>NC_087201.1:61750909-62013409 GCF_015104395.2 Macrobrachium nipponense | reverse complement strand
AGTTAAATGTGGTGCTTGGTGATCGTTTTGCTACTTCGTTATAGTGTGAAAAATAAACAAAAAAGGTTGGAAGCTTTTTGTTTGTTGTTGTAATTTAAGTTAATGGTTACTGAATAATATTTGAAAATGAGTGCATGCAATACATTTAATAAAAAATTTGTGAATTAGATATTCATAAAATATAAAAAATAAATCAGGACTGCTATCATCGAAGCCAACAATATTTTCTTCAATGTAGTCTTTCTGTTTTAATATTATATGTTTTCATTATAGTTTGTCAGTAAACTCGGTATCTCCATAGTAAGATAGAATAAAGAATAGAAATGATGGTCTATTATACTGTTTGGTAGTTTCAGTAGGTTGAAGAGGAATTAATGAAAATTATGATTGTATTACTAACTGTGTGCTAGGTAAAATGGTTGCTTGCCGATCTGTTCGGGATACTCTTATGGCGGCAGTAAACAAAAGGTTGGGAAGCTTATTTTGTTTTTGTTTGTGTACGTATTAGAGTTAATGATTATTAATAATTATTTAAATGAGTACATATTGAGTATTTATAACTTTATTGGATATTCTAAGCTTTGCTTCTTAGGTTTAGATCGTCAGAAGAATCATAGGATAGGCTACAGTAGCAAACTGCAACATAGGCTAGGCTTAGTACTAAGGGAAAGGACATTATGCTAAGTCTAATACAGCAGTACCTCGAGATACGAATTAATCCATCCGAGGCGCCCTTCGGTATCATGTAAAATGGTGTATTAATCCGTTCCAAAGCCCGCCAAAAACACCCAGTAAAATGGTCATAATAAAGCTAAAGCTGACCTATAAACAATGGAAATACTACAACAATTTGGGACCATTCACTACCTAAACTTAAATAACGAAATGCAAATTAACCTGTAAATTAAAGTGTATTAGTGTACATGGTATACAAGAAATACTGTACGTAAAATGTGGAAGCTTACCTTTCGAAGTTGAGGCTATCTCTGAACAGTGGCGGCAGAGGAAGGAGGAGACAAACAGCAGATACGTACGTACACTTAACTTTACGAAAAACATATAAAAAAATGTAAGGAAAAAACAACATTAAACTAAAAATTTACGAAACAATTAACAAAAACTGTAACACTTAAACTTTACAAAAAAACTAAATTATATATACATATATATATATTTTTTTTTCAGAATTTAAACTCATCACCACTTAGCAACTTTTGTTTACACTTGGTTACTTCCTTTTTGCTTTCACTTTCTGTTTTTCATCACTTGGTTCTTTTTTGTGTTTCAACTTCTGTTTTTTATTCACTGGTTCTTCATTTTGCTTACTCATGTTAATGCTAAAGGCCTCTTTAACAAATACAATCCAGGAAGATTGCTTTCTGCCTACTTTTCACAAAGTTCCTGAAACGACTCGGGAAAAAGTCATCGAATAGATGCCAAGAATACGAACCGTGTGAAAAAAACAGGGGGGGGCCCCCCCCCTCCCCCCCCCTTTTTTTTTTTTTTTTTTTCCCGGGGTGTCTTTTTTCGATAAAGATTGCAACTTGTATGAAAAGAGGGCTAGAACATCCCTTAATTTCTGCCGTTGGTCATGGGGGCCTCCTCCTCTTCCTCGCCGCTGCTAGAGAAAGTCCTCTGAACGACGTTATGTTGTTGCATCGGCCTCCAACTCCTTCAGGTCACCCGTGTAAGCTCTTCCTTGGTGCTCTCGAGGAAGGTTGTGGATGTCGTTTCGGTCCGAGACACGAGCCCCATGGACTTGCCGAGTGCAACGACTCATCAAGATCTGGTTCCAAAACAGTTTCGGGATCGTCAAACTGTTTCTGACTCTGCAGCACCAGCTTCGCCACGTCAAATCCCTCAAGTCTCTCGGGCGGATACGGGCATCAGGCCAGAGTTTCCTCCACAGGACTTCAAGGTTCGCCTCGAAACCTCCGCCAAAGCTTGGTTCCGATGCGAGGCTCTGATATAAATGGCGATGTCAAAAATGCTCATTCCAAAATTGACGCAAAAGTGAGGTTGCGTTATCGGTGATGTAGAAACATCTCTTGAAAATATGTTTCGCGTACAGCGTCTTAAAAGTTGCTATCACTTGCTGGTCCATGGGCTGGAGGAGAGGGTGGATGTTGGGCGAAGAAAAAGAAATCTGACGAAGGAATACTTGCAGGATATCTTCCTTTGAGGCCAGGAGGCGTGGGGAGGGCATTGTTCAACACCAGCAGACATTCAGGGGGAGGCGCTTTCTTCCAAAAATTTCTTCACTGTCGGGCGAAACACACGATGTACCACGCGGTGAACAAAAGCCTCGTTACCCAGGCTTTTGCATTAGCCCTTTCACATCACTGGAAGCTTGTCTCTTCAACACTTTGTGGGCCTTGAGGCTCGAGGAGTCTCCGGAATGGATACAACAGTAGGGGCTTCAACTTGCAATCCCCACTGGGCAGTTCGAACAAAGGCAAGCGTAAGCATGTCTTTCATAGGTGTTATGCCGGGGTAGCGTCTTTTTCCTCCGCTGATGTTATGGCGTCTTCCGACGACGGCATTTTTTTTCCAAAAAAAGGCCAGTCTCTTTAATCACAGTTGAAAAACTTGCTGAGAAAACTGTAGCATTCCCCTGGTCATCTCTCGTCGAAAGTCTTTCTAAAAGGCTTCGGCCCTTTATCTCCCTTCACCGCTGTCATGTACCGAGCTGGCAGCCTCCCATGTTGCACCAACCCGAATGCAGAAGCCAGCTCGTTACGAAATTTTCCGAACCAGCCATGTGAAGCCTTGGAAATCTGGGGTTGTGTATTGATGTCCCTTCCCATCCTCGTCGTCTTCCGCCTGCGCAATCAAATTGCCGAAAATAGCGCTGGCCTTGTGGGAGATTGCCGTCTCTGTTTACGTTCGCTAGCGATTTCTTTGTCTCTTATCCAGACCCAAGAAGAGCAGTTCCATCTCCGTCGTGCACGTGGGTCCTCTTGCTGACAAAAATTAGTGATGCCCTTGGACGGTGTAGCTGCTTTGATGTGATCCTTCTTTTAGGATGGGGCCTTATTGTCGCCGGATTTGGCCGTATTCCCTTGGCGATCCCCACTCAAGCATACCAGGCTTCAATTCTTGATGATTGATCTCTATCTTTGTCTCCCAAAGAGAGCATTCGCTTCTTCGTGAATTTGCAACTTTCTTGGGACCCATATGACTACGCTATCTTGTTAGTAATTTATGTATAAGTACATAAAGTTTCACACAACACGATTAAAGTACGTACTATACTGCAACGAAATCACTAACGGAATGTACGTTACTAAACGAAATCGTTAGACCAAACGAATACCGCGTGCATACGATAACGATGCTGGTACGAAGTGGACAAGGTAGGCACGCCACCACGTCTTACGTACATATATGCATGGGGGGAGGATGCGTCCAATAGGAGAGAAGGATTCTTTATGCGGTGACTAGCATTCAAGGAACAATGGGAGAGCCAGGAGGATGGTTGGCGAGTCTACTAAAATGGCGGCGCGCCAAGTTTCAAAATTGTATCGGTGGTTATGGGCGAATCTCGGACTTTTCGGAAACCTTCGTATCATGAAAAAACTTTCGTATGTAGAGCCATTAATTGTTATAACTGGACTTTCGTATCTCGACGGTTTTGAAGTTGAGCCTTTCGTATCTCGAGGACTACAGTATAGGCAAGTATAAAATGTTTGTGAACATTACATGCAGTTGTAGTACTCAAGTATGTACAGTATTTTGCCTTTTTGGAGTCATATTATTTCTTCCGTCAGATCCGGGCTCGCTAAACCCTAGAACATGTGTTGTAAGCCTGAAAATATAATTTACTGGGGTGTTTTGTAGTGCTTGAACGAATTATTAGGCAATTTCATGTAAATGCAGTTTTAGTTCAAGATACGAAACAAGCTCAGGTTACGAAGGCTCCGCCTCGGAATGGATTAATTCCTAAGTCGAAGGTACCACTATTTATATGTCTATGTATATGTAGCTGTTATTATATATATATATATATATATATATATATATTAGATAATATAGTTATGTATGTATGTATGTATGTATGTTGTATTTAATGTAGTATGTATGTATGTATGTATGTATGATGTATGTATGTATGTATGTATGTATGTATGTATGTATGTATGTATGTATAGATAGATAGATAGATAGATAGATAGATAGATTAGATAGATAGAAGATAGATTAGATAGATAGATAGATAGATAGATAGATAGATAGATAGATGATAGATAGATAGATAGATAGATTAGATTATATATATATATATATAATATATGATATATATTATATATATATATATATATATTATATATTATACTATACGAGCTACAAATGTCTTTAATAATCTACTCGCTCTAACCGAAGGGGAATTTTTTTCTCGATAATAGGGATTGCATGGAATCGGGACCCGCGAAAACAGGAGGTGAAACAGCGTCACGACGTTCCTGGACTGAAAGGATCCTGGGTTCGCATCCCGATCAGGCAAGTCTATTATCGAGAAAAAAATTCCCCTAGGTTAAGCATATATGAAAAACGAATATATATTAAAAGGACATTGTAGCTCGATTTATCGGATAGTGAATCACGGAAAAGTGATATGACATTGTAAAGGAATATTGATTATTGAATGTTAAAATGGCATTAAAAGGTTGAAAATGATATTTGACATTACAAAAAAAATGTGTACACTAGACAACAGATGCAGTCTCAGTAGCGATTGGCGTAGGCGGTGGTAAAGTCGCAAGGATAATGTACCGAAACAAATGATTATTTGGTCCATGGATGTCTAGCGTGAGTGCGGTATATAAAGGCCCAAACGACGATTTTCGTTTGGAGCTGAAAAAAAAAAGTGATTATAATAGTTGTAGCAAGTTTTGAGGAATATATGGTAATGTATTGTTTATCCAAATTTGTACGTTTTCTTGTGTGATGAACGGTTGGTGCCACTAACTTTTTGATTTACAGTGAATTATAATGTTGTGTGATGTAAAAGCTTTGTGACTTGGGTATTATACTGTAAAAGCAGTGATTAGTGATGAGTAGTCTTGATGAAGTGTTGTTATGGCGAGTCTGTGCTTTTGTGCAATGCGTCCCGTATTTTTTAATCTTCTCGTTTGTGACTTAATTTCCTTACTGATGGTTATAAAGTACATTTTAAGTTATTAGTGGGGTTGTCCCCCCCCAACCTGGCGTTTTTTTTTCCGATATATTTCCTCGTAAATCCTTACCGTTTAGAGAGAGTTTTTTTTTTTTTCTATGTTTACATGGGGCCTGTCCGAACGAAACCCGAACGTATCCCTACTCAGTTTTTTGGGGGGCCTCATTTCTATCGAAACGAAACTCGAAACATATCCATACTCAGGGTTTACTCATTGTGCTTCGAACGAAACACGAAAGTTTATTCCTTATTAATTGTTGCTTATTCATGTCGAGCGTTAGTCGACCATAACTTGACGTATCACCCTACTGTTTAATTCGCCTTTTCAGTTACTTCCATGTACTTTAGAGAAGGGGGAGAGGTTGTGATAGTGTATAGTGCACAATATTTTGTCTTGCTGTGTTATTTGAGCAAGGTTTTCTTAACCGATTGTTTGATTTGAAAGATTCATACGTAGTCCTAGTGTGTGAAAAGTTAGAAGGTATAAACTAAACTAGGACTGATTGTTCTACTAGGTACTATAATGTAGAAGTATCAGAATTGCAAGGAAGCAAAAAATTCAAATAAAGTAAGTGAGGCGCTAATGACCTTTAGGCATTTGTCTGATAAGGAAGGGTGTGACTAATGAGTGAAGAGGAAAGAAAAACTGATAGCCAGCAAAGCGCTAGTGAAAATAATTACAGAGGGTAGTGCAAGTGAAGAGGAAAGGATTGCCAAAGCCGTACGTGGAAAAAACCAAGCCACGGCAGGGGGGTTTAAACCAAAAAAAGTCCAAACTTTTTTATGAAGGGATGAGTGTGAGCAGATGCAGATCATTTGCAAATAGTAGATTAGAGAATGAGAAAAGCTGGTGAACTAAAAGAAGTTAGAAAATGAGAGAGCTGAAAAGGGTAGGAAGATTGAGTTGAGCAAAAGAAGATAGAAGCTGAGAAAGAGGTTGAGCAAAAGAGGATTAGAGCTAGAGATGAAGAACCTTGAAGTAGAAGAAAAGTCCAGAGAAATACCAAAAATCTTTTAAATAGACAATGAAGTAAAAAGTGTACCATTTTGTTGAAAATGAAGTGGATGATTTTTTTTACAATTGAGAAGAAAGTGGCAGAACAGCAGTCTCTAGAATGGCCGGAGAAGTCATAGGAGCAGTTGGTTCCAAACCTCCTTTCGAGGAAAGGCTAGGGAAGTATTTTGCTGCCTTTATCTTAGATGATTCTAAGGGATTATGAGAGAGTTTAAATCCGGAAGTTTGAAAGCTAGAATGGTGCCATTGAGAGGTATAGAGAGAAGTTCAGAAGCTGGATAAAAAGAGACAGTCGTTACTCTATGGGAGTATGCACGGAAACAACGCCTGTGGTATGATAGGTGGATGAATGCCGAGAAGTTAAATGGTGATTCGTAAACTTCAGGAAACATATCTTGCTGAGCAGGTTCAAGGATGTATTAATCCACTATTAAAACATATTTGGATGACGTGATGTAAGATAATGTCGATGAAGCCACTAGATTGTCTGATAATTATGCATTGACGCATAAGCTATATAATACTGATGTCATACTAAAATTTGAAGGAGGGAGTTTGGGAAGAGCAGCAAAATTACAAGGCCACAAGGTAAGACTAAGAGGTTCAAGGTATTAATTCGTGGAGGTCTATAAAAAATCCTTAAAGAGCTCTGTGGTAGAGGGGCAAGTCGAATATAATTCTGGTCCTAGTGAGTGCTGGACAAGCAGGATACAGTGTAAATGATAAGTTTACACCTAGATTACCAAAAATATAGGCGAAACTTTATAGAGATTTTGTAGGTTTCAGTTGTGCAAACCAGGACACATCAGTAGGATTGTCCACATCGCACAATAACGTCCAATTCCAAGTAGGTAAATAAAAGTTAAAGATAAAACCTGTACATTTAAGGATGATCATAAACCTGAAAATACCATTGCATTGTTGAATAAACCACAAGCATGTGAGTGACAGAGATCCTTGTTTGTTTGCTTCTCCCCTTAGGCCAGGTAAGAGGTAGTAACGATCGCTCGACAGTAATAATATATGTGATGTTGGTGAGATAGAGCGCTTACAAAAATAGTAACAATGAGATATTGTAAAGGAAAATGGAGTGGAATTACCTGAAGAGAAGTCCGCATCCAAGGTACTGAATTGTAGGGGAACCCTTTATGGGAGATGTTGGTTACACCTCCCTTGTATATGAAAAGGCAAGTAAGGTGGTTAAGAGAAGATACCGGAGCGGTGGACAGTCTGGAATGATAAAAAATTAGTTATGACCAGTGGAAGGGAACTGGAGAGTGTACTTCTGTGTGGGTTTGGACCAGAGTTTTCAGCTCCATAGTAGAAGTTAAAGGTTAGAAACTCCGTAATCGTCGGGATATTGTTAAAAATTGCTTTGGTGATGAGAGATCCAGTGTCAGGAGTCGAGTAAATTTCTTGGAAATGATGTATGTGGAGACAAAGTTTTTGGAGCAGTAATCCAATTTGACGAAAACCCTTTAATTCTTCATTTATTACAGAAGTTGAATTGTACATTTCCAAATTATTCAATCTTGTGCAGTTACTAAAGAAGTAAGAGTGACGAAGGAAAGGTTATAAATGATGACGACGGTTTTTGGATTTCCAAACTTGTTAAAGATGGGTCCGGAGGAAAAACACACAAGTAAGTAAAGTCAGTACTCCTTTGCGGAAATGTGAAAGTTAATAAGGAAGAATTTGTTAAATCTCAAATTGAAGATGATAATTTGAAGTAATAAGAGATAATGCCCTTGTTGATATAAAGGATATCGAGAAGGAAGGAAGGCAAGGTGTTACTTTTTAAAGGATGGACTCTAATGAGGAAAGTTCAAGAGTAGAAATGTTAATGATGTTGTAGAACCAATGTGGTATTCAAGTAGTTTAGAGGAATTTTTTGTTCTAGGTTATGCCAGGACTGTAGTTACTCTGGTCATTTAGGTATAAAAACAAAACCATGATGAGAAATTATTAGGTATTTTTTTTGGCCTAGATGCAGAAAAGATGTAGTGCAAATTGTAAAAATGAGTGATTTATGTAAAAACGTTAGGTAAAGCTCAACATGACCTAAGGTGATGCCATTGCAACCATTGAAAGTTCCAGGAGAACCCTTTGAGACAACTTGTTTCTTGGATGGTAGGACCTTTGGCTAGCGTCTAGCAAAGGTAACGAGTATTTGCTGACAATTTGTGTTATGTGCTTACCAGATTTCCAGAGGCCTCATCTACTTAAGACACAGATGACGTGGTGATAAGATACATTGAAGCGCTTAACAAGTTCTTCTCGTGGTAGTTTGCCAAGAAGTGTCAAAACCGACCAAGGAACCCACTTTACCGTCTAGAAAGTTTACCTCATTTTTAGCCTGTCAGTATTAAGCATTGTTATTAGTCTCCTTATCACCACAGAGCCAAGGAACGTGGTCGGAACGATTTCATGAACCTCAAAACCATGCTTCGCACGTTACTGTTGTGAAAATGAAAAAGGAATGGGATGTCTACATACCAATGTGCTAATTGCCGTTCGTGATAGCGTATCATTCATCGTGGGTTAATCTCCTTTTCAGTTAGTATATGTCCATCAGGTAAGGTCCACCCATTGAGGTGATAAAGAATCAGGTTGATTTCAGATGAGAAGGATTCTATCACGTTACAATATAATGAAGGAAAAAATAAAAAACTATATGAGAATCTCAAAGTAGTACAAGAAGAGATGAAAAGAAACTACGACAAAGGCTTGCAAAACGTGAAAAATCGACATAGGAGGTAAGGTTCTAGTGTATCTCCCTACAAACTGGTAAGGTTTTAACCAGAAGTATATAGGACCTTGCACGGTAAGATAAAAGTAGGATGTTAATTATCGAATTCAATTCCTAAGACGGAGGAAAGTAAAACTTTCCTATTAAACAAATTAAAGAAGTATCAAACGAACCAGTGGAGTGTTGTCAATTGCAACAGAGGATGATGGGAAAAAGACGTTGAAGAAATTGAACATTAGATTAAAAAATTACAGATTATTTGAGTGATGATGAAAATTTAGGAAGTTATGGATTCATTTATCTGATTTACCTCCCCCCCCCCCCCTAGCAGCCATGATTTTAAATGCACTCAACACTTTTCAGATCTAGTTTCAGCCATCCTAAAAGTATAAAAGGAGTACAACATAAAATCAGGTTGAGAGAAGAGACTCCATAAAGTCAGCGTCCATACAGAATGTCGCCGAGGCAACAACAAACAGTTAAGACGAAGTTGTTTATTTTACGAAACACGGACTAGCAGAGAAAGCCATAGTTGAATGGGCTAGCCATGTATTCTAGTCGGACAAACCTGAGGAGTGCACGAATGTGTACAGACTAATCGAAAGGTAAATAATTAACTATAAAGATTTCCCATATCCTTATGCCCGCAGTGGGTAAAAAGATATAATTATAATTTCCCACCCGACACAGTTTCTTTTTTAGTAAAATTGATTATTGAAAGGATACTACAAAATTGAGTTAGACAAAAACAGCAGGGATATTGCTTGCATTTGTTTAACCATGGCTTTATAATTATTAAGGTATTGCCATTGGTTTATGTAATGCACTCTGACAGTTTCCACCGTCAGTATGAACTTATTTCTTTGAAGGATTCGAAGTGTATTTGTTTATTTAAGATACATTATTATTGTTGTGAATGAGAAACCTGGGAAGATCACATTAAAAAAAGTATATGAGTTTTTAAGAGGCTGATTAGAATTTAATGTTACGATAAACCTTGCCAAATGTGAGATTTGGAAAAACTACTGTTCACTATTAGGGACATGGAAATAGGAAGTGGCCAAGTGACACATTGATGTCATATTGAGGTCATAAAGGAATTTTCTTTTGGACCCTCCCTACATCTAAACGTGGAGTGATTGAAAAGTTTGGGAACAGTGGGGTAGTACAGGAAATTTTGTAAGAACTTTTCAATGTAGCCTAACCATTAAAAAGAGTGCTGAAAAAGGATGTGAAGTTTTGTGTGGTCAAGGAATGGGACGATGGCCATTCAATAAATAAGTCATGTTATGTCTATGCAGTACTGAAACCCAGACTTTAATCTACCATTCAAGTTAAGGTAGATCAGTGAAGTAGGAGCTGGCAGTGTATTATATAAAGGAACATAAATGGTGTTTTACACCCAGTTATCTTACTTTTCAAAGAAATATAATAGCCACAGTAAAGTACCGTATTGTTGAAAAAGAAGCGTTTGAGTTTAAGTTGAGTTTAATGCACTTGAGATATACTGGCGCTTCAACAGTAAACTTTGAAGTAGATGTATTACCTGATACTAACCCTTTAACCTTATTAATAAATGTAAGCACAAACAATAAGAGAATTTTAAGATGTTCTTTATTTTGCAACCATTCAAAAATGAATATTCACATTATAGCAGGCAAGAAAATGTCATTGCAGATTATCTTCTAGATCTGTTGATTACTTAAAGGAAAGTGCTGGTTACCCAACGACGTGGCAGTCTCCGATAGTTGCTGAAGGGAAGCAGCTAAGTTTTAAGACCTGTAAGAGTGAAAATTCAGCATGGGACTGAGGAGAGAGCCGCTGAGTTAAAAAGGGGTTGGGAATGTAAGGAATATTGATTTATTGAATGTAAAATTGCATAAGAAGGTTGAAATTGTATTGCATACAAAAAAAATTGTGTTACACTAGACACACAGATGGCAGTAGCGCTTGGAGTAGGCGTAGTCGCCTAAGGATAATGTACGAAACAATGATATTTGGTCCCATGGGAGGTCTTAGCGTGAGATGTATATAAAGGCCCAACGACGATTTCGTTTTGGGAGCGAAACAAACAAGTGGGATTAAATAGTGTATCAAGTTGGTGAGGAATATATGGGTAATGTTATTTTTTTATCCATTTGGACGTGTTTCTTGTGGATGTAACGTTGGTTGCCACTAACTTTGCGTTACAGTGAATTATTATGTTGTGTTGATGTAAAGCTTTGTGACTTGGGTATTATACGTAAAATGCAGGATTAGGGATGAGTAGTCTTGATGAAGTGTTGTATGGCGAGTCTTTGCTTTTGTGCAATGCGTCCGTAATTTGTTTTTAATGTCTGTTTGTTTGTGATTAATTGCCGTACTGATTGTATTAAGAGTTACATTTAAGTGATAGTGGGTTGTCACTTTTCCGGATATATGTCTCCTCGTAAATCCTTAACGTTAGAGTGTTTTTTTTTTTATGTTACAACATATAGATCTATATATATAATATAATATATATATATTCTATATATATAGATATATATATATAATTAATCTATATCTACTTAGAAGATATATGAGATAGATGATAGATAGAGTAGGATATATATATAGATATATAGATCTATATATATATAAATTTATTTTAGAGGAATATTAGATAGATTAGAGAATATATAGATAATATATCTATTTAGTATATATTAGAATTATATATAGAGAGATAATCTAATATAAGATCTATTAGATGATATATGTATATGAGAGATATATAGTATAATGATATATTATATATATATATATAGTATAGTATTATATATATAAATATTATATATCTAGTAATATTAGCTATATAAATATTATATATATATATATATAATAGATATAGATAAGTAAAATAGGATGTGAGATATAGAAATTAGGAGAATATCTATATATGAGATATATATAGAGATATAGTAATATGTATTATATATATCTTATACTATTACTATATGTATTATATCTATATATATATGTATATATATAGATATATGTAATATATATATATATATGCTATATGTATATATATATATATATATATGTATATATATCTATGATGTATATTATATATATATTATATATATATATAATATGTATATATATATATATATGTATATATATCTATCATATATGTATATCTATATATATATATATATATTATACATATATGTATCATTATATATATATATAGAGATAGTATATATATATATATATAGATATATGTATATAATATATATATATATATGTATATATAATATAGAATATATATATATCTATATCTAGTTATTACATATAATATATATATATATATATATGTCATGTATATAATATATATATGTATATATATAATATGTATGCATTATATGGATATAATAGAATATATATGTATATATATATAATTATATAAATGTATATATATTATATATTATTATATATATATATATATATGTATATAATATTAATATATATATATATAGATTATATAGATATATAGTGTATATTATTATATATATATATATGAGATATATATATATATGTATATATATATTATATATGTATTATATATATATCTGTATATATATATAAGTATATAGATATATATGTATATAATATATATATTATATGTATTATATATATAGAGGTTATAAGAGCAGATATATATAGTATGTATATTTGTATGTATGATAGTCTATATATGAGAGAGATAGAGTCTAGGGATAACGAATATTATAGAGGATAGGGATATATAGATAAGAGAGGGAGATGTGATGAGATATATAGATATCATAGATTGGATATATATGTAGAGTATATATGAGTAGATATAGCTATATTATGATATATGATGGGATAGCGTATCGATATAGATATATATATATATAAGGATATATATAGAGATAGATATATAAATATATGTATATAATTAGATATATATAAATATTATATATCTATTATATATATATCTATGTGTATATAGATATATATATATATATATAGGTAGATATAGATATATATGTAATAGTTATCGGAGATATAATATGATGTATATATATTATATAATGTAATCTATATATATAGGGTTATACTAGTATATATATGTATATATATATATATATTTATGTGATTATAGTATAAATATACAATATATGTATAGATATATATATATATAAGATATATATATATGATAGGTATATATAGAATAGATATACATAGATATATATATAATATTAGATGTATAGATCTAAATATGTATTATACTATATATATATTATCATTATATATTATAGAAGATATATTGTATATAGTAGTATAGATATATATGATATATATATATATATATATAATATGTATAATAATATCTATATATGTATATATATATATATGCTATATAATATGTATATATATATATATGTATATGTCTATATTATAGATATATGTATATATCGTATTATATATATATGCTATATATATTGTAGGTAGATATATATATATAAGGTATATATATATGTATATTAGATATATATATTTATATATAGTATATATATATTGTATATATATGGTATATATAATATGTATATTATATATATTATATGTAATATAGTATATAGATATATGTATATACATATATTATCTATATATATATAATATGTATGTAATATCTATGTTATATATGTACTATATATATGTATATATATATATACTATATTGTATATGATGTTAGATATCTATGTATATATATAAATATATATATATATATATACTATAATAGATATATGAATTACTTATATATATATATGTATATATGTATTATATATATGAATAAATGTATATCTAGATGTATATATGTATATATATAATGATAATATATGTATATATATATGTATAATATTTATATTGATATATTATTATATTATATAGTATATATATATGTATATATGTATATGTATATATATATCTAGTATATATGTATATATGTATAATATGTATATATGTATATATATATGTAAATATATACACACACACACACACATGTATTTGCAGGGTGTAACAAAAGTTTATGCAAATATTTTGGGGAATCCAAGAAAAAGTAATTTTGAGCAAAAAGTGTTCTCTAAACATATGCATCTTAAGGCTTCATTTGTTGATCAGGGGAATTCTAAAATAACCATTATCATTAGTGCTGCTTTCATGCCAAGGAGGTTGGTAGCAAGAGGTCAAACTAGCCTGGGATGTGGGAGAAGCGGGGGTGCTGTATAGGAGGATTGAGCAATTAGGCTGCTGTCAATTAAGTACTTCCCAATCAAATATATTATATAGATTTTGAAGTAAAAAAATGCATGCATCATTGAATCCCTTTCCCTCCCTATCAGTCGTATTTGCTGGACACCAATAAAAGAAGAGAAAGAAAAGTAAGCCTAACTGAATCTCCCCTCCATCAAAGGTAGCCTTGCTTATTCATTAGACACCTATCAATGATTCAAAATGTATTTTTCTAAATCTCTCCCTTTCCATCTTAAGTATTCATCAGAACCAGTCATAGGCATAGATCTAGTCATGATTCCTGGTTCAACAATTCCATGACAAGGCGGCAGCATAGAGCGTGCTAGAATTCAACATTCACAAATGAATGTTGCACAGCAACATTTATACTACTTTCTTGACACATAAAGCCATACGTTACCGCTGTTAGCTAATTGTTTAAATTAGATTACTTGCAAGAAAAAGAATCATAATTAAAAGACTATCAATCCACTTGCCTTATTCATTTCAGCACCCCTCCCACTTCCTCTGCACTTTCCAGACTACTCCGACCTCCTGCTCCCATTACCAACCTCCACCACTTGGAAGCAGCCCGAACAATAATGGGGTTTTTAAAATTACCCTCACCAAAAAACAAAGCCTTAAATGTGTGTTTATAAAACATTTTCTGCTCAAAATTACCTTTTCTTTCATTTCCCAAAATATTTGCATAAACTCGTGTTACACCCTTTACTATATCGACATACATATATCCTTTTTGTTTAAATGAGAATCTACCCATCTCTATACAGTACTAAAAAATTCATTAATGTTCACCTCCTATATCCTCATCTTTATGTTCATATCTGTTTGTTTTCTTGTGCTAACATCCATCTGCCAAAACAAACTTTGGAAAGTTGTTTTTTTCCTTTAGGGAACTGCTCCGTCAGCTTTGATTACATTATGCAGGTAACCATATTTTTGGAAAGTGCTGATATAAGACAAATTTTATTTAGTGAGCACTTACAGTCTGCATAAATATCTTCACTGGCATTGATGTATTTTGCAAAAATAGTATTTTCAATGTTTTTTTTGGGGGGGAGCCAATTAAAAACAATATAATTAGTGACATCACACATTTTAGTAAATTACTGAAAGAATATTCATATAGAATTCATATACATCCTGTATGAATCCCTGCATCATTTAAAACATAATGGCAACTTCCCTTGGGCAACAGAACACAAGAGTAATGAGGCTAACTTATATCCAAACCTTTATTGATCTTATGGACTGAATTGTCATGCATTTCTTTATCTGTTTCTTTCCCATAAAAGACAAGAACAAGTGTTTCATTCTTTCCTTGTACTGTATGTTTAACACACATTTTATTATATTAATAGTGTCATTCCCAGTGGGATATTTCTTCCAACTTCAAAAACCAACTAGCCTTAAGTAGATATTTGGTAAAGAAAAGGTTTGTGATTTGTGCAAAGAAAAGTCAGCTTGAAAGCTGGCAAACTAATAGCGGAGTGCTATCAATTTTTATATGAAGACTTCACAGGTATGCCTTTAAAAGTACTGAAGTAACATCTAGCAGTAAAGAAATGGTTTATAACTATGAAATACTTGAACATGTGAAATCTAAACAATGAAATGCCTTGCAGCTATCTGTCTATCTTCTTCTTCAAGCATATGTAAGTATGAAGATATAGAATTGTTTAGTAATTTGCAAATGTAATAACAATTATACATACAGAAGTATGCAATTATTCATATATATAATACACACATTTATGACTAAACTCTCATCAGTGGTATACAACAACTAAGGCAAGCTTCCAAGAATCTACCTCTTGATTATAAAAAAAAAATTCAGAACTTTGCTAACAAACTTTAAACGGTAATAAACATGGATGGCAGAAATGGAAATGAGAATAGCACCACATGAAAAGCTACTCATAAACAAATTAATTCCATCTGAACTGGCAGCAGATTAATACATAACTTTCTACTATCTAACTAAGTCTGGAAATGGTCAAAAGCAAGCACTGATCATATCAATTAATGCTAATATAATTAATATAAGGGTCAGACTATTTGTCAAAAGAAGAAAATTATCGGACATACACAAACAAGCAACATACACTGACACTTTTCTTTTATCAGTAATGTGATCATCAGAAGACCTGTAAAACGACATTCAAGCGTACCACATACTACATAATGTTGTTCACATGATCATGGGTGGGATGATATGCTAAAAAAAAAAGGAAATATTAAAAGGGTTAAAAGTAGTACTATAATATAATACAAGCAAATTTCTTTTTAGGAGAGACCTGTTGACTAAAATGATGTCATGCCCAACCACGAACAAGTGAAAGCATACATTATTCCTTTTAATTAACTAGTTAACTGGGAAAACATTTTTCAAGCTTAGCACAAAAGTGCCTCTCCTTCCTCTTTAGATACTTACGACATCTTGACTGGCTAGATCACTTGCTGCTGAGCTGATCACTAGGTCAGACATTGCCATTGCCACCTATGCAATTTACAAAAATGGGTTGAAATCTGGATTTCAAATGAATGCTACAAAAGGATCCTTAAAATGAAGTTTCTAATTCTGATTCCACTACCACATGCAGTTCATTGTGTTAACTCCAGTATATTTATGTGTTTGTAATATAATCTTAATATACAATAAACAAATTTTCTTCCTCAGACCATTGATAATACCGTAATTTATATAGTGCTGTACTACTATCATATACAATAACAGAATAAGTTATATTAATATTTACGTGCATTCTGCAACTGAGAAGAATAATGGTTAACACAAGTAATTTAGTGAACCATCAAAAACTTAATACCTAATTACTGTCATCAATATATAACAAAAGACCCTTCCCAAGAAAAATAAAAGTAAATAACTTTAGCCAATATGTGCTACATGGAAAGCATGCACTAATGGTAATTAAAAAGAGCATCAATCATACACACAAGTCAAACAAAATAAAACATACTGTCATCGCCATAATTTTTTTGTACACCTGATTTTCTAGTGACAGGGTTGGACATGAAATAAGTTCTCTTAATGTACTTATAACACTTCACATTTATAAACCCTGTTGTTACACACATTCTATAAATTACTTTGTATGTTTCATATCTTCAAGATAGAATAGTATCTCTACTCCAATTACCCACCTACAACTCAAGGCTAATTCATATGATTACAATTTTTCCACTTTTTATTTTGGTCTCATAAATGTTTATTTTTATAAACATTTGTAATACTATAATAACACTAGCTACTTACTTAAGTTTTTTATTAGAAGCATTTATTTGCATTTCTACTGTAGCACTTTTCCAAATCTATATGGAATACTTTGACGAATCCTAGTATAATAACAACATACTTTTACAACTGATTTTACCCAAATGATACAGGCTTCCACTTTAAACATGTACTACCTCCCATATCAAAAGTACACTGGTTGCAGGAACAGAGGAATCAACACTTTCAAACTTTCCCCCATAAGTGGTCTCTTCAGAATCTGTTCTCAGTCTAGCTTTTCCTGCTTTCGAAACTTCATGGAGTCATTACATTGCTGACTTCATTGGTCTAAGAACTTTTGTAAGCAGCAACTGTGGTTCATAAAATCAATTCCAAAAACCTCAACAAAGATAGCCCATTTCCTTTCCCTTCATTTGAAGATATAGGTAACTTGGCATTGTTGAAAACCTAATTCTAAAGAATTGTTGGTTTATAGTCAATATGCATACAGGAAGCAGACAGGTACCTGTGATGCTCTTTTAGGCTTGACATGCCATTTGTGAGGGAACATAGATAAGGGTTTTGAGTGCAGAGTAATTCAATTAGAATTTAGTGCTGCTTTCGATTCAGTAAATCACAGGGCACTTTTCTATAAACTTCAGAATTTTGAAGAGGGTGGATATGTTTTAGGATTACTTCAAGATTTCCTTACAGATAGGCATCCTCCCCTTCAGTTGATGTAACTTTACTGAAAGTCTGAAGTTCTAACTATTCTAGGTGTAACTTTTGACTCTCATCTAACTTTTGAGAAACATCTAATGAAAGTTTCAGTGACTGCTGCATGAAAGTTAAGTACTGTTCATAAGGCCTCTTGTACTTCCTTTACTGGAATTCTGTTCTCCGGCGTGGATGTCTACCTCTTTTAGACAGGGAGGTTTGTGGTAGTTTTCTTTTTCCTAATACTAGTAGCAGTTATGACTAGGACCATTGACGGATGGTCTCATTTGTCACTTTTTCACAGTTATACTTCAACAGAGATCTTTTACATTCACAATTGATCCCTGAAGCCCATTATCTGCTGAGAGCAACCAGAGTCGCTGAACAGTTCCAGAGGTCCTTCATTCCTCACACCATACGGCTGTGGAACAGCCTCCAAGAGGATGTTGTGCATTACTACCCTAAGACTATTCTTCTTGCATTTTAATACATTTTTATCTATTTCCCTATTTACTTCGTTTTTTAGCTAAGTGGTATCTCTTCTTTCTGTATTTCCTTTTACTTCTCTTGCTTCTTTCTTATGAACACCATATTCTTCAGAAGCCTGAATTTCAAGTCAATGGCCCCTGTGGAGTTGTTCCATATGAATAGGTTTCATCTACTGAATAACAGTAATAATAATACATGCATATATGTATATACAATAGACCTCCCTTGTGTTCTCAAGATTTGTGGACTCAGCTATTTGTGGCTTTCTCTATGAATCATATCTATCCATTATTTGTGGAATTTCACATCGCTTTCATGACTAAATGCACTTTTTGTGATAAAACCAACAAAATATTCAAGTACTATAAGCATTTTTGGGTTTTAGTTCTTGTTCTAAGCCTTTCTGAGGGGTTTTAAGTATTAGTAGATTTTAGCTATTCACGGGGGAGGGGGATCGTCTGATACATCCCCTGCGAATATGGGGTCCACTCGGTCCCTCGTTTGCCGAGTGGATTTCGCACTCAGCTACCAGTCCAGTGGGCCGAAGTTCGATTCTCAGCTCGGCCAATGTGGAACCAAAGGAATGTATTTCTGGTGATAAAAATTCATTTCTCGATATAATGTGGTTCGGATCCCACAATAAGCTGTAGGTCCCGTTGCTAGGTAACTAATTGGTTCCTAGCTACGTAAAAATATCTAATCCTTCGGGCCAGCCCTAGGAGAGCTGTTAATCAGCTCAGTGGTCTGGTTAAACTAAGATATACTTAACTTAAGGGGGTCCATTGTATAGTATATGTACTTTATATACTCACGTATCATGCGACTTTTGAAGCACTAATTTTGGTCGCATCTTACAAGAGATATAAAATTCGAGTATGTAATAATCATATATTAGTATCGTATGATAAAATACAAACATAATGGATATGCATTTTTCCATGGATCTTTTAAAAGGTAATGTTTTACTTAACTGCATCCAATAATATCATATGTATTTTCATATTACTATTTATTTGTATTATAAAATACAAACATAATAATCAATGTTTTGGTTTGGAATTCAGCTGAGGGTGATTGTGAGGTTTGTTTGGCTGTGTTGAACTCAAATCAGAGCGACTTATTTTTTTTTTAGTTATTTTCTTTGTTTGTAGATGGCGCTGAGGGCATGTTTAATACGTAACAAAAATCAACAGATTCCATTCGATATTTTCACTTTATCTCATCAGAATACTACGAGCTTTACATATTTATCTTTTATTGGAGTGAAAACAGTAAAATGTGTTCTTTTCATGCCCAATAGTTTTGATAAAAATGCGTTTCTCTTCAATTTTGTTTACGGTTGAGTTTGATGGTACTATACCGAAGTTTGCGAAAGTTTCATCCATGTTGCCGATGCACAATAACAGTTGTTAGCGGATCAACATTCTTCCCTCAACTTCAGCTAAAACTTACAGATTAAATTTAGCAATATACAGTGTTCCCCCCCTATTCGCGGGGATGTGTACCAGGGACCCCCACAAATAACGCAAACCCGCGAATAGTTAGAACTCCCCTCTAAAAATGCCCATATCTGCCTATCTTGAAAGTTCAGATGCCAAATGTAAACTTAAAGTACCATCCTACATTAAATATGCCATTGAATTGATATTATTAATATCATTTCAAAGTCATCTTAAACATTTTACCATTAGAAATATATAAACAGCCAATAACAGAGAGAGAGAGAGAGAGAGAGAGAGAGAGAGAGAGAGAGAGAGAGAGAGAGAGAGAGAGAGAGAGAGAGAGAGAGAGAGAGAAATAACTCCTTATGATATCAATAGATTGAAAGGAACTTCTACAGGCAACACTTATTTCCCCTCCCATAAATACATATATCTATTCCAGAGAAGGGAGAAAGAGAGGACTGAACAATTATGTTTGTCTGTGTATCAATTCTTTTGCTGAGAGAGAGAGAGAGAGAGAGAGAGAGAGAGAGAGAGAGAGAGAGAGAGAGAGAGAGAGAGAGAGAGAGAGAGAGAGACCAAATGTAAACCTTATGTAACTTCCTACATCAAATTTACCTTAAATTATTATCATATTAATGTATTAATCTTAAGACTGTATCAATAAAATTTCAAAGTAATCCTAAACATCAGTACCCTTAAAGGTATACATACATACATAAATATGTACTTCTAACACTTGCCAGCCAAGAGAGAGAGAGAGAGAGAGAGAGAGAGAGAGAGAGAGAGAGAGAGAGAGAGAGAGAGAGAGAGAGAGAGAGCATACAAACCATTCAATTCCTCGACCATTGTATGGCAATGTTACTTGACATGTTTGACAGCTTCCCAGCTCCGAGCGTCTCTGGAGTTACGAGAAGGTAGGGAAATTGATACAGAAAAAGACAAAGGGAAGAATTTTCATTTGAAATTAGTTATTATTATTATTATTATTTGAAAATATTAATAAACACATGCATCTACAATAAAAATTCTCTTATCACAGTAAGAGAGAGGAGTTATCCTTACATAAGTGAAATGGAAAGCTCATATTTATCTCTTTAAAATATTACCACACGAATTTTGTAATATGAGTTTTATTACTATGTATTATTATTATTATTATTATTATTATTATTATTATTATTATTATTATTAACAACAGAAAATATCAATAAACATTTTACATACTAGTACCATCAAAATTCTTTCATCTCAGTAAAGAGAGAGAGAGTGTGTGTTTATCTCTCTGTTCTCTCAGAAAATACTTATATCACTTCCAGCGAAACAGAGGGAGGGAGTTACCACTATGACATACATCCTATGCAAAAGGAGAGAGCAGGAGAGAGAGAGAGAGAGAGAGAGAGAGAGAGAGAGAGAGAGAGAGAGAGAGAGAGAGAGAGAGAGTTATCCTTATTTAAGGAGTGAAAGGGATAGATTATTATATTTCTTTAAAATACTATCACATAATATGAATTTAGTAATTACAGTTATATTATTATTATTTTTATTATTATTATTATTATTTTAAAGTATTAAAAACAAATACTAGTACATATACTGTAAAAATTCTCGAGTCTCAGAAAATATGAGAGAGAGAGAGAGAGAGAGAGAGAGAGAGAGAGAGAGAGAGAGAGAGAGAGAGAGAGAGAGAGAGAGAGAGAGAGAGAGAGATTGCATGAACACTTGGTGGCAACAACACAACAGCTCCTCCCCTCCTCCCATATCTGACAGCTTTAGTACCTGGAGTTAGAGACAGAAGACTGGGATTTCCTTCATTCTTACATAATTTTTCAAATTTATAAACTAAAATCTTACTAATTCACTTTAATATTTTCTTTAAAAATTTTCTTTAATGAATTGATATTATTGCTGTATACATTAATATTAATATTTAAAAATAATAAATCAATTATTTATCATGCAAAAAAACCATACATCTCTGTAGGAGAGAGAGAGAGAGAGAGAGAGAGAGAGAGAGAGAGAGAGAGAGAGAGAGAGAGAGAGAGAGAGAGAGAGAATTATTTTTATTATGTGATATCATTTAATCTTATTAATCTTACTAATACAGTATTAATCAGTATTAATATTTGAAAATTAGTAAATCATTTTTGTACCATAAAAATACATTTAGTCATGAAAGTAACATCAAAATGCACTAATTAGTGATGATTTTCACCGGAAAATCCAGTGAATAGGCAAATCCCCGCCAAATAATGGGTAGATATGGTCCAGAGAAATCCGCGAATCAGTGACTCCGCGAATCCGGAGAACGCAAATACGGGGGGTCCACTGTATGCCCTTGCCGATCTTTTATCCATAGCGAGTAAGGATATAGTACTATTATCGTGCGTCGGCATCAAGGATATAACTCCAGTAAACTTATGCCATCAAATAAAACCGTAGATAAAATTGAGAGAAAATAATTTTAATCAAAACTTCAGGTCTTGAAAGAACACATATTACAGTGGTTTTCACGCAGATAAAAGATAAGTAACGTAACAGTAAAGTTCGTACTACGATGAAATGAAGTGAAAATAGTGAACGGAATCGCATAATATTTTTACACAATAAGCATGCCCACAATGCCAATGCAATCTGTTAATGAAAAAAAATACTTTACTTCACGAGACGTATTAAATTCATATTTCGACTTAAAATGACAAATTACCTTGTCTCATAAGTAAAGTATCTAGATATTTTACGCTAACTGGAACCAAGGCTATTCACTCCGAATTGAGTTAAATACGGAGAAATAAACTTGTATTCGCCATCAGCTGATTTCCAAACCAAAACGCTGACTGCTTTGTTTGCATTTTATGATACAATAATATGAGAATACATACAATACTATTGGATACAGTAATGTATAACTTTTTAAAAGAATCACAGAAAAGATGCATATTCTCTGTGTTCTTATTTCATACATATACGTAGCCGTCAGCAGCCTGACATCGCTCAATTAGGTCTGCCGATTTTGGTCCGAATCTGATTCCCATTTCGTGTCCAATTTTTCTCTTTTTTTTCTACTGGTATGTCATAGCCAGAATGCATTGAAACTCCAAAATTGGCTTATATTAATAAATTACTAAATTATATCGTATATGTAGTATACAGTACAGTGGACCCCCCGTATTCACGTTCTCCAGATTCTCGGACTCGCACATTCGCAGATTTCTCTCGGGAACGTTTCCCTGCATTATTCGCGGAAAATTCGCTCACTTCCGGTATTTTTCTATGAGAAACATCCACAAATTCCTGGGTTTTTTTTTTATCAATCTCATCATAAAATGCACTTTTTTTGATAAAACTATTAAAAAAACCAAGTATGAACATTTTTAGTGGTTTTTCTTGAGTTTTAACTAATAAAATAGGCTGTTTTTAGCATTTTTATAGGGGTTCCAAACATACGCGGGTTCTAACTATTCACAGGGGGGTCTGGTACACATCCTCCGCGAATATGGGGGGACCACTGTATACTGAAGGGTAGGCTGTTGTATTCGAATATATGCAATATATGTACTACGATATCATCATCGTATACATGAGGCTAACTTGTTAAATGTTATTCAATTTCTCTTTGTACTGAATTATCATAAGCCAGTGTGTATTGAACCTAGAGATTTAGCTGAACTTAATAATTACTATGTCATATATGTATAAAGTATTCTGTGTAGTGTAGGCTAGGCAACCCTATATGTAAGGATGGAACTGATTACCCTAGTGTAGGCTAGGCTAATATAATATTCTTACAGTAAATTAACACGGGCCGACTTACGTCCTAATCAATTTGTGACTAGTTGGTCATAACCAATTGTGGTAGTAAGTCGACTACTAACTGTAATGTAAAAATATATCAGTCCTATTCCCCTTAAAGTCATTTGTAACATAAATATGGTCGTTTTTTACTATTGTACAATGGTTGAAATGCAAGCAAAAAGGCTGTTGTTATCGGATTGGCTGTTCATAGCAAATCAGCTGTTTCTGGCTGTATGCATTTTTCAAACAAGTATATCATTACTACCGATATTTTGGCATTCTCTTTTACTTTTTTAAACTTAACTAGAAGATGGGATAGATTAAGAGATGGAGGAAAAGGGGTTAGCCTAATTATATAAATAATGGAATAGATAGAGAGGAGGAAAAGAGGTTAGCCTATTGTATTTTGGTCTCGTAAATTTAACTCGCATGATACGTGAGATACGTGATAAAATAATTTTTTAAGGGTGAAAATTTGGGGGTTGCATGATATGTGAGATCGTGTATTACAACGAGTATATACAGTATTCGGTATATATATGTGATATGTGTATTCACATATAATACAGCGGACCCCCATATTCTCATTCTCAAGATTCACCGGTTTTTCTATGGAACATATCAACCCATTATTAATGGAAAATTCACCTATTCACTGTATTTTTCACTGATAAATATTCACTAATTACAACATTTTCCTATCAATTTCATGATTAAATGCACTTTTTGTGATAAAACTAAAAAATAGTTTCAGGCAGTCGCCGGTTGTCGGCAGACTCAGTTATTAGCAATCCAGTTTTATGGGGCTTGTCTAACGCCATAAAATCAGCAATTTATGGCACCATAACGGGGCCGAGTTCTGGTTATCGGCGCCATAAGGCACCAATAATAGTTACGGCACCATAACATACCTACAGAGATGACATAACTGCCATTATGGAGCCATAAATCACAGTGTTTCTTGGCTAATTACTTAGCCAAGAGTTTCTACTCGACAGCAGCTTGAATTTTTGAAATTCATGGTAGCGATTATTTTGAGTAAGTGACAAGACTCACCCTCTTTTGGGGCAAGAAAGAGGAGCAACTCCACTAACAGCGCAATTTGTTTATGCTTAAACGTCCATGTGCAGGGAGGAGGGTGGGCTCCATCCATAATTACTGGGTAAGTATATGTAAAATTTAACTTTATCATAAAAATATAATTTTTATATAAGCTACTTACCCAGTAATTACTTTAACTGATTCCCTATTGAAGGAGATAGGAAATATGGACCAAACTATACACAATACATTTATAAATAATGATGAAATTGAAAAAAAAAAGCTAGCATTTAGACAATGCTTATTCCTAACCTGTTGAGAGAGCTGCTGCAGGTAGATAATTGCCTTTGGTTGGAGCTCCTCTCAACCTGTAGGGTGTGGCACTATAGCCATAGAAGTTCCTCTACTGACGTGGGACCTTGCAGCAAAGGAGTACTCCAAAGGCTGACAAGGTATTAAAAACAGCTTTGTGACAAAGGTTATTGTTGAGGGCCGACAAAGGACATAGTACCATAAAACAAAACACCAGACAAATTTGTCACCTATACCAAAAAATTTGAAAATCTAAAAACATGACCACTACCCAACATTAAAACTGGTGGGCACTCCAGGTACTTTGTATCTCCCAGCTCCCCTAAAACCAACACCATGTTTCAAGGTGAGATAGCAAAAATTGGAAGGAATACTTCCTACACTTCCTCACCTAACAGTATGCCAGCTATGGACACTGGTTCTAAGGTACTACAATTCTCATATACAGGCAGTTCAAGGTTATCAGCGATCATGTTTCTGGTGCTTGTCTAGCACTGAAATACCCCAATTTCCAGTTATCAGCACCAATAATAAAGTATCGGCGCTGATACATACCTAACAGAGGTGCTACGAGCCAGTTATTGGTGCCTAAATCCAGTTATCAGCGCCGATAAGTGTAAAAAATTGCGGATTTTCGGTTATCATCAAGCCATTGCAACAAAATGGCTCCCCACCCCCCTTTTTAACGGGGATAGCCTGTAATGTTTCCACATCACACAGATAATGCATTACGAATACTGATTTGCACTTCCAGTACATTGTTTGCAGTATGGAGAAAAGAGAAAGGTGATGAACGAAAGCTACAGACATAGCATCTGCCCTGATGTCATGTGCTCTAACTTTTAAGACTTGCAAGTCATCCTCTGCTATCCAGGAGTGTGCTTCTAAAATCAGATCCCTTGAGAAGAAGGACATGGCAATCTCTGACATAGTAGGTTTCAAAGCATTTTAGACAGCACACAAATTACTAAACTGCCCTCTAATCTTCTCTGTCTGCATTAAGTAATACCTGAGGGCTCTCACTTGGCACAGGAATCTTTCCTCCTCTTCCCTTCCTAAAACATCTGTTAAAATTTTTATTACAAAAGAGCGTGGCCAAGGCTGTGATGGGTTTTCGTTCTATGTTGAAAAATCCAGGGAGAGGGAACATACTACTTCTCCCTGAGAGAAGCCTATCCTCTTATCTATAGCTTGATGCTCACTGACCCTCTTCGCCATGGCAAGAGCCACCAGAAAAATAGTCTCCCTAGCCACGTCTCTTGTAGAGGAAGACCAGAGAGGTTCAAAATGTAAACTTGAAAACCACTTTGAGAACGTCCAGATTCCAAGCAAATGATTCTTCTTTCCTAGACTTTGAAACATTAAAGGGCCTAGTCAGATCCTAGAGATCTTGGTTACCAGAAATGTCAATATCTCTATTATGGAACACAGAGTTTAACATTGCTCTGTATCCCTTTATAGTGGGCACAGAGAGACCTCTCAAAGACTTTCAGTAAAGGAGGAAATCTGCTATTTGAGCAATAGTAGTTTGAGAAGACGAAATACATATTGTCTTCTACACCTGTCTGAATATTGACCACTTTGCCTGATACACTCTTCAGGAGGAATCATGTCTGCTGACTTAGAAAATCCTTTTGCTCAGATGAGCTTACTAAAGCCTGTCAGGGCCAGTGGATAGATCTTAATGGAACCTCCCTAAGTGGGGCTGTCTCTGAAGACTTGAAATCATAGGAAGCAACCTTGGAAAATCTATCAGGAGGCCTAGGACGTCTGGAAACCATTCTTTCTGAGGTCAGAAAGGAGCCACAATAGTCATTCTGGCATTCTGAAGGGGGCAAAGCTTTTTTTATTACCTCCCTTATCAGCTCGAATGAAGGGAATGCATCAAGATCCAGATCGGACCAATCTAGAATCATCGCATCTGTTGCCCATGCCTGCATATGGAAATGGGGAGCAAAACAGATGCAGACAGTGGTTCCTGGATGTAGCGAATAAGTCTATAGACTCCAAACGGCTGCACAGATCCAACAGTACAGGGTCCACTCCAAAGGAAGGACCTGCTTCTTGTGACTCAATTCATCCGCTAATACATTGCATTTCCTGTGAATTAACCTTGTGACTAACTTGTTTTGCTCTGGTCCACCCAACATGAGAGTTCTCTCACTATCTTGCAGTGAAAAAAAGAATGCATCCCCCCTTGATATCTTATGTAGGCCAATGCTGTGGTGTGGTCTGCATGAATCGTCACTGTTTTGTTGTAAACCTCAGTAGCAAAATGCTGAAGTCCTAAGTGGACTGCTTTTAGCTCCCTTATGTTGATGTGGAGCCCTTTTTCCTGAGGGGACCATTTGGCTGAGACTTCCTTGTTACCGAAGAGAGCTCCTCAACCTAGGTCTGACATATGAGAAAAGAAGTCTAGGTCGGGGCTCACTGGAAGGAGATTTTCCTTCTATCAATTTTTCTTCTGACCTCCACCAGTGCAGGTCCTCCATCTCTGGAGTTATCTAAAAGAAGTGATGGTCTGGTGGTACTTTCCGATCCTAACAAGCTCTGAGGTAAAACTGGAGAGGCCTTATATGCAGTCTCCCCAGTCTTAAACCTGCTCCAAGGAGGCAAAGGTGCCTAGAAGACTCATCCACTGAGTCACGGAGCTAGAATGCAGAGAAAGGAATAGGTCTATTTTCTTTAGGCAACCCTCCACCCTCTTGGGGGACAGAGAAGCCTGAAAAGTCTGAAAGTTTATCTGAATCCACAAATATTGAATATTCTGAGTGGGATTCAGCCGAGATTTCTTGAGGCTCAGCAGTAATCCCAGTTCTAGAGTCATCATGACTGTCTTCTTCAGGTCCTCCAAACACTGCTCCTTCGTTGGAGAACAAATCAGCTAGTCATCCAGGTAGAGCAAAATCTTGACTCCTGCTATATGTAGCCATCCAACCAGGGGAGTGAGAACAAGAGTGGATACTTGTGGGACAGACAAGAGAACTTAAACACTTGGTGTATGTACACAAATCTGAGGTACTTCCTTGAATCTTCATGTATGGGAATACGAAAGTATCTTCCTTGAATCTTCATGCATGGGAATATGAAAGTATGAGTCTTGCATGTCCAGCGATACCATTCCGTCTCCCTGACTGATGGATGCAAGAACACGTATAGTTTCCATGGTGAATTCAGTCTTTTCTAAGAAAACATTCAGCGCACTTACGTCTAATACCCGTCTCCACCCTCCTGAAGCCGTATGTACAGTGGGTCCTCAGCAATCGCGGAGGATAAGAACCACAACCAACCAAGTTAAGCAAATATCCAGATTATAACATCCCTCAATTGCTTAGACTACACTTGTAGGCTATTAATAGCTCAAACACCAAATACACCTTAAACTATCACATGGGTACTCCCCATTGATCTAGCCTAGCCTATGTTGATTGAAGATGATACATGTACACTGCAATATAAAACTATCGCATAGTACAAACACACATTACGTGCATCATATTAGTCGTGGTAGTAGAAGGATTTGTTTTTGAAACGGCTCCCTTGCTCATTTTATTCCTACTTTGTCTGTGTTTAAGCTTGAAGTCGTTATAATGCCATAAATCTATTATAAATTCTGTTCTATTTTCAATTTCCCCCTTCAGGAGATTTGCTAACAAAAACATGTTAGCTAACAATTCCTCTCTATTTTCCTGATATGGCTGCTGTACAAAACTATATCTATTCTGTGAATGAATACATTTATGACAAACAAATTATTATTACTGTGCGGTAATATTAATGTATAAACACAGCAAAATAATATAATCAAAGTATATTTTTGTCTTTTGAAAAATGTTCGTCACAGTGTTTACATTCTGAGAATCAGCTGATGGATGCTTATAACCGAAAGAATTATTTTGGAAAAAATTTACGTTGCTAAAAGAAACAAATTTATTAATAGAATTATGTTTAATTTTGTACATAAGTTTACGATACAGTTATTCACATTTCATTAAGAAAGAAAGAGAGAGAGAGAGAGAGAGAGAGAGAGAGAGAGAGAGAGAGAGAGAGAGAGAGAGAGAGAGAGAGAGAGAGAGAGCAGCTTGGGATGATAGGTAAACTGGTTTGGGAAGAGAATAATAAAACCATTGTGTTGTTTACATATGGAATTCATATTTTAAATATTTTACGGTGATTAGAGATGAAACATCAAGTGATAAAATATTCTCTTCTATAGTACTGTTATAATATGTGTGATATTCTTTGAATCAACTACTAAACTTGTAATGAATAACGGTTCAGTAAACAAGAGAAAGAATAAAAATATTGCAGCACATACCTAAAGTAACAATTAAAAAAAGCAGGGACAATCTGTTTTTTTATAAATATTACAATAATACTAGATCAGCATTAAAGTTTATTCTGTAAACTCAAGTGAAATAAGGTTTTATAAATTCTTTCCTACTTTCAATTTGCCCCTTCTGCAGTTCTGCAAACAAAAGTACGTATACATATTAGCTAACAATTCTTCTCTTCTTTATTTTCCCAATATGGCTGCTGCACACATTTATGATAAAGTATTTAGCACTGTACCGATTACAATACTGTACTGTAATATTAACGTATAAAGACATCAAAGCACAGTGGACCCCCCGTATTCGCGTTCTCCAGATTCGCGGACTCACACATTCGCGGATTTCTCTGGGGGACGTTTCCCTGCATTATTCGCGGAAAATTCACGCATTCGCAGTATTTTTCTACGAGAAATATCCACAAATTCCTGGTTTTTTTTATGAATTTCATCATAAAATGCACTTTTTGTGATAAAACTATTAAAAAAACCAAGTATGAAAATTTTTAGTGGGTTTTCTTCAGTTTTAACTAACAAAATAGGCTTTTTTATAGCATTTTCATAGGGGTTCCAAACATTCGTGGGTTCTAACTATTCACGGGGGGGTCTGGTACGCATCCCCCACGAATACGGGGGGACCACTCTACTATAGTAATCAAAGCATATTTTGTCTTTTGAAAAATGTTTGTCACAATGTTTACATTCTGAGAATTAGTTGATCGATGCTTATTACTGAAAGAATTATTTAGGAAAACAATTTACTTGCTAAAAGAAATGAGTTTTTTAATGGAATTATTACATTTAATTTTGTCCAAAAAAGTTTATGCTACAGTAATTCATATTTCACTGAGAGAGAGAGAGAGAGAGAGAGAGAGAGAGAGAGAGAGAGAGAGAGAGAGAGAGAGAGAGAGAGAGAGTGAACAGCTCAGGATGATAGTTAGACTGGTTTGGGAGGAGAATAATAAAAAAAAATTGTCGTTTACATATAAAATTCGTATTCTAAAATTTGTTTACAGTGATTACAGATGAAACATAGTCATAAAGTATTCTTGTAAACTGTTATAATATGAGTGATAATCATTGAGTCAACTACTGAACTTGTAATGAAGCACAGTTCAGTAAATCACAGAAAGAATGGAAATATGGCAGCACGGCAACCTCAGTAACAATTAAAAGTGTCGGGGACAATCTGTTTTTTTATATTACAACAATAATACTAGATCAATATTAATAGTTCATTCTGTAAGTGAAATAAGGTTTTATTGAAAGCTCTTTTTTCATTAAAGAGAGAGAGAGAGAGAGAGAGAGAGAGAGAGAGAGAGAGAGAGAGAGAGAGAGAGAGAGAGAGAGAGAGAGAGAGAGAGAGAGAGAGAGAGAGAGAGAAAGTTTTGTGATTTTGTGGCATTTTAATTTAGCATTTTTTCGATATTTTGCTGTTAACATTAATATTAATATTTGAAAATTAGGAAATAATTTTTTCTGTCATCAAAAATGTATTTACTCATGAAAATAAAATGAAAATATAGTAATTAGCAAATACTGCTATGAAAAAAATTCATGAATTGGTTAATTTTCCACAATATACTAATATTTGGAAATAACCTCCACAGAAAAACCAGCAATTTACTGACAGCAACTGCTGATTCACAACTAAGTGAGGACCCACTATACAACAAAGAGATGGTTGTAAAATCCCTTTGACTGCCGCCTTATTGATGAGAGAGGCAACTTCTATTGAGAGGGCCGAACATCCCTCTGATCCTTTGGAGTTAGACATCAATGCAAAGGGAGTGTTGGTCGAGAGTGGCCTCTCTTTGAAGGGGATGGAATATTCCTCCTTCAGTACTCTCACTACCCGTCTTCCATTTCTGTTCAGTCCATTCCTTACATTTGTCACATGTTAGATTTATATTATATACCTGTCCCCTACAGTTAGTGCAAAGGGTGTGTGAGTCATATGTTAATTTGGTCATCCAGGTATTGTAGCCCTTGTGGCAGTACTGAAAACTAGAACTAGTGTCAGCCATACCTAACTAGCAAACAAGTCAATAGTAAAATCTGTCACATAAATGTCTCAAATGGAAAAATGTGTGTCAAAACAGTGCCGAAAGGCTATCATAGCAAATACTTCACCAAATTGGAAAATAACCCAAAATCCAAAAACCAAGCTGCTCTGTCAACACCATGTGTGAACGTTAAAAGCTGCAGAAACAAATTGAGTTATTAGCAGAGTTGTTCCTCTTTCTTGCCATAAAAGTGGGCATGTCTTGTCACCTACACTAACAAGAAATCGTTAACGCAAATTTCGAAAATTCAAGATGCCATTGAGTAGTAACTCTCTGCTATGTAATTACTGGGTAAGTTACTTATATAAAATAAAATTTTCATTACTATTACCTTTATCTTAAATACAGCTGTAACAGCCTGTATTTGATGTTTGCAAATGGAAGCTATGAGAGTAACACCCGGGCTAGCATAGGTCTATAGTTCACACATAGCCTACACATTTTTATCTCAGGTATGGTAATACAATATGATGGTATCAACTGATAAGGAAGTAGCTGCATAAAAATACATTAATGGTCACAAAACCATTGTAGTCTGTGGGTATAGTGTAGGCTAGGCTACCGTATATGCACAGATTATACTGCATACACTGGTGTAGGCTAGGCTAACTTCATTTTACACTTTTTTTCAAGAAATAATGGCATTTTTGTAGCCTAACCCCATTGTAAATGGAGAAATAACTGCATGGTACAGTCAAACTTTCTTTGATATTAGGTAAAACTGTATAAGAAAAATGGTGAATACACTAAACTTAACAACAAATTCATTAGACCTATGTTATCAAAATTGACCCATACATCCAGGGACAATATTCCTTCACCATTTCCAAAAGAAGCAGTAAAACACAGTGGACCTCTCTTGCACCATGAGCACGGTAACATCTATACTATACTTGTTAAAAACATGAATTTTATATAGTATTCTTTAAGCAGTTGTAAAAATAAAACCAAGCATACAATACATCACAATGTGCCTACAATAACAAAGAAAAAATCTACACACCCATCTTATTAAAAAAAGAAATCACAAAACTATGCTTTAAGCAGTTATATTGAGACCTGTCAGCTTTTACACCCTGTGAAATACAAGATGATGATGTTAACACATAACAAAATCCAATCTATTGATAATTTTTTCTCATCAGCTCTTATGATATATCACGCCTCTTGATATACTTCTCAGCTAAAAAAAGACACTCAACACCACAAGTCTCCAAAAATAAAGATAATAAAAATATGTAATTTTTTTACAACTAAGTTAATACACAGCTTTCAGTTAGCTGGCTCAAAGAAAAAAAAAAGAAAATAACGAAGTCTTCACTCACCTTTCCAGAGCTGACTGGCATAGGCTTTGGCCCCATGTTTGGACCCTGTCCATTGTTCATACCAGGTTGGTTGTTCATGCCAGGGCCATTCATGGGATTCATAGGGCCATTCATTCCTCCCATATTGTTCATCTGGCTCATTGTAGTCATTGGCATCCCTGGGCCAGACATTGATGTGTTCATTCCATTCATGCCATTCATATTCATGGGACCTGACATTGGGCCATTCATAGGGCCATTCATCGGGTTATTCATGGGACCGCCTGGGCCCATAGGTCCACTCATAGGGCTATTCATAGGACCACCAGGTCCCATTGGACCTCCTGGCCCCATTGGTCCATTCATAGCTGGTCCCATGGGTCCATTCATGGGACCACCCATTCCCATACCCTTCATATTCATGTTCATATTATTCATACCACCCATATATGGCATACTCATTGGCCCCATTGGTCCATGATTCATGGGACCAGGACCACCAGGCCCTGGTCCGGGGCCAGGACCAGGGCCCATATTTGATGAAGATGACACAGAAACTGGTGGTGTATCATCAAAGGGATTGGATGCAACAATTGTATCACCATAACCTGAAACCAAACAAGTTAAGATGAGCATATTATTCCAAGCAGCAATAATAATACACTGAAAAATAGACTATATACAGTATCAAACTCCTACAGGATGTTCAAAATTTAACAAAAAATATCACAAACTGTCCTGAGGTGAGGACTATAAACAAAGTTTTTAAAACCTTTTATGCACACAACATTATCAAGGGCCCAAACTCCTTATTTCCATTAGCTTTATTCATTTTATTTTATTTTAATTTTTTTTTTTTGAGGCTAGGCATAAAACAAGTTCTCTTCACACTCCTTAGACCTGCGGTCTTTCTGCCTGAACCAGCTTCAGGTCTGTCTTGTCTATCTCCCTTTTCTTTGGTTTCTTAGGCCTTCCTACGGGCCTTTGTCTACTCTCCCTCATCTGTTTGAGATCTCAAGTCTATTTTCCACTCTTTGGATGCAACATCTCTTCATGACCATATTCTTAATATCGTCATTTGTACTCCGACCATGAATCTTAAAATTCTATAGTCCTACATTTACCAAATCTCAATTTCCCTGGTCAGGGTTTATGGTTCTGCAACATTCAGTAGTACAGACCTCAAGCATCAAGAGCCAAACTATCCCAGATGAGTCATTCTGCTCCCAACCAATAGGAGGAAAGCAAAACCCTGGCCCCCCTAACCTTCAATAACCAATGATAAACCTCCAAAAATTTCTGTAAACCCACTTGCTGCAATAAATATGGCATAGACATATTCCTGGCTTCATTCAACTTCCCAGTATGATAAAAGCTCTATTAAAATGTCAAGGATTAAATGAACTTTGAACAGCTGCTATATGATTTACCCGCTGCAATAAAGAAACTCATTCAAGAGATTGAGAAAATACAATACAAACTAAACAGCATCCAGATGGTCATACTGTCCAATGAAGTTTACTTGAGAGAGGGTCTTCTTCTGAAATATTAATAATATAATAATAACTAGCAGTTGTACACGTCCTTCAGACATGTTATTGAACGCACATTCGCTTCTTAATGACCTGGACGTACCTTTCCCCAGCCAATGCTACTGCATCACTGGCTGGCTCAGTTAGGCACTGCCTGCTGACAGTAGGCGAATATGTGTTGCGACAGGTTCCTCAGGAAAGATTTTCATAGCGAGGCCCCCTTAAATGGCCCTTGATAAAACTCAGCCTATAGTTAAAGTCTGATATTGATGTTAAATGTGTTTGTAATAATTTATTTTAACTCATGTTACCAAATTTGAATGCAGTAGGCCCATCTTTGACCCTTTGGGCCCTAATTCCCAAAGGAGGGGCTGCAGCCCCCTGCTATTAAGACTGTGGTAGGTAGGCTACGACCCCCTTCTTGCCTGGTCGGGAAGTCAAAAAAGCATAGGCCTCCTGTCCCCTAATATTGTGGGAAACCATCGGGGCCCCCTTTCCCAAGAGGGTTTGCCCTCCCTACTACTGAGGGTGCCTTATGGCCCCCATATTGTGGGGAGTCCATTTGTATCTATAGAAACATTTCTACAAAGAGGTCACCTCTGAAAGTTGTAAAAAATGAGGGGTTATGAAAAAGAAGTTATGACCTCCTTAGAAACAACCCTCATATTTCAGATTTAGACAAACCCTTCAAGGGGGAAGGGGTCTATGGTAAAAATTAGGTAGCCCTAGCTGTCAACTCTGAAAGTTGTAAAAAATGAGGGGGTATGGTAAAAATGGGTTATGACCCCCTTAGAAATGGTCCTTGAATTTTGGATTTTGACTAAAACCCTCCTTGGGGTGAGGGGTCTACTCTATGGTGAAACTTTGGTAACCCTAAGGCTTTAATAGTCTGGGCGTGCATAACAAACAAATATAAATTACCTTTTATATTGACATATAAATATATGAATAATAATATAATAATAATAATAATAATAATAATAATAATAATAATAACAATAATAATAACTAACAATAATAATAATAACAATAATAATAATAACAATAATAATAATAATTAAAAGTATAAACAGTAGAATGTCTGGTTCTAATCCTTTAATTCCCTCTGTGAATTATTGGACATAATACTGAACTGGTATATAACATATTGGCAATTAAAGTTATAGTACATTAAGGTTTCACTTTTCACTCATTATGATATACTACTACAGGCAGTCCCCGGGTTACGACGGTATTGGCTTACGACGTTCCGAGGTTACGAAGCTTTTCAATTATATTCATCAGAAATTATTTCCAGGGTTACGACGCATGTTCCAGAGTTATGACGCCTACAAATGCTGATCTGGCAGATGAAATATGACACCAAATATGCAAAATAATCAACATTTAAAGTTTTTTTTGATGAAAAATGCAATAAGAATGCAGTTTGCATAGTTTTGAATGCACCTAAAGCATTAAAAGTAAGGTTTTCTTAGGATTTTTGACAATGTTCCCGCTTACGATGATTTTCGGCTTACGACGCATCTCAAGAACGGAACCCCCGTCGTAACCCGGGGACTGCCTTATATTCTAGTATATAACTTGATACAGTGGAGCCCCGGATCTCAACGATAATCCATTCCAGAAGAGGCGTCGAAATTCAATTTTTTCGAGAACTGAATCAATATTTTTCATAAGAAATAATTGAAAATGGATTAACCCTTTAACGGCAACGAACGTATTATACGTAAACTAAAACTGTCTGTCGGGTGCTTAAATGACGTACGATACGTCGATGACAAAAAGTTTTTTTAAATATTCGCGGAAAAATAGTTATAGGCCTAGTTTGCAAAAAATTTTAAATCACACGCCTTGAGGGATGCTGGGAGTTCACGGATCAAGCTGTTGTTTTGTTTACAAGCATTACCCAGGCGCGCATACGCGAATTTCTTTCTTCTCGCGCTACAAACCATCAATAACACATCTCAGAAATTCTTTCGTCACTTTGTCGTAATTTTTGCACCGTTTTGTATTAGCCATTATATAGAGTTTTATATATGAAAATGTGTGCAATTTTATGTAGAATACAACAAAAAACCCAATGGTTGTAGCTTTTATCAGTTTTGAAATATTTTCATATAAATCAAAATAATAAGTGCCAAAATTTCAACCTGCGGTCAACTTTGACTCGACCGAAATGGTAGAAAAACGTAATTGTAAGCTAAAACTCTTACATTCTAGTAATATTCAATCATTTACTTTCATTTTGCAACAAATTGGAAGTCTCTGGCACAATAATTTGATTTATGGTGAATTTTGAAAAAACCTTTTCCTTACGTCCGCGCGAAGTAACTGCTGAAAATCTAAGAAATTCTTTTGTCAGTTTGTCGTAATGTTTGCACGGTTTTATATTAGGCGTTACATAAAGTTTTATATATGAAAATGTGCGCAATTTCATGTAGAATACAATAAAAAGCCCATGGTTGTAGCTTTTATCAGTTTTGAAATATTTTCAAATAAATCACGATACGTGCCAAAATTTCAACCTTCGGTCAACTTTGACTCGACCTAAATGGTCGAAAAACGTAATTGTAAGCTAAAACTCTTATATTCTATTAATATTCAATCATTTACCTTTATTTTGCAACAAATTGGAAAACTTTAGCACAATATTTTGATTTATGGTGAATTTTTGAAAACCACTTTTTACTTACGTCCGCACGCGGTAACCTTTTAAATTCTTTCGTCAATTTGTTGTAATGTTTGCACCGTTTTATATTAGCCGTTACATAAAGCTTTATATATGAAAATGTGCGCAACTTCATGTAGAATACAACAATAAATAACTTATGGTTGTAGGTTTTATCAGTTTTGAAATATTTTCATATAAATCACAATAAGTGCCTGCGGTCAACTTTGACTTGCCCGAAATGGTCGAAAAACGAAATTGTAAGCTAAAACTCTAACCTTCAAGTAATATTCAATTATTTACCTTCATTTTGCAACAAATTGGAAAACTCTAGCATAACATTTCGATTTATGGTGAATTTTTGGAATACACTTTTTTGTTACGTCCGCGCGCGGTAACTGCCGACAATATCAGAAATTCTTTCATCAGTTTGTCGTAATGTTTGCACGGTTTTATATTAGCCGTTACATAAAGTTTTATATGTGAAAATGTGCGCAATTTCATGTAGAATAAAACAAAATATAACTCATGGTTGTAGCTTTTATCAGTTTTGAAATATTTTCATATAAATTACGATAAATAGAAAAAATTCGACCTTCAATCAACTTTAACTTGACTGAAATGGTCAAAAGCTGCAACTGTAAGCTAAAACACTAGTAGTCTAGTAATATTCAATCAATTACCTTCATTTTGCAACAAACGGGAAGTCTCTAGCACAATATTTTGATTTATGGTGAATTTTTGAAAAAAACTTTTTTTTACGTCCGGGCGTTATGAATTCATGCATCATTTTGTGATAATATTTTCTCTGTGTTGCTTTGATCATTTTACAATTTCTTACATACCAAAATGATCGCAATTTAGTGTACAATGCAACGAAAAAAATTAATTCATTAGCTTTAATCGTTTAGCTCACAGCGTGATTTGTATACAATTATATATGACATTTTTTTTTTTGCGCTGTCATATATTCCAAAATTTATATATGATGATTTTTTTTTCATTTCTGATAGTTGCATACTAAACTTCAGTCAATGACAAAAAAAGGAGCCAAAAACTAACTCTTAATTTTAAAAACTAAGTGTGCTGTGATTTTTGAAAAAAACTCTTCTGCTTTGACGTTAACTCCCGAACGCCGCCGGCAAACGAGACACTTTGGTAAATAGTGGCTCGGCGTTTAAGGGTTAATCTCTTCCTGACCACCCATTATTACCCTAACCTTGCCTTATTATACAAAAAAATATACATACATTACAATTAAACAAGTTCAGAGTTAAATAAATATCATATTAGACATACTATATTTATTATTTTTAAATTAGTATATACTAGATAAAAGAAAAACTGGCCTATGTCCAATGTGGCCATATTACCAATGGTCGACCGGGTGTCATATGCTAGCTACTATTACAACATAATGCAAAGTAATGGGTAGGTACAAAACTTGTTACTAACATAATAAAACATTAAAAGCCTAACTATTACAGTAAATTAATAAAATATTAAAATCAAGCCGAATTATGTTCATCATAACTTATAAATATTTGCCTAAATAACGAAGTGTCAGCAGCTTGTGGCATGAGTGGATGTAAGCAAACCCACGTATGTACAAAATCACTTTAAAATATCTTTCAATAAATGTTACGATACTAAAACTTTTTTAAATATGTAATGCATCTTCTACGGCATCAAATTACTAACCTCGTCTTTACCAGGAAGCTTAACAAAGCATAAAGATTGCGTTTGCTGCTGAACAGCACACATACTAAACATTGCTTTCACTTGCAAAGAAATTCACAATCTCATAAAGAACAATCAGTGTCATAAAAATCCATAATTATACAAACAGTGTGCGATAGTCTTTGCATATTTTTCATATTTTACTATTAATTGTTGATTTTTATGACATACATTTTTCTCACTACCAAACCTCACAAACATTGCATTTACTACAAAACGCATACGTGTATGTGTGCACAGGTTTTAGACTAGGACTATGTCTAAGAAAATAAAGGCTGGATGCTTGTTTACATCAAAGAAATCCAGCAAAAGTGAAAACAGTGGAGTGATCAAGTTTTAAAGAGTAGCAACACTGCCACCAATGTTACCAGATGCAGTAGTATCATTTGATGCTTTTAGCACATTTGAGGTAAATTTCATTGGGCAGCATAATATTTAGCATAACGACCCATTTAGCTTAATTTTGTGAAGTTTAGCATAAATATACGTAGAATCATTAAAAATAACAAACATATCCGACTTATTTTGATAAAATAACGCACATAATATTTAATAAATTAGGTTTACCAATCTGTCACATGAGAATAAGCACAGGTTTGATGTGTCCTTCATACACACTGCCTAAGCATCATGAATGTCTGTTCTTCATGACGTAGTTGCAAAACAAAATCCCAAAAATGATTTTGGAGAATGAACAACAAGACTTGGATAGTGAATGATGTGCACTAATTACAAGTGAAGATACGGACAGTTTTCTTTATGAAAACATCAACACAAGAGGCATTCTGGGTTAAAGTTTATCTAAGTAATAAACATCCTATTTATTTCATAGTTAGCTTGAGCCTTGCTAACCATTACTATATGCAGACTGTGAGCACATTTCTCCATGGTAAAAAAAAAAATAAGTCAAATGTTTCATTAACAAATGAACTAATATGCAGTGAAGGTATGAAGAAAGCAGGTGAATGCACCAATTTTAATCCTTCCAAGGACATGCTGAGGCCCACAGAGATATTTCCCGTAAATAGGATTATCAACTTTCATATTTAATGGTCAATTGTAATTATGCTATATATTTATATTCACTGTGAAAATAAAATATTAATTTAGCATAACATTAGCACAATTTTGTCATCCATCTAGCATAACTTTGATAGATTTAGCATAATTTCCTATAAAGTTTAGCATCAAATGAGAAATGAGCTATACAATAGCATAAAATTAGCATAACTCTGTCATCCCACTAGTATAAATTTGATAGATTTAGCATAATTTCATACAGAGTTTAGCATCAAATGCAAGTGAAGCAGGTATTTCCAAAAGTGTCTATTTATTGTGATTTATATGAAAATAATTCAAAACTGATAAAAGCTACAACCATGAGTTATTTTTTGTTGTATTCTACATAATATTGTGCACATATTCATATATAAAACTTTATGTAACGGCTAATATAAAACCGTGCAAACATTACGACAATCAGACAAAAGAATTTGATTTTTTCGGCAGTTACGGGGCGGACGTAAGGAAAAAGTTTTTTCAAAAATTCACCATAAATCGAAATATTGTGCTAGAAACTTCCAATTTGTTGAAAAATGAAGGTATATGATTGAATATTACTAGAATGTAAGAGTTTTAGCTTACAATTGCGTTTTTCTACCATTTCGGTCACGTCAAAGTTGACCAAAGGTTAAAATTTTGGCATACAATTATTTATATGAAAATATCTCAAAACTGATAAAAAGCTACAACCATGGGTTGTTTTTTGTTGTATTCTACATAAAACTGCACACATTTTCATATATAAAACTTTATGTAACGGCTAATATAAAATGGTGCATAGATTACGACAATCTGACGAAAAAATTTCTGATTTTTTCGGCAGTTACCGCGCGGACGTAAGGAAAACGTTTTTTCAAAAATTCACCATAAATCGAAATATTGTGCTAGAAAATTCCAATTTGTTGCAAAATGAAGGTAAATGATTGAATATTACTAGAATGTAAGAGTTTTAGCTTACAATTGTAATTTTCAACCATTTCAGTAGAGCCAAAGTTGACCGAAGGTTAAAATTTTGGCACTTATCGTTATTTATATGAAAATATTTCAAAACTGATAAAAGCTACAACCATGGGTTGCTTTTTGTTGTATTCTACATGAAATTGCACACATTTTCATATATAAAACTTTATGTAACGGCTAATATAAAACAGTGCAAACATCACGACAATCGGACAAACGAATTTGTGATTTTTTCAGCAGTTACCGCGCGGACGTAAGGAAAAAGTTTTTTTCAAAAATTCACCATAAATCAAAATATTGTGCTAGAGACTTCCAATTTGTTGCAAAATGAAGGTAAATGATCGAATAATACTAGAATATAAGAGTTCTAGCTTAAAATTGCGTTTTTCGACCATTCCAGTCGAGTATAAAATTACCAAAGGTTGATTTCTTTGCACATCATTTTTTATATGAAAATATTTCAAAACAAATAAAAGCTACAACCACAGGTTATTTTTTGTTGTATTCTACATGAAATTGCGCACATTTTCATATATAAAACTTTTTGTAACGGCTAATATAAAACGGTGCAAACATTACGACAATCGGACGAACGAACTTGTGATTTTTTCGGCAGTTACTGCGCGGACGAATGGAAATTTTTTTTTTTTTAAAAATTCACAATAAATCGAAATATTGTGCTAGAGACTTCCAATTTGTTGCAAAATGAAGGTAAATGACTGAATATTACTAGAATGTAATAATTTTAGCTTACAATTGCGTTTTTTTACCATTTCGGTCGAGTCAAAGTTGACCGAAGGTTGAAATTTTGGCACTTATTGTTATCTATATGAAAATATTTCAAAACTGATAAAAGCTACAACCATGGGTTATTTGTTATTGTATTCTACATGAAATTGCACACATTTTCATATATAAAACTTTATGTAACGGCTAATATAAAATGGTACAAACATTACGCCAATCGGACGAAAAAATTTATGATTTTCTCGGAAGAGTTACCAAGCGGATGTAACGAAAAAGTTTTTTTTCATAAATTCACCATAAATCGAAATATTGTGCTAGAGACTTCCAATTTGTTGCAAAATATAGGTAAATGACTGAATATTACTAGAATGTAAGAGTTTTAGCTTACAATTGCGTATTTTGACCATTTCGGTTGAGTCAAAGTTGACCGAAGGTTGAAATTTTGGCACTTATCGTTATTTATATGAAAATATTTCAAAACTGATAAAAGCTACAACCATGGGTTGTTTAATGTTGAATTCTACATGAAATTGCACATATTTCCATATATAAAACTTTATGTAACAGCTAATATAAAACGGTGCAAACATTACGACAATCGGACAAAAGAATTTGTGATTTTTTCGGCAGTTACCACATGGATGTAAGGAAAAAGTTTTTTCAAAAATTCACCAAAAATCGAAATATTGTGCTAGAGTTTTTCAATTTGTTGCAAAATGAAGGTAAATGATTGAACATTACTCGAATTTAAGAGTTTTAGGTTACAATTGCGTTTTTCTACCATTTCGGTCGAGTCAAAATTGACCAAAGGTTGAAATTTTGGCACTTATCGTTACTTATATGAAAATATTTTAAAACTAATAAAAGCTACAACAATGGGTTATTTTTAGTTGTATTCTAAATGAAATTGTGCACATTTTCATACATAAAACTTTATGTAACAGTTATATAAAATGGAGCAAAAATTATGTCAAAGTGACTAAATAATTTCTGAGATGTGTCACTGATGCTTTTTAGTGCGAAAGAAAGAAATTTGCACATGCGCGCCTGGATAACGCTTGTAAACAAAACAACAGCTTGATCCGTGAACTCCCAGCATCCCTCAAGGTGCGTTATTCAAAAGTTTTTGCCAGTAGGCTTATAACTATTTTTCCGCACATTTTCTTAAAAACTTTTTTGCATCGACGTATCATACGTCAATTAAGCACCCAACAGACAATTTTTGTTGAGCTTTAACCCTTTTAACACCGATTGGACGTATTAAACGTCGATATAAATTGTCTGTTGGGTACTGAATGGACGTATGATACGTTGTGAAATTTTTTACTTTAATTTGCGGAAAAATAGTTATAGGCCTAAAAGGCGAAAACTTTTGAATCATGCGCCTTGGGGGATGCTGGGAGCTCACGGATCAAGGTGTTGTTTTGTTTACAATCGTTACCCAGGCGCGCAAGCACAAATTTCTTTCTTCTCGCACTAAAAAGTATCAGCGACAAATCTCAGAAATTATTTCGTCACCATTTTATATTAGCCGTTACATGGAGTATTTATTATATATGAAAATGTGCGCAATTTCATGTAAAATACAACTAAAAAACAACTCATGGTTGTAGCTTTATCAGTTTTTAAATATTTTCATATAAAAAATGATAAGTGCAAAAAAATCAACCTTCAGTCAACTTTGACTCTACCGAAATGGTCAAAAAAAGGAAATTTTAAGCTAAAACTCTTAAATTCTAGTAATATTCAATCATTTACTTTCATTTTGCAACAAATTGGAAGTCTCTAACAATATTTTGATTTATGGTGAATTTAAAAAAAAAACATTTTCCTTACGCCACACGGTAACTCTTCCGAAAAAATCATAACTTTTTTCGTCCGATTGTCGTAATGTTTGCACCATTTTAAATTAGCCGTTACATAAAGTTTTATATATGAAAATGTGCAAAATTTCATGTAGAATACAACTAAAAGCAACCCATGGTTGTAGCTTTTATGTGCAAAATTTCATGTAGAATACAACTAAAAGCAACCCATGGTTGTAGCTTTTATTAGTTTTAAAATATTTTCATATAAATAACGATAAGTGCCAAAATATCAACCTTCGGTCAACTTTGACTCGACCGAAATGGTCAAAAAACGGAATTGTAAGATAAAACTCTTACATTCTAGTAATATTCAATCATATACTTTTATTTTGCAACAAATTGGAAGTCTCTAGCACAATATTTTGATTTATGGTGAATTTATGAAAAAAAAAAATTTTTTTCCTTACCTCCGCGCAGTAACTCTTCCGAAAAAAATCAGAAATTTTTTCGTCCGATTGTCGTAACGTTCGCACCATTTTAAATTACTCGTTACATAACGTTTTATATATGAAAATGTGTGCAATTTCATGTTGAATACAACAAAAAATAACCCATGGTTGTAGCTTTTATCAGTTTTCAAATATTTTCACATAAATAACGATAAGTGCCAAAATTTCAATCTTCAGTCAACTTTGACTCAACCGAAATGGTCGAAAAACGCAATTGTAAGCTAAAACTATTACATTCTAGTAATATTCAATCATTTACCTTTATTTTGCAACAAAATTGAAGTCTCTAGCACAATATTTTGATTTATGGTGAATTTATGAAATAAACTTTTTCCTTACGTCCGCACGGTAACTCTTCCGAAAAAATCAGAAATTTTTTTGTCAGATTGTCGTAATGTCTGCACCATTTTAAATTAGCCGTTACATCGTTACATAAAGTATTATATATGAAAATGTGTGCAATTTTATTCAGAATACAACAAACAACAACCTATGGTTGTAGCTTTTATCAGTTTCAAAATATTTTCATATAAATAACGATATAGAAAAATTTGTCCTTTGGTCAACTTATCTCGACCGAAATGGTCGAAAACTGCAATTGTAAGCTACAACACTTAGAGTCTAGTAATATTCAATCAATTACCTTCATTTTGCAACAAACAGGAAGTCTCTAGCACAATACAGTAGTACCTCGAGATACGAAATTAATCCGTTCCGAGGCGCCCTTCGTATCATGAGGTTTTCGTATCTTGGACCACATGTAAAATGGCTAATCCATTCCAAGCCCTCCAAAAACACCCCACTAAATTTCATAATAAAGGTAAATTGACCTATAAAAAATGAAATACTACAACAATTTGGACCATTCAATACCTAAATTAATAACAAAAATGCAAAACCTGTAAATAAAGTGTATATTAGTGTACATGGTAACAAGAAATATTACTGTACGTAAAATATGGAAGCTTACCTTTCGAATGAGGCTATCTCCGAAAGTGGCGGCAGATACGTACACTTAACTTTATGAAACCTAAAAAAATGTCAGAAAAACAAACTAAACTTTACAAAACACATTTACAAAACACATTAACAAAACTGTAACACTTAACTTTACAAAAAACTTAAAATAAAATTTATTTTGTCGTTTTTTTATTTTTACATTTCTTTTTACTTTTTTATACTTTACGTAATTTCAATTTCTTCACCACCAAATGGATGCCAGTCCGTTTACGGAATTTTTCGAACCACCCATGAGAAGCCTTGAACTCTGGGGTTGCCGTTGATGTCCCCTCTCCGCCGTCGTTTTCGGCTTGGGCAATCAAATCACCGAAAATAGCGCTGGCCTTCTGGCAGATTGCCGTCTCGGTTATCGTATCGCCATCGATTTCTTTGTCCTCAATCCATACAAGAAGCAGCCTTTCCATTTCATTATGCACATGGCTCCTCTTGTTGGACAAAATAGTCACGCCCTTGGAAGGTGTAGCTGCTTTGATGGCTTCCTTCTGCTCAAGGATGGTGCCTATTGTCGAGAGATTTTGGCCGTATTCCTTAGCGATCACACTCAACCGCAAGCCAGCTTCATACTTTTTAATTATCTCCATTTTTGTCTCCATAGAAAGCATTCTCTTCTTTCTGTGAACTTCAGCAACTTTCTTGGGACCCATGACTATACTTACGTAATTAAGTTATGTAGTACGTATACTAATTAGGTTCTCACACAACACAATAAAGTAGCACAACGAAATCACTAACGAATTTACGTTACTAAACGAAATCGTTGGACCGAACGAATACCGCATGCGTACGATAAAGATTCTGGTACGAGGTGGCCTGGGTAGGGACGTACGTATAAGATGCATGATGGGAGGGATGCTGTCCAATAGGAGAGAAGGATCTCATGGCGGTGGCTAGCATCAGGAACCAATGGGAGAGCAGGAGGATGGTGGCGAGTCTACTAGAACTAAGATGGCGGCGCGCAGCGTGAGTTTCAAAATTGTTATCGGGCGAATCTCAGACTTTCAGAAACCTTTCGTATCTTGAAAACTTTTCGTATGTAGAGCCGTTAAATTTTTCGCATTGGCTTCCATATCTCGAGTTTTTCGTAATTTGAGCCTTTTGTATCTCAAGGTACCACTATATTTCAATTTATGGTGAATTTTTGAAAAGAGCTTTTTTTTACGTCCGCATGTTACGAATTCATGCATCATTTTGTGATAATATTTTCTCTGTGTTGCCTTGATCATTTTACAATGCGTTATATACCAAATGGATCGCAATTTAGTTAGCTTTAACAATTTTGCTCACAGCACGATTTGTATACAATTATATATGATTTTTTTTTTTTGCGCTGTCATATATCCCAATATTTATATATGATAATGATATTTTTTTTCATTTTTGATGGTTGCATACTAAACTTCAAGCAATGACAAAAAAAGGAGCCAAAAATGAACTCTTAATCTTGAAAACTAAGCGTGCCATGATTTTTTGAAAAAATAATTTTTTCCGCTTCAGCGCTCACTCGCGAACGCCGCCAGCATACGGGAGACGATTTTTAAAATACCGCTTCCTCGTTTAAGGGTTAATACGTCCAATAGGTGTTTAAGGGATAATGGGAAGTGAGATCCAAGTTAGCATAACATTAGCATAATTTTTATAAATTTACCATAATTTCATGTAGTTTAGCAATAAATGGGAAGTGAGATCTAAGTTAGCATAAAATTAGCATAATTTTATAATCCCACAAGCATAATTTTGATAGATGTAGCATGTTAGCATAATTTCATATCCAGTTTAGCATCAAATGAAATCTGGTAACACAAAACCCCACCAACTAGTGGCAGTTGACTGAAACAGTTTTGTTTACAAACATCATATGGCCGCTGGTTGATTCCAATATTTTGTTTGAACTCAATACAGAGTTTACTCAAAATTTGGTGTCAAACCCTGATTATGTCGATTTCTAATACAATTGAGGTTCGGGGTTCTACTGTAATGGGTATTTCACACATAACTTTACATCCCATCTGCTGATATATGACCTGAGCACAGGATTTTTCTTATAAAGAAGAACAGGGGATGAGGGGTAGGGTATGTGGGGTGGGGGTTTATTAATTGTTGCTCCTCCGTGATAGGTTGGCAATCCTCTCAGTCTTGCAACGATTCTCACTTGATAAATTCACAAGACTATGAGAAACGTGGGAAGGGCAATTTTCACTTGATCATTATTTCACTGTTTGGATCAAACATCATGATATGGAATTTATGGTTATGGTACAGTGCAGACGTCAACTTGTGAATCATTTACGGCTAATTTCACTTGGCTCTTGGCCCTAAATAATTCTACAAAAAGAAAAAATAATTTAAATGTGATTCTGAATCCCTAACACTTAAACTTACTTCCCTTTCCAATTTTCAATACTTTACCTAATGGTAATGCAAGTTACTACTATTTAATGCGAATGTTTAATTACAGAATGCCTACTTAACCCTTAAACGCCGAATGGACGTATCAAACGTCGAGTCAAAATGTCCCCCGTATGCCGAATGGACGTACCATATGTCGACTAAAAAGTTTTTTTAAAAATTCGCGGAAAAATATTTATAGGCCTACCAGCCGAAAACTTTTGAATCACGCGCCTTGGGGGATGCTGGGAGTTCACGGATCAAGGTGTTGTTTTGTTTACAATCGTTACGCAGGCGCGCAAGCGCGAATTACTTTCTTATCGCACTAAAAAGTATCAGTGACACATCTCAAAAAAGGGATTTTGACGTAAGGAAAATCTATTTCTGGGTGATTGGCTCGTGTCGCCAGCGAAATATCCTTTAATCTATTATTTCTAGGGTAAATGTACTAACACATACCAGAGAATAAATAAAATAAAGAAAAAGGTCAGTATAACTGACTCGCTCACCCTCCAGGAGGGTGTCGGTATGAACACTAGGCGAGTGAGACCACTACCACGAGCCAAATGCCAATAGAAATCTCCCACTACAAAATCCCTCCAAGAGGGGAGCCGACCCACAGAGTGAGCAGCTCGTACTACTACTACTCCATCCCATGCTGCCGACTGCTGCGCCTCTAGTGGCCATCCTGAAGTTAGCAGACAATCTTGGGCGAAGGGATGGGTAGGGTGGGATTTCGCTGGCGACACGAGCCAATCGCCCAGAAATAGATTTTTCCTTACGTCAAAATCCCTTTTCTGGGCTCAGCTCGTGTCGCTGCGCGAAATCGTACCAGAGAAATAGCACAAGATTGTAAACAAAAGTAATAAAATAAATCAGAATAGGTCTCAAATAAAAAATAAAGTAAATATAAAAAAGAATATAATTGCTAAAAAGATACAAATACACAGTGATACAAACTAAAAATATGCTTAAATTACCCTTAATTCTAAACATGTTTCTTAACATAAGGTAATTTACATATATACAGAGGTAAATTGGCTTACATGTAACAAAATGGTATCTGTGTAAAGGCATGTATCAAAATTATAATAGCAATTAAAACAATCAAATGAACAAATTAATCAACAATGATAATATATAAGGAATGTATATGACTTAATATACAAAACCCGTAACCATTATAAATGAGATGTATCCCCTAGCATAAAAATAAGGGGGTAACATCCATGAGATCAATATGCATAATCATCTGTGAGTGTCCCTAGCCACAAAATTAATGGGCACCCACTACATCATCATAAAAGCAGCTAAGGCACAAGGTGAATGTAAATGAACACGGTAGGAATAGACGAACTGTTGGGTGAAGCAGGTAGAAAGGAGGACTGAATCTTCTACTACAAATTAACTAGAGTCAGGGAAACTATGTTTCCCGCTGCTACTGGCTGAAAATTTCAGAGCTTCCAAGGACTTAAGGTAATGACGTTTTGAACACTGTCGGCGATTTCCATCTGGTATACTTTTTCAACTCATCGAAGTTCATGTGTTGGAAATAATTAATTGAGGTGGCTACTGCTCTGACATCATGTGCTTTTGGGAAAGAGTCAGGATTGGCTTGTTTAATAAAGTACAGGATTTGTTGCCTGATGCCTTTAATGGATAAAGTTCCACCTTTTTCCCTCTTAAAGAGGGGCCCCGATGAGGATAGGAGGTCCTGGATAGAAATGCTCGTAAGGTTGAAACTGGACAAAGGGATACATCTTGTGGAAGAGGTAGTACTTTCCAAGGTTCCCACCTCATCAAAGGATCTTCATTCTTTGCCAAAAAGCTACGTTCCGGAGAAAGTAGAACTTCCCCTGTGGGAAGGAATTGAATATGATCCGGATCTCTGGATAAAGCCGACAGTTCTGAAATTCTTGCTCCTGAAGCCAGGCTTAATAAAAATAGGGTTTTCCTTAGGAGCATCATAAACGAGCATGTGTCATTATCGGTTTCAGAAGCCAGTTTTTAGAACATCGTTTAAGAACCATGAAACTGACGTAGGCCTCACAGAAGGCCTAAGTCTAGCACATGCCTTAGGAATAGACGAGAAGTAGGTATCCGTCAAGTCTATGTTAAATCCAAATTGAAATATCTTTTTCAAGGCTGACTTGTTTGTCGTAATCGTGCTAGCTGCTAAACCTTTTTCAAATAAGGATCTGAAGAAGGATATAGCTGAATTAACCGTCATGATTCTGATATTCTGACTCTCCTCCAAGGAAGGTTTGCTAACGTTTTTGACAGCAGCATCATACTGCCTCAAAGTTGAATCCCTTTTATCGGATTCCAAGAAGAGAATGTTCTGAGGGTCAATATTCGCACTTCTCTTTTTGCCGCAAACTTCATGAAATCCATAAAGTTAGGGTTTTGAGAATCCTTGAGGAAGCGAACACAGTCTTCGTTTGTACTGACTGGGAGAGCTTGGGACTGGGGATCCGAAGAGGACGAAGGCCCAGTTCCAGAATTAGGGGATACCGATTGCTCTTCGGCCAGTCGGGGTGGGGGGCTACTAGAGCCACTTTGACCCTTGAATGTCCTGAGTTTGTTCAATACTTTCATAAGGAGATTCATTGGAGGGAAGAACGTAAATCTTCTCCCAGTTGTTCCAGTCCAGAGCCAGGGCGTCCGTGGCGTAAGCCAGAGGGTCCAGGTTGGGGGCTACATACACGGTAGTGTGGGTCGCTTGGATGCGAAGAGATCCACCTGTAGCCCTGGGACCCTTTGAAGGATCCATTGGAACGAACTGTTGTCTAGTGACCATTCCGACTCTAGGGGTACTGATCGGGATAGGCGTCTGCTATGACGTTTCTCACTCCAGCTATGTGAGTAGGAGGAAAGATGCCAACTGAACTTGTCTGCCAGGGAGAAGATGGCTACCATGACGTGATTTAGATGACGTGACTTGGAGCCTCCTCTGTTTATACAATGTACTACCACTGCGCTGTCCAGGACTAGCTTTATGTGGGAGTACTTTGGTGGGTGTAACCTTTTTAGAGTCAAGAACACTGCCATTGCCTCCAGTACGTTTTATATGGAACTGAAAGACGGAACTGGCGTGACCAAATCCCTTGAACCTTTTTGACCTGGGAATACCCTCCCCAGCCGCTTAAGGACGCGTCTGTGTGGATGGTGATCCCTGGTGGAGGGAACTGAAGGGTTACTGACACTGATAGATTCTTGACTTTTTGCCCACGGCCGAAGCCGATTCTTTAGAATCAGAGGCACTGAGGATAGCTTGTCCCTGGACCTGACATTTGCTCGCGAGCGCCAGATCCTGGTTAGGTCTTTCAGTTTGGCTTACATTAAGACGTTCGTTACTGATGCAAACTGGAGAGAGCCGAGGATCCTTTCCTGAGCTCTCCTTGATGCTAGTTTGTGACTTAGAAATTGCTTGACTGACTTCGCTATTTCTTTCCTTTTGGTAGATGGAATCGACAGAGTGTGGGAGGATAGATTCCATTGAATGCCTAGCCACTGAAAGTTTGACTCTGGAGTGAGTCTTGACTGGACTTGTTTATCTTGAATCCTAGATATTCTAAGGAACCGGATCACTTTCAGTGTAGCCTTGTTGCATTCCTCGACTGATGGGGCCCAGATCAACCAATCGTCGAGATACGCCACTACCATAATCCCTTGCGATCTGAGTTGTTTGCACTACCACTTACTTTTCCGCTAGCTTCGTGAACACCCTGGGTGCCACGTTGAGTCCGAATGGAACTACCTTGAAGGAGAATGTCTGGTCTCCTATCTTGAAACCCAGTACGGACGGAAGTGTCTTGCAAATAGGGATATGATAGTAGGCGTCTGTAAGATCGATATGTGGTGAACGCCCCACGGGGAAGTAAGGTCCCCGCACCTGTGAGATCGTGAGCATCTTGAACTTGTCGCATGCGGATGGCTAAGTTTTAAGCGGGACAAGTCTAAGATTACCCTTCTTTTTTGTGAGCCTTTCTTTGGCACGCTGAACAAGCGACCTTGAAATTTTAATCTCTTGACTCTCGCTATAGCTCCTTTCTGAAGGAGGTCCTCCGCGTACTCTGTCAATTCTTTGGAAGGAAGTTGACGGAAAGGTCTGGCTGGAGGTGGGTTCGTCAACCAGCTCCAACCCAGCCCTTTTGACACTATGCTCTGAGCCCACTGGCTGAAGTTCCACCGGTGGCGAAACTCAGTGAAACAGCCTCCCTTCCTACGCTGAAGTTCTTCATTGGTTCTGGTAACCGCCTCGGCCTCCTCTGAAGTGCTTTCCCCCTATTAAAGGGGCCTCCCGATCCTCTCCCACGAAAGGACCGCTTACCTCTGCCTCCCTTACGAGCGGTCATACTTCTGAGAAGCTTGACTCTCGAAGGCTTGATTGTAAGCTGGAGAGATGGCGTATGAGGTAGAGGGTTGAGGCTGAGGGGATATCACATAAATTGGCTGTGATTGACCCTTAGAAGTGGAAGGTTGGGCTGTCTGCACTAACGGCACTGCTGGAACTTGTTGAGGAAAGCGTGGTTGCTTCTTCTGGTAAGGTTGGAAACGCCTGGGTTTCCTCTGTCCCTTACCTTTAGTGTCAAGTCTTGTCTCCTCCTAGCCGTAAGGCCCCAACGGTCCTTAAGGCTCTGGTTCAACCTCGTAGCCTCTGCCTGGACTTCCTTAACCATAGCCTCTGGGAAGAGATCTGCGCCCCAGATGTTAGGGAGGAGAGTAACCCTATTCGGCCTCATGTCGAATGGTTGCCTCTAGCAGGACATGCTTCCTACAATTCGTTCTAGCAGTGGCAAACTCGAACACATCTGACTGCACCGTTTGAGTCAGGGCTTTGGTCATAAGCTTAAAAATTGGTTCTGATCCATAGGCCATGGTTGCTACCTCAGACATAGCCATAGAGTTGATTGATCTGGCTAGTCGTGATTTTGCGTCAAATTCAGCTTGAATAAGATTATCTGGGAGCCTGGGTAGCTTTTCACCAAACTGCTCCATAGCACAGTCCGGTTTGAGTTTGCCAGTAGAGAATGTATTCGGCAAGTCTTCCCACAACTCTCCAATTGAAGGGAGTAACGGAGATGTGGGATCTGCTTCTTTCAACTGAGGCATGGGTTCCCCCTTCTGGGCCGCTGAGACGGTCGACCTAACTATCTTGGTTAGGAACGGGAGCGGGGTACTCTCATCCATTGTGAAAATGGTAAAGGGACTTCTGAATGGTTGTATCTTGGTGTTAGAACAATCCATGTCCTCTAAACATCTGAGCCATTCTCTCTGAGCCTGGTCTCGTGAATAGAGGACTGTCTCCTTTGGTACCCTATCGTCCCGAACCATAGCCGAAGGCGTGAGCCTTGCGTAGCCTAGTAAAGGAGGCTGTAGGCCTTCCGGGTAGAACTCGAAGTCTTCTATTCTTCGAGTTCCAAACTCCGGGATGGAGATGAGACCGTCCTGGAAGGGGGCGTATGACGCTACTCTCCATGGGTTGTTCATAGAGAAAGCAGGAAGTGAGTCATACGGAGGAAGCTGAGTTCCACTTGTGTTGGAAAGTGAGGGAGAGGCTAGAGGGGCTTCTCTTAGCCCGGCTATAATAGTATCTTGGGAAGTGATCCTATCCGACAGGCGAGAGAACATCTGTTCCATACTACTCTTTAGGGACCCAACTAGGTCACCCACCTGTTGCAACAGGCCAGCATTGGAGTCCAAAGCCGGAGCTGCTGCGGAGGTGGAGGGGAGGCTCTGAATTGGAACCAATGGTAGCGGAACTGGTGATTCTGCCGGAGTGCGAGATCTCTCCTTGGATTTACTTTTGAGGACTTAGAGCCGGTAGCTAGAAGCTTTAGACCTGTCTGGACCGGGATTGCGAGCCGGAGACTTACGTGAGGAAGAAGACGAGGACGTCTTCTTAGACGACGATGACGTCTTAGTCAAGGTCATCACTTTAGCCTTGACCTTAGGTCTAACCGAAGCCTCAGGAGGAGTATATAATTCATCACCCGTAAAGCCTTGGAAGGATGGAGAGGTTGCAGGGGTAGAAGAGACAGTCACACCCAAGGGTGACCCTTGAGTGCCTACATTACTTACCTCGACCAACAGGTCGTCTATACCTACCATCGGTTCAACATTAATATCCAGGGTTGCGACATCCGTGGAGATATCCTGGTCTTGTTCAGTTAAGGAGGCCGCCAGCTGTTGTTGGATAAAGGCGATAGTCGGGTCCGCCTCTACTGGGTCGACGTAACCTGTCGCCTTGCCTCCGGGGAAGATTAATAGTGCTAACCGCTTCTCGAGGATGTAGGGCTGACCCTTGGCGGCGTTCTTGCCAAAACCTCCGACCCAGGCCCGCAGGGTAGGCCAGTGCGTATCCTTACTGCCGGAGCCTGTAAAAGAGAGAGGCGTATTTTAGATTTAAGAATCACTTAAAACTAAAACTTAGAGTATAACTTAAAACTAGATGCCTTAAGTTAAAGTAAATGATGAAAACTTAAGCACTAAAAAGGAAGCGGAGCAGCTACTGGAGATGGAATACTTACCCCTTCCAAAAGCTGCTCACCAGATCGTAACATATGGTACACGTCTCATGGTACCAGACCTGGATGTCCCCGTGCGGAGTCGCGCATGGAGCATGGGACCGGCAAACTTCGTGTCCACAGGGGTCCTGAAGTGTAGCGGAACATCCCGGATGCTCACAGTTGGTGGCCTGTAAGTGGGAAGACACATGAGTATCTTAAAAGGCATCACTTACAGACTAAAGGACAGAAGAACTCCGTTACATGCCGGAGCTCGGAAAAATTTGGGCATAACCCCTCCCTGCTTCGCCTGAATAGGCTATAATCCCGGAGAGATCCGGTAAGATATGAAAGGGAGGGGGGATGGTTTAAGGTACTTAAGATAAACTTATAGATAACTTAAACCTAAACTCAAGCGAACCGGACTAGGTCCAGTGTGAAGCGGAGTGTAGTAACTCAGCAATACGGTAAGGTTAGTAGTGACCTACTGTATGTTCCGGTCCACTCTACCGGGTGGACTAGCCCCTTCCGCTGGATACCAGGACTCCGGTCAGGGAGGAGCTCTAGTAAGGAGGGAAAGGGCGAGAGGACATACATGCTCGAGCTAGCCCGGAGCGACAAGGTAGTAACAGAGGGGGGGAAGGCCAGGGCCCCCCACAACGTACCACCCGGCCGGACCGAGAAGCCGGAGAGGTCGAGACCATCGTCTGGGTCTGTCCCGACTCCCTAGCCCCTCCGCCTGAGGAGAGAGGGAGGGGAGGGCAGGCTCGGGGTATGTGGAGCGAGCATGGGCAGACCGACCCACCCCCCGCCCGACTCTATGGAAGAGCGGGAGGGGGAAGGGTGACGGGCAGGAAGGGTCTGGCTGTCCCGTGATCACGAAGTGACCACGAGGCGGTAAACTGAGATACGATCACCAAACCTAGGCCAACCAACTGATCAGAGAGAAGCTATCGGGAAGCAACTTGAACTGAAAAGCGGTAGCATACAGGCCCACGGGGCTAAAACCAACTGATCAGAGAGATACTATAGGGAAGCAACCGAACTGATCAGCGGTAGTATAGGCTCTATGAGCCAGGACCTAGGCTAAGCCAGACGCCTAACTAACCTAACGATGATAAAATACATATAATAAATAAACAAAATGAAAGAGAGAAAGTAATATAGCAGGAGAAAAAATCCAGGAGTGAACGACTAACCCGAAGGCAGATCTACCACTCAAAGCTAGTCAGAGGCCGATACTAAGAACCTGGACTAGGGTCTGGATAGAAAAAGCCTACATAAGGTGAAATACATGCATGCATGACAACCTGAGTAGACCTTAAACTAAACAAAGCGGATAATCAAATAGAGCGTACATAATAAGGGATGTTCTAGGTATGGGAGACCAAGAACGAACCCATCACGCGGCAGAACCATGCTGCCATGCTTCCGACCCCGAGAACGTATTTATACCTAAAAAACGGCAAATACTGTCTCAGGGACGGAAAAAACCAACTAATCGTAAATACTGAGTACTTAACTTAGCTGCTGCGATAGCTGCACGCTCCATTATAGTAAAAATCCACGAAAGGGCACAAAAAACACAGAGAGAAAATTAGCACGTGTGGCTCCTGGCGCTAACTTAAAAGGATGGCCACTAGAGGCGCAGCAGTCGGCAGCATGGGATGGAGTAGTAGTAGTACGAGCTGCTCACTCTGTGGGTCGGCTCCCCTCTTGGAGGGATTTTGTAGTGGGAGATTTCTATTGGCATTTGGCTCGTGGTAGTGGTCTCACTCGCCTAGTGTTCATACCGACACCCTCCTGGAGGGTGAGCGAGTCAGTTATATGACCTTTTTCTTTATTTTATTTATTCTCTGGTATGTGTTAGTACATTTACCCTAGAAATAATAGATTAAAGGATATTTCGCGCAGCGACACGAGCTGAGCCCAGAAATTATTTTGTCACTTTGACATAATTTTTGCACCATTTTAAATTATCCATTACATGAAGTATTATATATGAAAATGTGCGCAATTTCATTTAAAATACAGCAAAAATACTCATGATTGTAGCTTTTATCAGTTTTGAAATAGTTCCATATAAATAACGATAAGTGCCCAAATTTCAACCTTCGGTCAACTTTGACTCTACCGAAATGGTCGAAAAACGCAATTGCAAGCTAAAACGCTTATATTGTAGTAATATTCAACTATTTACCCTAATTTTGCAACAAATTGGAAGTCTCTAGCACAATATTTCGATTTATGGTGAATTTATGAAAAAACTTTTTCCTTACGTCCGCGCGGTAACTCTTCCGAAAAAAATCATACATGCGATTGTGGTAATGTTTGCACCATTTTAAAATTAGCCGTTACATAAAGTTTTATATATGGAAATGTGCGCAATTTCATGCACAATACAACTAAAAACAACCCATGGTTGTAGCTTTTATCAGTTTTGAAATATTTTCATATAAAAAATGATAAGTGACAAATTTTCAACCTTCGGTCAATATTGACTCTACCGAAATGGTCGAAAAACGCAATTGCAAGCTAAAACTCTTATATTTTAGTAATATTCAATCATTTACCTTCATTTTGTAACAAATTGGAAGTCTCTAGCACAATATTTCGATTTATGGTGAATTTATGAAAAAAAATAACATTTTCCTTACGTCAGCGCGGTAACTCTTCCGAAAAAATCATACGTGCGATTGTGGTAATGTTTGCACAATTTTAAATTAGCCGTTACATAAAGTTTTATATATGAAAATGTGCGCAATTTCATGTAAATACAACGAAAAATAATTGAAGGTTGTAGCTTTTCTCATTTTCGAAATATTTGCATATAAATCACGATAAATAGAAAAAAAACCATGTTCGGTCAACTTTGACTCTACCGAAATGGTCAAAAAACGCAATTGTAAGCTAAAACTCTTATATTTTAGTAATATTCAATCATTTACCTTCCTTTTGCAACAAATTGGAAGTGTCTAGCACAATATTTCGATTTATGGTGAATTTATGAAAAAAATTTTCCTTCCCTCCGCGCGCAGATTCTCCGCCATAAATCTCCGAATTGCGTACATCGCATTCTCGGAAAATTTGCTCCGTTTCATATTAGGCATTTCATAGAGTTTTATATATGAAAATGTGCGCAATTTCATGTAGAATAAAAGGAAAAATATTTGAAGGTTGTAGCTTTTCTAATTTCCGAAATAATTGCGTATAAAAAAAAATTTATAAAAAAATTTGACATTTGGTCAACTTTAACTCGTCCGAAATGGTCGAAAACTGCAATTGTAAGCTAAAACTCTTACAGTATCGTAATATTCCATCATTTAACTTCATCTTGAAACAAATTCGAAGTCTCTAAAACAATATTTAGATTTATGGTGAATTTTAAAAAATATATTTTTTTACGTCCACGCGTTACGAATTCATGCATCATTTTGTGATAATATTTTCTCTGTGTTGCTTTTATCGTTTTAGAATGTGTTATATACCAAAAAGATCGCAATTTAGTTTACATTACGACGAAAAAAAAGTAACTTGTTACCTTTAACCGTTTTGCGCACAGCGCGATTTGAACACAATTATATATGAAATTTCGTTTTTGCGCTATCATATATCGCATTATTTATATATGATAATGATAATTTTTATCATTTCTGATGGTTGCATACTAATCTTCAGGCAATGACAAAAAAAGGAGCCAAAAATGAACTCTTAATCTTCAAAACTAAGCGCGCTGTGATTTTTTGAAAAAATTATTTTTTCCGCTTCTGCGCTCACTCCAAACCGGCCCCGGCATTCGGGAGAGGTTTTGATTTTTACCGCTTCGGCGTTTAAGGGTTAACAGAACTGGTTGTATAGGGCAAAATTCCTTTAAACAATTGTTTTCTTTTCATTGTATTAGTTGAAAAGTTCAGCACATTGACAGTGAAGCCACACTTTTTCTATTATGAACATTATCTTATATAAATTTAAGTTGCAGACATATCTTGCCTGAAGCATGAAGTTTTCCTCCAAAATTTATACGACCGAGATTTTTGCTTAACTCACCAATGTCTGCATTTGTGTCTGATCCTTAATGTTTTTTCAAAGCAGTTACAATTATGAACATTCCTAAATTCACCATATTCCTCCTACCTACAATTTACAATGATTTATATTTCTTCTTCTATTACTCTTAACTCTGAATAATCTTTGTAACTAATCTTTGAGAAATTTTTATTGATTTCCTATGATTTGCCAAATTTTAAATTTAACAAAAAGGGACTATTAACATTACGTAGATCTGCTTTCCTATAGTTTAGCTGGTCACTGATAAAATCAACATGAATAATTTCAAATATGTCCTCTACCTCTACTAGAAACCACAGGCTAATTTCTTGCCTTCAAAACAAAACTATAAAAAATGATAGACATTCAAACATTACCATATAATCACCATTACACCACACTTCCTACTAATGGCTGTAAGAATTCACATTTTGGCCATAACCCTTCCCATTAATCAGCAATCCAAAATTTGCTGAATGTAGACATCTCTACAAATTAAGGATCACATTTATTCACCCCCCCTAGCTGCAGACGTAGAAAGACCAAAAATGGCGAGATGATATTCTCCAGAGAAAAGTTACCCATGTAAACCGTTCTCCTCCCAGCATTCTTGGGGTTTGTTACAGGAAAAAAAGAATGCGACAGTTGCATTAAATCCTTGTGATTACTGGAACATCACCCAAGGTTTTCCTTCTGTCTACAAATTCATCGCAATTCCTAGGGCATGGGTTCCTTTCAAGATAGTCATCTCCGCTGTCAGGGTAATCACAACTCAGGATGACCATGAAGTTCTCTTTCTACTTCTTTTTGAGTCATGATGCTAAGGAAAAAAGGTTCCTGGCTCACCGATTCCATCTTAAATCTTTTATATAACAGTCCATGCCTTTGGCACTGAGAATCAAGTCTGTCTCATAAAGTTTACAGTACGGTAGCCAAGGTTCATTGTCACACGCATGTCTGTTTTGAGGGAGAGAGATGTAGCACAATGATTTTCCTTTGTAAAAACACACTAAGGATGGTATGATCTTTGAAATATTAATGAACTAATGCCAATACAATAGTTTGTACTCTGTATCAACAAATAAGATTAGTACTATTAGAGTATATGGCAAAAGAATGAAATAATACAAGTACCTCTCTGACAGCACAACTGAACATTCTGAGCTATCAAAGATTAAGTTTGTAATCAGCTATGTATAACATCACATGTACATAATTTAAGCTACATCTAATTATTAATAACAATGAATCACATAATTACAAAAAAAAAAGAACAAGGAAACTTTTCACAGAGACATCCACCAACAAGAGAAGAAAACAGAACAAAAAAATATGTACAGCATCCTAAGCATCCACATATTCAGACATAAATTTCACAAATGAAAAAAAAACATTACAATATGACTTTGTGAAGACTCATGAAATAAGTAACATAGCTCAACATTAATTAACATAACTTTAGGGAGATACTGAAGGACACCAGTTGGCTACATAACAACAAAGCTCTCCAAGTAACAGAACAACATAAAAGTGTCTAAATTATATGAAACAATTTTGATATTTTATAGCCAAACGAACCAATATAACTGACATATGTAATCTGCCAGTACATAACAGTGAAAATGAGGCTTTCCAAAATGAAGAAACTGGTGGATAACAGTGCTGATTACTGAGTGAGCAATATTTACCATTAAGAAGCAGAAGGCTGCCAAATCAATTCATGCTAACTGATGAATTGAAAATCTGGCCTAGGAAGGTAAACTTATGTATAAAAGTTAAAAGACTGTATGTACATATATATATCTCTAATTATGCGACATTGATAAACCATAGGAAAACATGGGACTGTCTCTCAAACGGGAATGGAGGGCACAATATTTGATCCTACAACACAAGTATACTCTAGTGAACTATGAAGCACTATGAACTTAGAATAATGGAACTACCCTGTTAATGAACAATGAAGTCTCCATCAAGATGTAATGCCCAGCAAAGCTAAGCATGGATAAAGACAAGGAAACCTGTCAAGTTAATTCTTTGAACCAACCCAAAAATTATGTTTATGGGCGAACACAACAACTTCAATCTCAGAGTTTTTCCTTCGTCCAAAACTCCAAAACTGGATTGTTTAATGTATTCTCTCACCTCATCACTGACCAGACCATCATAAAAAAATTTTAAAAAATACCTAGACAAGCTCCTAGCAAAACTTCACAGTTATGGTCAAAAGCAAAATGACATCAAAAATCAATCTTAACTATATTGTGAAAGCTAACAAATCATACAGTGTGGCTGGGCCTCTAACATCAATTGCCAACATTTGGATTGTAAGCAGACAGCAAAAGTAATAAATCCAGTAAAGACTACAATGGTGGTGTCCCATATCTCAGAGGTAGTTCGTTCTCATTCATTAATCCTCACTTGTCATCCAGGAGTATTTTCACCAGTTTGGAATATTCAGATTTCCCAGTATATGGCAGATTAACACATAGCAAAGTACCAAGGTTTGTATACCAAGTAATAACATTCATAGAAAACAAAAACAAGAAAACAAACAAACAAATTCTAATAACAAACTCAACCACGGAAAATACTTACAGAATGGACCCTCAACAGAATGAAAAGCTGTTTAATAAAAAGAAAACAAATTTCAACACAATCAGATTTGTTTACGCATTAGGAAAAATTACAGTAATTACAAGACAAAACAAAAACATGCACTATTTTGTAAAATAGAGAAGTTATGCCTGTGGAAGTTGAAAGCATATACAGCAATAACAATAATAATAATAATAATAATAATAATAACAAACATATTTAAATACACTGAACCACTCACTTGCTGCCTTTTAAGAAGGCATTTCAAAATCTATAAGTAACATCTTCAAAACATTTAAAACAGTTCAAATACAACCTTTCACACCAAATGCAATATAGTCTGTGCAGGAATTAGAAAATGCTATAATCAAAATAATCTTTCATGACACAAAATTAATATATCTTAAAGATATCATGCTTCAAATCTTGCTGTTACATCCATTATTACAAACCTAGCAATTGGTACCATAATTACAGCACAGCCAACCAGTTTCAATTTAAATTTGGGTAAAACAGGAAAGTTATATTTTGTGTGCAAAGCCACTTCATGACAATGCACTCACGTTATGTAAATGCAAAAATGTTTTTAAATATATATTGTAAAGTGACAAAATCTAATCTGTGATACCATACCTCAACTTGAATGTATTGTCTTAGACTGGTCATCTGCATTTTAACTATCACTTTGTTTCAGATCCATAGATAGTAAACAGTTAATGAAGACAAGGATATGTATATGTAACAGTGTATGTTGCTCTCACAATCCCAATCTTCAACTTACCACTTTACCTAAAAAAATGAATTTAAAAAACTCTGGTTTTCATATAACCTAATCAAACATATAATGGTCTGCAATGATCCCAATCTTAAGTCTTTTGTTCACAGAAGAAAAGCGTTATTATTAGACTAGCACCATCTGGACCTACAGAAATCCATTTGATATCAGACTCATATATCATGTAGTTGAGACTGACCATGTTAGGAGGTGGGCACTGCAAAATATGATCAAGAGGTTTTTAAAAAATAATACTTTTGTCATAAACACTCTGCTTACTCATAAAAATCCCATTGATCATTAAGCCCAAATTGCTACACAGGTTGGAGCCTTACATATGGTTCATAATATGCCCAATAATGTGTCTATTGCTCCTCCAATGGAGGCTCAAAACCAACAGTGGACTCTTCTAGCTTCATACCAACTCTAGATTAAAATGTCACAAATCCACCTCAAAGCTTTAGTAAACAAAGCATCAGATTGCTGAGAAATACATAAGTCCTCTTTCTCACTATCCTCAACATCTGTCTTCTTAAGAGCAACAACAAATCTCATCATATTGGTAGCAGTACACAACGTGAGTTGCCCTTAAGGACTTAAGAAGAATGTTTCCTACATGGAACAGCATGAACCTCAACCACAACTAAAGAAGATTGACACTTGCAAATGAGGAAGTGTCTGGGTTAAGTAGTGCAATAGTATCAAGAATCAAGAGTAAAATCAGCAATACCAATAGCAGTAAAACCACCTCAAGGCTTTAGTAAACAAAGCATCAGATTGCTGAGAAATACATAAGTCCTCTTTCTCACTATCCTCAACATCTGTCTTCTTAAGAGCAACAACAAATCTCATCATATTGGTAGCAGTACACAACGTGAGTTGCCCTTAAGGACTTAAGAAGAATGTTTCCTACATGGAACAGCATGAACCTCAACCACAACTAAAGAAGATTGACACTTGCAAATGAGGAAGTGTCTGGGTTAAGTAGTGCAATAGTATCAAGAATCAAGAGTAAAATCAGCAATACCAATAGCAGTAAAACCTACAGTAAGAACTAAGGCCAGTCTTTAACAGTAGCATGAGATATGAGTTTTGGCCAAAACATGTTTGGCTTCAGAAAACTCAAAGTGAGACGTATCAAAACTGCATAATCATGGAGCACAAAGATGCAATTTGACCCAGATATAAGACTTTCTAGGGAAAAGTATGAAACAAGGTCACACTGGTTGGACTGCTAAGCATTAAAAGAAGGTTCAAGCTAGGTGAACCAGGTGAGCTAGTAAGGCTGGGCACATCATTGGTTATGGTCTGCAATCTGTATAGCTAGCGGATTCAGAGATGGGAATCCCCCAAGCATACACCACTACATCAGATATGCCATAGAAAAGTAAACTTCTTGACAAAGACAGAACACTTGCCAACAAAAATAATTGGAAATAGCAGCAGGAGTATGTCACAAGTACAGGTTACCAATGTGCACAGCTCATATTTAGAGACAGGAACCCCATGAGCATTAGCTAGGCAACACATCAGAAACACAATGACATGTATACATTTCAAAAAAGAATATGGAAACCTGTTAACTGAAGAGTTGTGTGAGCCATTAGTACTGAGGCCTTAAATAGTACAAAGTACTTGAATAATGAAAAAAAGCAGCTGGTGCACTATCAAAATTATTTTACTAAAATCAAAGGAGTCAGCTGACTTGCTTAAGTCCCCAGAAGATAAGAGTATTCCCAAGCGCATAACTACAGCTAGAACAGGCAAGTTTGTTTTTCAACCAGTCACAGAAGTAATAAAAGTGCTCCAAAGGAAGCATGAGGGGCTGGTGGGATACTCATTAGATCGGAAGGCATGTAAGCTGATGGCTGTAATGTGTAGGGCCAATAGTCATACAGGTGCTATATGGAGTAAGCAAGGCTTAGCTACCAGGTGCATAATTTAAACGTCAAATATTAAAAGTACAATGAATTTTTTTGGAAACAGACCAAAACTTTCACCCCCTCCCCACTTGCTGTATGTAATAAATGACTTCCAAAGGAGTCTCCACAAGAGAAGAAGAAGAAAGCATACATTAATCAGGGGCAGTATGAACCTCAGCTAGAATAAAACACACCACCAGCCACTATGGATAAGAAGCGAGAAGGAGGGAGGTAAAAAATGTAGCTAAATATCTGGCCAAATTATCTTACAGCTTATGCAAACTCTGCTTCAGTTGTTGATGCAAAACATAACATAACTAGCCTCAATCTGACTCACTCTTGAAGCCCAAGAGGCAGACCTAATAGAACCAAGGCAAGATGGCAAAGATGACTATCTAGAAAAAATTTATCTATACTACATGGTCACAGAAACTTCTAAGGCCAAGGACACATGACCTTCATTTGAGAGGCATACCAATAATGTCTCCTACTACTATGGTATGCCCACTGGGCTGGATGCCAGTCTTTAACAGAAGCAAGAGGTATGAGTTTTGCTAATGCCTGATAATACTGATGATGAGCCACCATTGCTAGCTAAAGAGTGTTAAGGTTTGGAACATTCAAACTAAGAAGCATTAAAAGTAGCATAATCAAGGAACAAACGTGAAAAACAATTTTAGCCAGGCAACATGGCTCTACAAAAAAAAAAAAAAAAAAAAAAAAAAGACGACTACCACTTAAAAGAAGTAAGGGCGTGGTGATAAGATTCAAGCTAGGTGAGCACATCACTGGGTACATGTTGCTCAAGTGCACAGCCAGCAGATTTTAAACATGAGCCCCACATGCATGCACTAGCATATCAGATATACAATGAATGTGTAGGCATCCTGATGAAGATGCAGAACACCTGTCAACTGAGGAGCTGTGTCAGCCAGCAGCAGAGCCAGAGCCATGAGAACTCCAAAGTATACTTGCATAATGAAAATAAACAATAGTAATGAGACCTTGCATGAACTCAGTCCAAAATGAAGAGATCAATAAATGCCTAGAACTGTCCTCTAACCTCCCATTGCCTGGCACTAGGAATAGCCTGCATTAAAAGGCCAGCAAAGTACCTGGTACTTCCTCTAATGCTGCCTTCTCTATTGGAGAAAAGACTTCCTGACCAACACATTTCTTCTCTAGGTTCCTCTGTATGACTGAAAGGTTAAGAGCTGGTTGAAGAGGCAGTGAATTCCTGAAAGAAATGCAATAATCTTCCAAAAAAACTTTTCTTAACCAGGGCATCTACAATTAAGTGTTCCCGCACTTGAGTGAAGTAGCCCAACCTGCACGCACTGGCACACAAAGGTTTGATGAGCTAATCACACTTAGGGTTCATAATATTAGTGGAGGAAATGCACATCCCCCTTTGGCAGAATGAAATCTGGAACCTTGCTGCCAATAGGACAATTCTTCCTTCCTGAGCCCAAAAGGACGACAGGAGGAAAGAGGTAGAATTGTCCAGTGTGTTACAGTAAGAGGAGAAGGAGGAGACTTCCCTTTAATGGCCAGAGAAGGGTGGAGAAAAGTATTAAGTTTTCTGTGTCCCCTTCCCTGTCCCTGCAGCTATAGAAACGGATAACTTACAATCTATTACTTCTCAAAAGGATGAGCTGTAATCAATCACTGTCTGCTGAGGAGGGAGACTGAAGGAACCAGCCGAGAGCATTGCAGCTCTCCCGTGTGAACTTGAGGTTGTTATTGATATGGGAAGTCCATCAAACTCCTTCAAACACAGTTAACAGTGTCCAGTTTCAATGGTGTTAGCCAAGTTTAATACATATTCTCAGCCTCTTGAATCGAGCAGACTTGCTAACACCCATGCACACTCTCTAATGCCTGTGCAGACTCGTTGATGCCCTGCACTTACTGACACCTGTGCAGAATCACTGATACCATTGCAGATTTGCTAATGCCTATGTAGACTCACAGACAACTGTGTGGACTTGCTGATAATGCTTTGAGTGACCTCAAAAACACCTTGCGCAGACTGAGGACATGTGGAATGGCACAAACACACTCAATGCCTTGCGGAAACTGATAAACTAATGGCCGAATGGGAATATCTGGCATGCTTAGCCTAAGATTGAAAAACACTCCATAAAATCCATAAATGCCTGGGGATGGACGTAACCTGGGTCTTGTCAAAATCAAAACTTGAATATCAGTGATAAAAGGGGAGAACTGGCACGAACACTTACTCCTGATAGCCTAACTACAGGCTCAGGGATGCTAGTAATGGCTGCAGGCACAAAGGCAGCACTCACTACAGTTCACAATTGGTTATCAGGCTCAGAAAAATTGCTTTAATGGCCATGGGACTAATCAGTCAAACAAAAGATCTTACTTACTGTTTCTTTGGGGAAAAGGTGGCTCTTGTCAAGAGGTGAAAACAGTAACATGGACTTCTGTGACAATGTGACGCTTCTTGCGACAAAATAACACTAAAGCTGTCTTTTCTTCAAGGTGCCAAAAGCGAAAAGAGAGGCAAGCTCATCACAACCATCCCGAACTGACTTGTAGGCGCACAACAGTACACCAAGCCAATCAGAAGCAATGTCCTCCGGAAGAGCAGGGCAGTCCTCCATCTTTGTAGTGTGTGCTCCAATTTCCAATCTAGAAAACTCATCATCTCCAAGATCTTGAAGACATTCTTGACTAAATAAGTCTCTTCAAGAGACGAAAAGAAAACTTTCGCTGCTAACCTGCAGTAAGCGTCTATCAAACCAGAGAAGCCCCCCTGGGAGGAGGCAGATATTCCTATAGAAGGAGCCTTTCCAGTTTCGTAGAACCTGTACCTCTTCTTAATGAGTTTCGAAGGAAGAAAGGTAAAGGTGGCTTTCCCTAACTCTCTCTTGATTGCCAATCAGGCCACAGCGTCACGAAGAGATCTCTTAGCAGCCTTGGAAACCACAAGCTTAGGAAGGGGATCAAAATATTTCCTTCTCATCAAGAAAATTGAAGCAGGAGACCTGGGAGCAGCTGTGATAAAGTAATCTGGGAAAGCTTCAAGAAGGTAGCGCAGCAGACTAGAATTAGACGCAAGCGAAATAGAATCAGCATCTTCTTCCTCATCATCTGATGAAACAGGAGAAAGAGAAGGTTCTGCACTCTTAGGTTCCCTTGCTGGTTCCCTTCCATCCAGCTCATTAACTCCTCCAACTGACGACGAAGCGGGACCAAATTCGAATCATCTTGAGTCAAAGTTGAAGCAGCTGGAGTCGTAAATGTTGATACAGTGGTCCCCCTGTATTTGCAGGGGATGCATACCAGACCCCCCGGGAATAGTTAGAACCCGCGAATGTTTGGAACCCCTATAAAAATGCTAAAAACAGCCTGTTTTGTTAGTTAAAACTCAAGAAAAACCCACTAAAATTTTTTATACTTGGTTTTTTTAATAGTTTTATCACAAATAGTGCATTTTATGATGACATTGATAAAAAAGAAAAAAAAAAGAAAAAAGAACGCGAATACAGGGGGGTCCACTGTACATTCGACACAGAAGGCTTCGCACCAGTCGATGAATGCTCCACACGTGGAGTTGAAGCAAGACTTAATATTCTGATGAGTCGAACTCCTTGACAAGAGTCAATTTACAACGTTCTTCAAGCGAGTCGGGGAAGTCTGTTGCCGACTTATGACTACAAGGCGAAGTCATTGTAGCGACGCTACAAGAGGGGCATGGATTATTATCCACTTCTCTAGTCCTCTTAATAGGAGGAGGGGAGAGGAATTCTTCAGTCAAACATCTCTTCAACTATCGCGAAGAAGAATCATGGCAATTACGATGTCTTACAGGCGAAGAATCACTTGAATCTGTCGATAACCTAGCACCCAATGAAACGCCTTTCCAATGGCGTTTAGTCGACTGCTGCTGGTGCACTGCAGGATCGACAGAGGAAGCGACTGTTTGTGGGCAAACCCCAACAGTCTTCCTTGGACCTCCAGTATGTCTTCTCCCCGAGGCAGGGGAGCGGGACAGGGACCTTGGTCTAGGAGAACTGCCGGGATAAACAGCCACCCCCTCAGACTTGAAAGCTGGTAAAGGAGTTAATGGAGCAGGAGAAGGAGTACTCAAGATCGGAGACATAACTAGAAGAGGAGAAGGAATAGGAACAGGCGCTTCAATAGGAGAAGCAGAAGAGGCTACACTAGCTTTATTCTTGGCTCTAAGAGCTACCTTCCTCTTTCTATCCTTAATAACTGTATCAGAGTGAGACACAAAAACTTTCCATTGCCGCTCACTCCAATCCTAACACTCCTCACATGTGGACTCCCGGGAGCATTCAAAACCCCTACATTTAATGCACTTAAGAGTGCGAATCATAAATCTGCTTTACTAACCTAGTTCTGCACCCCCCGCCACAGAACCTAACTCCTGATGGACTAGTCAGACATGATGGTAAAAATCCACAAAAATTGAAGAAATGTTAACTAGATAAATAGCTACAAATCCACAAAACACAAAGTTGAGTACTTCACCCAATATGGTAAGAATAAACCTCCAAAACAAAGAAGAAAAAGCTTACACTGACCACCGATGTCCACCAAAAGCCGGCAGAGAACAAATTGACTATACCTGGTCTGCTGTACCTGTTTCTCCCTAGGGTGGGGGGGAGATCCTGTCACCTACATCTGCAGCATAGGGAACCTACAGTTGTATAATTGTTCGGTAGACACTGCAATGAACCTACCTATTCAGACGGGGGAAGGGGGGGTACATTCTCATCACCAGTGCATTTTTGATAATAAAAAATAGAGTACATACATATACTATACTGTCAACAGTACACTATACTATCTTATGGATCATGTTAAATAGCTTTAGCTAGGTACTTGTGCCTATCAACTTTCAGATTATGATGACAAAGGCAGGAGGTAAGTGCAACAACAGTAGGGCTGTCCAACACAAAGCCTGCAGGCAAAGTACACCGTTTGTCACTTATTGGTGACTTGCCTCCCATTTAGAAATAAAAAAATGCAAATGATTTTACATTATACAAATAATATTAAATCCTACTCTCTAGATTACTTCAGTCTGAAATGTAAGGGTGACCTGATTAACTTTTTTTATCTTGTATGAAAAGGCCCACTTAAGAATATTAATTGGACAACCCTGAACTACAGCATAATATCCATTCTGGCAATTAACCACATTCACATGATTACTACAGCTACAACTCATTCTTGATACTTTTTACATACATATATATATATGTGTATATATATATATATATATATATATATTATCTATATATATATATATATATATAATATATAGATATATATTATTTATATATATATCTATATATATATATATATATATATATATATATATATATCATACACCCAACCAGTAAATTCATCCCTAGCTGCATAAATGCTTATCACCAGAATATGAACATAATTAATTTAGAAGTACATATATGGATGGAATGAATAAGTTTCTCTAAAATGAATAATGAATTTTTACAGACACATGCATCTGTAATATAGGAGTACATAAATGATTACAATCAAAGATACTGTAGTCTACAACAAAACCTAGAGCAGAAATTTAAACATACCTGAGAGAGGGGGCGGAACCAATTCATGACTGGGCGGAGTAGATGGGGGACCTTGTACAGATGCAGGTGTGTTTGAAGTCCTTCTCTTTTTTTTGGGGTTGTTTGGCGAATCCGGAGAACCTCCAGTACCTGGTTTAAAATCCCCAGTTAAGCTGCTATTGTTAGAAACAGCTGAAAAGTAAGAACCTTATTTATTTGTCATGCTGTTAAAAAATCGAACTACATATTAATTTGTATTGTCCCTATTTATACAAACCAGAACTTTCTAACAGGAGTATTTCTCTGTGTGAGCTGGAATCAATTATTGAACCTGGTAACAAGGTAGTTATGAGTTAGAGGAACCTTCCACCCACTTGCTGTCTTTGAGCACTTTTTTCTTTGGGAATACAAATCCTCACCTTTTATGATTGAATAACTGCTTAGGTGAAGGACAGTTTTAACTGACTGGCTAATTGAATTTCCACCCAGAAATCACATATGTATAGTTAGGAATAAAGAATTCCTGTTTCCTTACCCAGAACTATGCCAACCACTGCAAACAGACCCAAGGTACTGCAGTCATTAAAAACAGTTTCAATATCACAGAAATAATGGTTTCCAAAGCCAACTTGCATTTCCAATACGTGAATTGGATAATGGAAGGTAAGATAAGGTTATACTACCTGAAGGACAGAGATGTAGCCACTGCTATAGTCTCATGTGCCTTCACTTTAAGCACAGGTAAAAACTCTTCTTGCAATTGTGAATGGGCCTCACAAAAGAGATCTCTCAAGAAAAAGGAGAAGGCACTCTTGGAAAGAAATCTAGAGGGGTTCCTCACCAAACACCATAGGTTATTGGAGGTCCCTCTAATATCTTTGGTCCTACGAAGATAAGACTTGATGAGAAATCCCAAAGTGTAGGACACCAGGGCATTGCCACTGGAGAATCAAACCCTTTTATCTAGGGCTTGCAGCTTGCTTACCCTTCTGGCTGAAGCCAGAGCTAAAAAGAAAAGGGTTTTCTTGGTTAAATTCCATACATAAGTTAGAAAGGAGGACCAGCCATTTCAGGACTACGTCCAGATTCCAGGAGACTTGCTGCTTTTCCTTACCTTTGGTTGTGTCGAAGGACTTAACCAAGTCTGTTAAGTCTTGGTTAGACAACAGGTCTGGACCTCTACGTTGGAATACAGAACCTAGCATGGCTCTGTGTCCTTTAATAGTGGTGGAAGACAGTCCTCTTGACTTCCTCAGCTATAAAAAGAAAATTGGCAATCTCCATTACAGATGCTCTAGAAGAAGAGACTACTTCTGCACCATGATCTGAAAATGGCCCATCTATTCTGGTAGATGTAAGCTGATGACTGGCACCTACACTTAAAGATCTTTTCTGCAACAGACTTTGAAAAGCCTTTGCTCTGAGGAGTTGGATGACAGTCTGAACCCTGTCAGAGCCAGAGTAGACAAACCTTTTGATGGGAAGTACCTGAGCAATTTTCACTTTTGTGGGAGTAACTTGGAAAAATCTGCTAACATACTGATGAGGTCTGGGAACCATTCCCTGAGGGGCCAGAACAGCACAATGAAGATCATATAGACATTCCTGGTGCGTCTGCAGAGAAATTGAGGTCTGGATTCAGAGGAAAGAGAGACTTGCTTGTTAGAAGTCTTTCTTCTGATCTCCACCAAAGGATATGTCCTTTGATTCCCTATGGAATCTGAAATACGAAGTCATTCAAAAACTCCTTCCTGTTCCATTTCATCCAAAGAAAAAACTGGAAGATTCTTCAGTGTAACCTGCCTAAGGGGAAAAATTGCTCTATGGAGGACAGTGTGCTGAGCACTCCAAGAGAGATAGGAACTTGTCCACAGTCTGAAGGCAAGACTACCTTTATGGGGGATGGAAAAGCCTGAAAAAGAACCAGAGTCCAGAGTCATCCCCAAATAAACTATCCACTGGGATGGGACTAGTTGGGACTTTTGACGATTGATCAGGAGACCTAACTCCTGACTCAGTGTTAAGGTCTCCTGAAGGTCTCCCATGCAGCATGACTGTGACTTTGAGCAAAGGAGACAATCATCAAGGTATAAGGCTATGTTGACTCCCATCAGATGAAACCAGCCCGCTAGAAGGGAGAGAACACGAGTAAACATCTGTGGTGCCGTGGAGAGGCTGAAACAGAGGGCCCGAAACTAGAAATTTGGGCCTTGAAGACAAATCAGAGATATTTCCTCAACTCAGGGTGAATGGGAACATGGAAATAAGCATCTTGCATATCAATTGAGACCATCCAGCCCCTCTATGCATGACAGAGAGAATCAACTGATTTGTTTCCATTTTGAATTTTGTCTTTCTGATGTAGACAATCAGAGCGCTTGCATCCAGCATTGGTCTCCACCAGCCTGATGCCTTTGGAACCATAAAAAGGCAGTTGTAAAATCCTTCAGACTGAAGGTCCTCTATTCACTCAATTGCCTCTTTCAGGAGAGGACGCAGTCAACGCGATGGGACTCTTGACTAGGGGTGGCTCGGTGAGAACAGGAATAGAGTAACCTGTCCTTAGGATCTCTATCACCCACTGTTCTGCTCCTCTCCTGATCCATTCCTGCCAGAATAGCTGAAGTCTGGCACCTACTGCTGAATGGGTCTGAACTACCTCACTTCCCAAGGGTGAGATTGGAGGACAACTTCTTAATTGTCTTCGGTGTGAAACGCACCTTACCTCTCCTGGAAAAGGGGTCTATACTTAGCATCACGAAAGGTTAAACATTAGTGGAGAAGAGGACTTGTTGAACTGTATCGTTATCTCTTGAATGTTTTGATGACTGTGCAAGCAAATCTTGAGTCAATTTCTTTTGTACGAAGGGAGCAGTTCAGCTTACAAGTGGGAACAAAAAAATCCTGTGCGAGAGAAGAAAAAAGAAGGGCCGACTTTTGAGTCCGAGTGGCTTCTTTTGTGGTGAAGGAGCACCATGACTTGCTTCTTAAGCACGCACATAGCGAAAGTAGAAGCAAATCTCATGAACTATCTCTAATACACCTCTATCGAGGCAAGAGAGGACTCCAAGAAGATCAGAGGAAGTGTCTGAGGACAATAAAGATGCCTCCTGAATCTTCTTTCCAAGGGTGCCTATAGCCCAATCCATGAAGCAAACTACTTTGAATAACTTGAAAAGGTTATGAAGAAGATGGTCCATTCTGGCAAAAGAGAACATATTTTTTTGGCTACAGCAAAAGCTGCTCTCATAGAAGAGTTGGTAAGTCTGGAAAAATTTCCTTGAGCTGAGGCAGAACCACCCAAGGAGGGAGATTCTTCAGTTTCATAATATGAGTGCTTTCTCTTAGAAAGGCAGGAAGGTGGAAAAGGAAAACCACTTTCCCTTGCACTCTCTTACTAGACAACCAGCTTTCAACTATGTTCAAAGCCTTCTTGAATGAAATAGAAAGAACCATAGAAGTTATCTTTGAAGCTTCTGACGGAGTAGAGTCCAACTTGAATGAAGATCCAGGCAACATCGGGATAGCTGATTTGAAAAAACCAGGATAACTTTCCAGGAAAAAACTTAAGTTATCCATAAGCCGTTGGGGGTTTTGAATCCTCTGTTTCAATTCCCCCTTCTTCCTCAGAAGAAACAGAAGACAGGTGAGGGTCTACTTCTCCAGCTGGAGGCAGAGCAGAACTAGTCGAGGTAACAACAGGAACGGCTCTGTGCAACGTACCTCAATACAAGTAAGAACAGGTGCTGACGGGAGCTCGGGAGTCAAGGAAAATTCCTCTGCCAAAGGGTGCTCTGGCACTGGAGGAGGCCTAGATGCCAATGGACGTCCAAGTGCTAAAGTGCACTCAAAAGCCAACAGGGGCTTGACAGAAGTCGATGGCTCAACAACAGAAGGGGGCTGATGTGCCCGTGGGCACTCCTGCGCTAATGGGCGCTCCTATGCCAAAGGGAATTAATGAGCCAATGGGCGCTTATGCACTGATGGGCGCTCCTGCACAAAAAGAAAATCCTGCTCCAGAGGGAGCTCAACAGAACAAGTGAGTTCTGGCACCAATGGGTGCTCCTGCACCCAAGGGAGGTCTTGTGCAAATGGGCACTCGATAGAATGACAGACAGACTTCCGGCGCCAATGGGCGCTTCTGCGCCAAGGGGAGCTATTGTGCCAATGGGCGCTGTGGCGCCACTGCGGACCCCGGAAGTACTGCACACTCAAGACACTCAACTATGTCTGTCCGATACCAAACGCTTGGAAAAAAGGCGATCAGGAGCTACTAAAGGAGACATTGCGTGTTTATTCAACACTGGGCACATGAGAGCCAAAGAACTATGAGGAACTGGGCGCTTAGGGGCACAAATACTTGCTGAAACCACTTTATCAGGCAACGTTGAAACTGGTGTTGAGTCACGCATCAAACCAGAGCATTTACAATGATCCGGAGATCCTTCAGGGGAAAATGTCTCTGGGCTGTCCCAGAAACTGCAGGAAGGCTTAGCTTCCTTAGCCTCCTCAGCAGGAGCCTGAGGGGGTGCAAGATACTATAGCTGCAGACTTTTTCAACGGTCTCGACTTCTCACTTCTCAATGCCGTTTCACAGGACTACACTCATCCGAGCTAGACAAAAGGCGATGAGCAAACTCCAAGACACCTTTCCACTGGCTGTCTTTCACAACCTGGGAGACACCAACAGGTGCGACTGAGGGGCCAACTGCCCATGGGCAGACCCCACGAACCTCTCTTGGGCCTCCGGTATGACTTCTCCCAGGTGCAGGGGAGTATGTCAAGGACCTTCAAAGGAATAGCATGACTAAATTCTAAAAAAGGATAAGTGAACATCTCTCAGCTCTAGAAGCTGCTTTCCTCTTTCTATCCCTCTCTAATTTATCTAAATGAGATTTAAGCACTTTCCATTATTTCTCATCCCAAGAAAAATGAGAAATTTTTAATTATATAATTTGTATTTTTCATAGCTAACATACCCGAGGTCTTAATAATAGGATAAATCTTCTGGCACCAGCTGAAACAAAAAAAATAAAGATAAATAAAAAATTGTATATGCAAGGAATCTGTGGCATCTGAATCCAATGCATAGCTGAGGTGGAAGCGAGTCGGAGACCACGTTTGAACCTGGGGACATATTTAGTCTTTCTTTCAACCTAGGATAAGACATAAGAGGGGTGGCTAGAGGTGGGCAGTCAAGACCTCAGGTTTGTTAGCTATGAAAAATAAAAATTAATTAAGAACGTCATTTGTTCATACGTGAAACAAACCGTCAGTCTTAATATCAGGATAGACTCACACTTGGAGGGAGGTATGAGTATCTTGAACTAACTAGAGGTTCAGCACACCTGATCATTTTTTTTAGAAATGAGGATTCTAGGGAAGAGGACTGAAACCTCTAAGGTGTTAGACGTGGGTATCTAACACCCAGTCCACTGGATTTAAATACACGTACATGTAACATATCCAGATTCTCTGCATAGAACATAAAAAGTTTTGTAACAGTATGACTGCAATGCTCACCTGCATCAATCCAGTTCCAGTGCATCATGCGACTATTCTTCAAACTGCCCGTAGGTATGGAAGAAAGGAAAAAAGGGAAAGAAAAAAAGATCCACCATCTCACTCATTCTCTCCTCCACACTATCATATTAGACAAGATATGAACTGTTCTGCCAAGGGCACTGGATGAACTACACAACTTGTTGAGCAGCCACGACAAGACCTTGGGAAAGTGCCAAGGACCTGTGGGGATTATCCTTCAGGTAGAAGGAGTGGTCTGATGAAGCCAGGAACAAACATTCAAAATCCTATGAACAAACAAGTTCTTCTTAAATGCAAGGGAGGAACTTATTCCTGATGTTCTGTGCTTCAGCGTGCACAGTATTGGTGGCAGAACTTGATGAGAAGTAGGCTTGCCTAATCATCTCACATAATTAAACAAAATTGTATTCTTGGACACCTCTTTTATGACTTGGCTCGTGTTAACAAAAAGTCTACGACACCTAGTACTTGGGTGATGAATCCTTCTTAGATAACAAAGCAGTGCTCTGACTGGGGCAAAGCAGTAACTCTTGAGGGTCATTGACAACAAATTCTTTAAAGGAAGGAACAGAAAATGAGGCAAATCTGTCATTGTAAACCAAGTGATTTTGGGTCTTAACCACAAATTCCGGGACAAATTCAAAAGCTACTGACACCGAACCCCTGGTGTGTTTACATCATAATCCAGACCATGATGCTCTCCAACTCTTTTTAACCCTCTTACGCCGAAGCCCTAAAAATCAAAACCTCTCCCGTATGCTGGGCCCGGTTTGGAGCGAGTGCGGAAGCGGAAAAAATATTTTTTTCAAAAAATCACAGCGCGCTTAGTTTTGAACATTGAGTTAATTTTTGGCTCCTTTTTTTGTCATTGCCTGAAGTTTAGTATGCAACTATCAGAAATGAAAAATAATATCATTATCATATGTAAATAATGCGATATATGGTAGCGAAAAAAAAATTCATACATAATTGTATTCAAATCACGCTGTGCAAAAAACGGTCAAAGCTAACGAGTTACTTTTTTTTCGTTGTATTGTACACTAAATTGCAATCATTTTGATATATAATACATTGTAAAACAATAAAAGCAACACCGGAAAAATATTATCATAAAATTATGTATGAATTCGTAACGCGTGGACGTAAAAAAATGTTTTTTTCAAAAATTCACCGTAAATCTAAATAGTGTTCTAGAGACTTCCAATTTGTTTCAAAATGAAGACAAATGATTGAATATTATGATACTGTAAGAGTTTTAGATTAGAATTGCAGATTTCAACCATTTTGGAAGAGTTAAATTTGACCGAATGTCGAAATGTTTATATATATATTTTTTCATATGCACATATTTCAAAGATGGGAAAAGCTACAACCTTCAATTATTTTTTATTGTATTCTTCATGAATTTGCGCACATTTTGATATATGAAACTCTATAAAATGGCTAATATGAAAAGGAGCAAATATTAGGATAATGCGATGTACTCATTTTGGAGACTTGCGGCAGCGAATCGGCGCGCGGAGGGAAGTACTAAATATATTTGTCAAAAATTCACCATAAATCACAATATTGTTCTAGAGACTTCAAATTTGTTTCAAAATGAAGATAAATGACTGAATATTACTAGGCTGTAAGAGTTTTAGCTTACAATTGCGTTTTTCAACTATTTCGGTAGAGTCAAATTTGACCGAACGTGGTTTTTTTTCTATTTATCGTGATTTATATGCAAATATTTCGAAAAAAGAGAAAAGCTACAACCTTCAATCATTTTTAGTTGTATTCTATAAATGGTGCAAACATTTCGACAATCGCACAAAAAAAATTCCAATTTTTTCGGAAGAGTTACCGCACGGACGTAAGGAAAATTTTTTTTTTTTTTCATAAATTCACCATAAATCGAAATATTGTGCTAGAGACTTCCAAGTCGTTGCAAAATGAAGGTAAATGATTGAATATTACTAAAATATAAGAGTTTTATCTTACAATTGCGTTTTTCGACCATTTCGGTAGAGTCAAAGTTGACCAAAAGTTGAAATTTTTGCACTTAACGTTATTTATATGAAAATATTTCAAAACTGATAAAAGCTACAATCATGAGTATTTTTTTGTTGTATTTTACATGAAATTGCGCACATTTTCATATATAATACTTCATGTAAAGGATAATTTAAAATGGTGCAAAAATTATGTCAAAGTGACGAAATAACTTCCGAGATGTGTCACTGATACTTTTTAGTGCAATAAGAAAGAAATTAGCGCTTGCGCACCTGCGTAGCGATTGTAAACAAAACAACGCCTTGATCCGTGAACTCCCAGCATCCCCCAAGGCACGTGATTCAAAAGTTTTCGGCTGGTAGGCCTATAAGTATTTTTCTGCGAATTTTTGAAAAAACTTTTTTGAGTCTACGTATGATACGTCCATTCGGCATACGGGAGACATTTTGACTCGGCGTTTAATACGTCCATTCGGCGTAAGAGGGTTAAGAAAGCCAAGGCCAGAGGGAAAACTGTTTTCAAGGTCAGTTCCCTGTCTAACAATTGATGTAAGGGCTCGAATGGAGCTCGAGTGAGACTACTCAGCACCAGAGTAAAGTCCCACATAAGAGGTTTGAGTTCCCTAAATGAACAAGACAGCTCAAAGCTCTTGAAAAATATAGAGAATTCCCATGATGAAGTGATGTCCATGTCTTTTAGATGAAGAACTAATCCTAAGGCAGCCCTGTAGCCCTTGACAGCAGAAACAGAAAGAAGTTCTCTGTTTAGAAAGATCAGGAAGTTCACTTTCTGCTGAACAGAAGTTCTATTCACTTTCTGCTGAACAGAAGTTCTAAGTGGAGAGAAACCCTTCGATGACACCAATCACAGCAGACAGCCCATTTGCTCTTGTACATGGCTGACGAAGACCTCCTAAGGTAGCTGGACTTCTGAGTTGTTGCTCTGCAAGAAAGATCTCTTGCTCGTAAGAGATACTGGACAGACTCCAGACTTGAAGAGATGAGGACCCTACCGACTGGTGGTACCTCTCCACATGAGGTTGGCAGAGAAGGATGTGCTAAGGAGGAATCGCTCTTGGCACTGCTGAGAGAAATGATAGACGATCTGGAAACCACTATGCTTGCGGCCACATAGGAGCAACTAGGGTCATCTTGAGAGCCTTGGAAACCAATACAGGCAGTCCCCAGTTATCGGTGGCCTCGGTTATCAGCAATCCGGTTTATAGTGCTTGTCTATCGACAATATGAGCCTATCCCACGTTTTCGGTGCCGATAACCGTGTATTGGTGCTATAACAGATGATTTTTGGTTCTGGTCACACCATTGGAAGAACCCCTGCCGATAACTGGGGAATACCTGTACTCTATTCAGGGGATGACGGATCAAGCAGAACAGAGGGAAAGTGTAAACTTCCAGGTAGTCCCAAGTATGCTGAAAGGCATCCTCTACCACAGTGAACAGATCTGGGCCCCCCAAAAAGTAGACCTCTAGCTTTCTGTTGAACCATGTAGCAAAGAGGTCTAACATGGGTCTTCCCTAAAGTAGACAGAGATAAGAGGATAAAGTCAACGAATGTCCTATGAAAAGATGCTCTATGCAGATACGTGCTAAATACCCTACTGTCAACTTGTGCACCATCAAAGGAAATTGTACCGTACACAGAGGATATGTCCTCACACTGCCAATGGAATGCACATTGCCAACAGAGGAGACATCCTCTGAGGAGATCCCCAATGATAAAATAAGTTCAGTATGCTACTCAACAGAGATGTCCTATGATGTTTCCCGAGTGCTCTGATACTTGGTACTGGGTGGGGCCTGTCACCTACACAAAAACAGAGAAGCACTACCACAAATTTTTTATAAAAAGTTGCTACACGAGTTGAAATGTTAGCTATGTAATTACTTGGTAAGTTACTTACATGAAATGATTTCAGATAATAACTTTACCTCCACCCACCCCCTTGTTAAAGGGAAAAGCAATTATCATACCTGAGAAAGCTTTATGATAAGATGTCTGATTATTTTTTATTTATATAGATTTCTGGTCTCATGCTAAGCACTGGGGCAACTAAGGCCATTCAGCGCTGAAATGGAAATGGACAGTAAAAGGTTTGAAAGGTATCACAAGAAGAAAACCTTGCAGTTGCATTATGAAACAATTGTTTGGAGTGGTTGAACAGTAAGATGAAAAAAAGAGAATATGAACGGAGGTATGAAAGTATAGTTGCAGCTAGGGACCAAAGAGACACTGCAAAGAACCTTAAGTAATACCTACATTGCACTGAATGAGGTGTACTGATGGCACTACCACCCTATGGGGAAGATGTCTGATTATGAAGTCTAACTGCTCATGGTCCATCAACCACTGCCTTGCAGAGTAAGCAAAAACGAAAAAGGGGGAGAGCGTGTTGTGCTAGGCTAAACTGTGGGTTTGTATGATCAAATTGTTTCATTTTGCCAAGATTTTTTTTACATGACAGTCAGCAGGTAGTGAAGTTCATGTTGCTTTCTTTCTTTGAGTTTGCTTAAAGTGATAGGGTAGAGAGAACTCCCCTTCACCTGGACATCCACAATTGAAAACCTGCCCTTCTTCAGCAAGTGTTACCTATAATTTGCTGCTGTGGTCATTAATTGGATAAATGGGCATATGATAAAACCTGGTGTTTTATCGAACATTTCTATTGGAAATATGGAACACTCAGTATGAAAATCAGTAGTGTGAACAGTGTTATAATTTGTCTTTAAAGCAGTTGTGGGAACCTAGAGTCTGATTCATTCTAGTTCTGGTAGGAATTGATAATACAAAACATTTCCAAGTGATTGTAGAGCAAAAATATTCCAAGGAACTCAAAACATTGTGAAAGGAATCAGAGAGTGAACCAGCCTAACAGTGAAGTTGTATGCAGAATTTGGTTTAAAGAAGAAAAGACACCTTTGGTTCTCAAATAATCTTTGCCTGACAATCCCAAGTAGACTTCTTGAAAAATGATAGATTAAGAATGATATTCATATTAGATTAAGGTTCTTTCAATTATCAGGGGAAAACTATAAGTAAGGTTAAGGAACCAAGAAAAATTTTGATGAACTAGAGGATTTAAGTTAGGTTAAGTTAGGTATGTATAAGTTAAGTTAAGTAGAGTTAAGGTTGCAGGTCAGAATTTTACTTAGTAACCCCTGAACCTGTTCCCATCATCCTGCTCTAATAGAGTAAAAGATCAAAAGCCCCTACAGTGTTGCTAAGCCATTCAAATTCCAGCCTAAGGCCACCCAAGTATCTTAACCACAATTATTTTTTGTCTGAAGAGCTTACAGACTACTCAATCTGTTAGGAAGCCAACCCAAATCCTTAGGGGAAGGGGGCTGAGGACTTATAGGCCGATGTCCCTAAGATAAAGCTAGGTAAAAGGAGTCTAGTGCCACCAAACACCAGCCCTCATTATCTATGAGCCAAAAAGTAAGCCAAACAACTAGACAGACAGACAGACACTCCTGGCTTCGTAAGCTTTAGCCAAATTGGGCAAACATCCTCCTCACAGGATGAATTGTATGTCTGCTTTATTGTTTGTATGGTGTTTTTACGCTACATGGAACCAGTGGTTATTCAGCAACGGGACCAACGGCTTTACGTGACTTCCGAACCACGTCGAGAGTGAACTTCTATCACCAGAAATACACCTCTCTCACACCTCAATGAAATGCCCGAGAATCGAACTCGCGGCCAGCAAGGTGGCAGGTCAAGACCATACCGATCACACCACTGAGGCGATGTATGTCTGCTTCATCACTTCATGAAGCCAGTAAGAAAATATATTCTCTACAAGTACTATACAGACCCCAACACTGGCCTTAGAGGTCAAGTACTCACAGACAGTGCCACAAGACTTGCAAAAGACATAAAAGCACCTCTCTTGCTCCCAACTAACAAATTCTCGAGGATGGGGATGACCAAGGGATTTTCAAACCTCTTGTTAGGTATTTATGGTATCCTGAATTCACCTGAAACTCGTGAACAAAAATTACAGAAATACACACCTCTCTGAGCCAGATATATGTAGTCAATCATACAACATGTCAACACACTAAGATATGGGGAAGCAGAACAAGTCCTGAGGGTGAGATCTCCATTCCAGCCTTTCTAAAGGACTCTATGGTGGCTGAATTATGCTGTAGGGAGCTACATACCACTTTAGAGGTTAAGGTAACAAGGTGGGCAAGACTGATCAAAGAGAACATGGCTAACTATAGTGGAAGTGAGGTGCATGTCCTTCAGTCAGAACACCTGGCTTAAGGCAGAGCAATAGGCTTCACTGCAGGGACTAAGAAAAGTTTGTCTAAATGAATGTGGATGAGTAAACCTACCATCTGCTGCAAAGTAGCTCTAACTGGAAAGGGAAACCATCTGCAGCATTGACCAGAGAAAGAAGTCCATTACCTGGATAGTTGAGGCAACCTAAACAAATGTAGCTAACATTGAAGAAAGGGCCATAGAGAATCTCTCAGACAGCTTGGGGTTCAGCACAAATGACCAGAACACCAGGAACTTCCTGTGCGTGAAGAGGTACATCACTAGAGTTCACAAAAACTCAAACAGCCTTTACTCCACTAAAGAAAAATAGGGACCAATCTATCCTGATTAACAAGCCATGCCCATTCAGTTGGTCCACCAAATTATTCCTTCTAACTGGATTGAGTTCAGGTGACAACTTAACAGCACTGCAACTGACAGAGGTGTTGGGAAACCACAACCCACTGTTAGTTGATGTATGCAACTGTGACCATATTGTTGCTCATCAAAATTATGGAGTGATTTATCACACGACCTCAGAGATGCTTACAGTTCCAGGATGTCAATATTAAGGTAAAGCTTGTTCTCTATCCACAAACCTGACATGGGCAGATGCCTCAGATCTGTACACCCTCCCTCCTTTGATGTATATAAAGAACAGAGGCATCTCCTGAGAGGAACCCCCATAAGGAGGTTCAGTTATTCAGTTACCTTGGAAGTGAGAACAAGTGGAGGCCTCAGTTGTTGAACAAGCTTCTCCAGAGACATCAAGTGATGGACAACTGCATACTGAAGTCAAATTGGCTTTCAGGAACTGCACTGAAACCTGGCAACGCAAGTCTGGCACAAAGACACTGCTACCATAAGTATCAGCACACCTCAATACTTTGTCTGCTTCTCAGGTTATGACAAAATCTACAAGAGCCAATTACCCAGATAACACAGGACACATATCTCACAAATGGACACAAGCCAATACAGTCAGTCCCAGGTTATCAGCGAACTGGGTTAATAGCGATCCGATTTTATGGCACTTGTCTATCGCCATAAAATCAGGATTTATGGTGCCATAACATGCCAAGTTCTGGTTATTCATGGTACCATAACATACCTAACAGACGCACCATAAGTCACCGAGTTTTGGTTAATGGCGATTTTTGCTTATCGGCACCCTGCCAAGAACAGCACCTCCACCGATAATTGGGGACTGCCTGTACCTGGGTGAACACTCACATGAACACCTGGAGGGCTGTCAAAACCCTGAAGCACAAAGGAAAGAGTTTGTAACAATCCTCATATTTTGGAAGTAAGCAGAAAAATATAGGTTCATGAGTATGCTCAAAAAAACCTGTGTCAACACTAACTACAGCATATCTCCCCAGCACAGGAAAGCAAATGCAGTCCCCCAACCCCTGAAGAAGGAAGGTACTCACTCTAAGTCCAAAAAACTTCTGAGAAGTCTGAGGCCTCTTCTTCTTCCCATAGAAGACAGAAGATAGGGAAGAAGATGAGGAGGAACAGAAAGATGATATGCTCTTGAATGCCTTCATCTTATACTGCCCATGAGTTTTATTCTCACCAAGATACAGAGAAGAAGAAAGGCCTGTACTCATACCAAGGGGATGACCCAACATTCAAGACACTCACCACAGCAAGTTCAATAGCCTTGAGTGCCTCAATAGAAATAGCAGCAAGACCAACAGTGATAATCTAAAGTCCTCAGTATACCAAGCAGAAATGCTTGACAGTACTTAAGCAACCATCAACAAAGCATTGGTAGGAAACAGCAGATCATGAATGTCCTATTGTCTCACCTGGGGAGAGCATGACATAAGCACTTAGGCTGGCATCCTACCCTCACTACCTGATGCTTGTGCTGAATGTTTGGTGGTATCAGAGATACAATAATCCCATTCCAAGAAACAGGTCATCATTTTTTGGCCTTCCTCCACAGCTACCAAATCTCTCCTATGTAAAGAATAGCCAGTGCACTCTCAGCACCAATACAAATAAAGAACAATAAAATTAGTTACAACAACACCAAGGACATCAAAATGGCCAAACAAAAGGTCATATCCTTCACACTTTCCAATGATCTTTTTTCTTGTTCATACCCATGTTGAACAAAAAATACAACATCATGCATACAATAACAATAATGAAAAATGTTTCAACCTCATAGTTAAGTCAGAGCACAGCAGGATGTCTTAACTTGACTGCAGCCAAGAAAAGTACTTGATGACAGCAGCACATTAACTATCTCATTACCAGGTTTTAATTAATGCTGATTGTCACTTCTACATTAAAGGCTCAGGTTTATATTCCCACAGGAACAAATACTAGCTAAAAATTTTAATTTAATTTATTTTAAGTTTTAAAAACTATTTTTTTCCCACATACTACAAACACTTTACAGTAGCATAAGTAGTGGGAAGTCTCAATACCAGAAAACTATGTATTAGAGAACCTGAAGGAGTATAGAAAGAATCTTACGGGCTGCTCTGTGAGCAAGAGCCCGTGCTGACACAAGGTCAGCTAAATCAAAAACAACAACAGAAAGAATGACCCTGTTTGATAAGATAATGGTTAATGAACATATACTGGTATCCTAAAGCAAAGTCAGATATGGGGTCAATCGTGTTAGTACGGTCCAGAGTTGTGCAGTTTGTGTGAAAGTATATAACACTGGCAGAAAAAATTATTCCCATACTCATCAGGTGCAATTTCAAATATACCCCTAAAACTCGACACACAATAGTCACAGAATGTATTATATAGATGAAAAGGACAGCAAATGTATTATTGTTTCCAAATAATTGCCTCCCCCCAAACACTTCCATCTGGTCATGTCTGAACCTGACCTGCTGCCAATTGAATAAATATCTGAAAATTTGTTAGTAATGGCTGTGAAAATGTGACAGCAGAAGAAGAGAACTCCTTAAAGCCACATTAAGGATAGTACTGACATCCAAACTCAATTTACAAGCAACTGAAATTTCTATGGTCATAATTTGTAACTCAAGAAATGGAGAAATATGCAAACAGAAAAACCTTTTTCAATCAAATAGAGATAGCATTTTTAGTAACACTGTTTGGTTCTGACAAGGCACATCAGATCTTTCTTGTTAGCTGCACAAGATAAGTAAGAATAACAGAGATTGGTGTCATATGGAGAAGCAAGTAAGTCCTTGAGTTTCTGGTAACAGAGTCAGGCACATAAACCCAGACTCAGGTTAGGTTAAGTTAGGATACATCCCATGAACTGCAGCACTCTAGGGCAGTTTTGATGGGAGGGGTGGTGACTTACAAAGCCCTCTGATCAAGTAGAACCCAGTGCCTTTGGTGAAGTTAGGTTATAGAAAGGAGGGTAGTTTGGGATCCATCCCCAGGACCTAATTGGCCTTGTGACAACTTGCCCATTTAAAATGCATTTTGTCTACTGCTCAGCTTATCCCACGGTTTATGCAGACTATTCCATTTTCTTTTTGCCCGGTTCATTTGTTTTGGTTTCTTCCAGTGCCTAAAATATCAGATATTCCACTAAGGTTTCCCAAAAATTGTTATGTATAATATTATTGAAAAAATCTGATCTTCATTTTGGTATTGTTTGTACAGTACTGAGCTGGTGAATAATAGGCTAAGACTGGTATACTGTATATAGTAAATATGAATATGAAAATGAAAACCTTCCTCATTTCCCTTGTCCATTGTTATTATGTTCCATTAGCTCTTTGACACTAGCCAAAAGTAAAAGGCAACAGGCAACACTAGCCAAAAGTAGATAAAGTAGAGTACCTGAATGGTTTCTGACCTTCTCCCATTTTTCCTGAATTTCTCCATCAGTTTGACTATGTCTTCTTTGTAAGAAGTGCTGATGGCAATCTTAAGTGATATACATAAGCCACATTAAGTAGATGTCAAATGGCTCTTAATCCACCTGGAAGTAAGATCATTCCTCCTATTCATAAATATGATATTGTTAAGATACAATAAAGTTTTGTACATACTTACCTGGCAGATATATACTTAGCTATAGACTCGGTCGTCCCGACAGAATTTCAAAACTCGCGGCACACGCGACAGGTAGGTCAGGTGATCCACCCTTCCCGCCGCTGGGTGGCGGGGTCTGGAACTATTCCCGTTTTCTAAGCCATAATTTCTCTTACACCTGTCTCCTGAGGGGAGGCTGGGTGGGCCATTAATCGTATATATCTGCCAGGTAAGTATGTACAAAACTTTATTGCATCTTAACAATATCATTTTTGTACAAGTAACTTACCCAGCAGATATATACTTAGCTGATTGGCACCCTTGGTGGCGGGCAAGAGACAGCTAAAAACAAAATAATACTTAACTAAATACATTAAAAAACAGGGAAAAAACAACCTATGTTCTTGGATAACATAATCCATAGTTCCTACCTTATTGGGCTGAAGACTTCATGACTACTGTCGATGAGTCTGCTTGCCTCAAGAGTTTCAACGAGGAATGACCTATGGTTGAATAACTCTTTGGATCGTGTCAATGGGGGCTAGCCCGCTTACGCGACAGAGCCTATACTGGATCGTACCAATGGGGCTGACCCACTTACATGGTAGAGCCTTGACCTTTTGTCATATCAATGGAGACTCGCCCTCTTACATGACAGAGTTAAGGTTATAAACAAATCACAAAGAGCACTGAAGCCAATCCCGATCACCTGACCATGTTAGTCTTGTTACAATCTATGAATTGTAAGAGGGTCCCTATTCCCTCTGACAATTAACCAATAAAAACAACCACCAATAAACAGTAATTTAAGCCTTAAACTAAATAGGAAGGATTAGCCTCAGCCCCTTCTCCCAGCACTGAATTCGCCGAAACATACGCTCCCAGAGCAAAGCACTTTTCGTACGAAATTTTAACATCTCTTAGGTAATTCGAGGCGAACACCGAATTACATCTCCAAAATGTCGACTCTATAAGAGCCTGAAGCGACCATGTTTTGTGAAAAGCCATCGACGTAGCTATGGCTCTCACTTCATGAGCTCTCACTCTGAGAACCTTGAAATGCTCTTCTTCGCATTTAAGGTGAGCTTCCCTTATTACATCTTTTATGAAGAATGTAAGGGCGTTCTTAGAAATCGCTCTTTTCGGATCTCTTACAGAGCACCAAAGACTTTCTTCTGTACCTTTCAGCAACTTCTTCTTCTCCAGGTAGAACTTGAGTGCCCTGACTGGACACAAAGTCCTTTCTAGTTCTCTCCCTGTTAATGAAGATATTCCTTTTATCTCAAAGCTTCTTGGCCAAGGCTTTGAGGGATTTTCATTTTTCGCTAGAAAAAATGGTTGAAAGGAGCAAATCGCTGAATCTTTCTTAAACCCCACTTTACCTTCCAAAGCTTGCAACTCGCTCACTCTCTTGGCTGTTGCTAACGCAAAAAGGAATAAAGACTTTCTTGTTAAGTCCCTAACGAAGCTGCGTGAGACGGTACGAATTTTTCCGACATTAGGAACTTGAGGACCACATCCAAGTTCCAGCTAGGCTTCTTGATTACATGTTCTTTCGTGGTCTCAAAAGACCTTATAAGGTCATGAAGATCTTTATTGTTTGTCAGATCTATTCCTCTATGTCGAAAAAACTGAGGCCAGCATACTTCTGTAACCCTTCACTGTTGAAACTGCCAGGTTACAGTCTTTTCTCAAATATAGGAGAAAATCTGCGATTTCAGTTACAGAGGTACTGGAGGAGGATATTTTCTTTTCCCTACACCATCTTCTAAACAACTCCCACTTCGACTGATATACTTTAGAATGGAGACTCTTCTGGCTCTTGCAATAGCCTTCGCCACTTCTCGTGAAAAGCCCCTTGCTCTGACAAGTCCTTCGACAGTCTGAAGGCGGTCAGACTTAGAGCGGGGAGGTTTTTGTGAAACCTGTCGAAGTGGGGTTGTTTGAGAAGATCGTTCCTTAGTGGAAGCGATCTTGGAAAATCCACTAACCACTCCAGCACCTCTGTGAACCAATCGAGAGCCGGCCAAAAGGGAGCGATGAGGGTCATTCTTGTTCCTTCCGAGCAAGCGAACTTCCTCAACACTTCTACTATCTTGAAAGGAGGGAAGGCGTACGCGTCCAAGCCCGTCCAATCTAGCAGAAAGCTGTCTACTGCTACTGCTTGAGGATCCGAGATCGGGGAGCAATAGGTTTCTAATCTGTGGTTCTTGTTGGTCGCGAACAGGTCTATATTGGGCCTTCCCCACAGATGCCACAGTTGTTGGCAAATCTGAGGATTGAGAGTCCATTCCGTGGGTAGGACTTGATCTTTCTGCCTTAACAGATCTGCCCGGACATTTTTCCTCCTCCCTGTACAAACCTTGTGAGGAGAGAGATCTTCCTTTCCTGTGCCCAATCAGCAGATCCTTTGCTGATTCGTACAGGGAAAAGGAATGCGTCCCCCCTTGCTTCTTTATATAAGCGAGGGCTGTTGTGTTGTCCGAGTGAATTTGAATCCCCAGACCTGAGACCTGTTCCTCGAAATGAACCAAAGCTAGATGAATGGCTGTTAGCTCTTTCTTGTTGATGTGCCAGGACACTTGTTCTCCTTCCCAAATGCCTGACACTTCTTGCGAACCTAGGGTCGCTCCCCACCCTGAATCTGAGGCGTCTGCAAACAACGCTAGGCGCGGGTTCTGTAAGCGAAGGGAGATTCCTTTGCTTAGTTACTGTGGATCTAACCACCAACGGATATTCTCCTTGATCCGTTTCGAGATTGGAAAAGTCTCTCCCAGATTGTTGGACTTCCAATCCCACTTCTCCTTCAGATAAAATTGAAGGGGTCGTAGGTGAAGTCTTCCTAAGGAAACGAACTGTTCCATCGAGGAGAGGGTCCCCAGCAAGCTCATCCATTCCCTCGCGGAACAATGTTCTTTCCTTAAGAAGACTGACACCTTTTCTAGGCAGCGTTCTCTCCTTTCCTGCGAAGGATACGCTAGAAAATCCCGAGAATCCATCTGAATCCCCAGATAGACAATACTTTGCTGGGGAGTCAGCATGGATTTCTCGTGATTTACTAAAAGTCCTAAGGACTTTGTCAACTTTAGAGTCACTAAAGGTCCTCCAGACATTTTTTCTCCGATTGGGCTCTTATTAGCCAATCGTCCAGATATAACGAGATCCTGATCCCTTCCAGATGTAGCCAATAAGCTACATTCTTCATGATGTCCGTAAAGACTTGAGGGGCAGTCGAAAGTCCGAAGCACATCGCTCGGAACTGGAACACTTTCCCTTGGAACATGAACCTCAGATATTTCCTTGCTGCCGGATGAATTGGCACATGGAAATACGCATCCTGAAGGTCCAGGGACATCCATCCAGTCCCCTGGACGAAGAGCAGATATGAACAGAGGAAGACGTCTCCATTGAAAATTTCTTCTTCAAGACAAAGAAATTCAGGGCACTGACGTCTAGAACTGGTCTCCATCCCCCCGATGCTTTCGGTACCAGGAATAGCCGATTGTAGAATCCTGGGGACTGGAGATCTTGAACCAGTTCTACCGCTTCCTTGGAATCATCTGTTCCACTGCTTGCAACATAGCAAGCTTTCGGACCGGATCCGAGTATCTGGCGGTTAACTCCCTTGGAGTTGTCGTCAAGGGAGGATTTTCCCTGAAGGGGATCAAGTATCCTTTTTTCAGGATAGAGAGGGACCAGGAGTCCGCTCCCTTCTGCGCCCAGACTTTGGCAAAGTGGAGTAGCTTGGCGCCTACTTTCGTCTGGAGGACTTGCTGTTCATCTAGACTTCCCGAAGGACCTTCTAGATGGGTCTACTCTTTCTCTCTGGTCTTCGACCTCTAAGAGGGGCTCTAGAGAGGAGGCCCCTCGAAAGGGCTGAACAAAAGAGGGTCTCTCTTTCTTCTCTATCGGCACTGCCGGCCTAAACTTCTTGGCTGAGTGCGTGAGTAGATCTTGAGTTGCCTTCTCTGTAAGAGATTTCGAAACCTCTCTAACCGTCTCTTGTGGAAAAAGGTGCGGGGATAAGGAGCAAAAAGAAGAGATGTCCTTTGCAAGGGTGATACTGCTCTTGCTAAGAAAGAGCTAAAGACAGATCTCTTCTTCAAAACTCCCGTCCCAAAAAGAGAGGCAACTTCCACAGAACCGTCCATGACCGCTCTGTCCAGGCAAGCCAGGACGCTCGAAAGTTCCTCCATGGAAACAAAGTCCGTGTCCTGAGCTCTCTTCGCTAATGCTCCTAACGCCCAGTCCATAAAGTTGAAGACTTCAAGGGTTTTAAAGAGGCCCTTTAGAAGGTGGTCCAGCTCACACATGCCCCAAGTCGCCTTAGCAGACAGCAACGACTTCCTCCTAGCAGAGTCCACTAAGGAAGCAAAATCCGCATCCGCGGAAGAAGGCAGGCCTAACCCCATCGGCTCTTTGGTCTCGTACCACCTGATTATATATTGTATAATTGTTATGGGTATAGATAAGTGTGATTATATATTGTATAATTGTTATGGGTATTTTATGCATTGTTGAAATATGGTGGGTGTCCTATATATAGACAACATGTGGTAGATTCTAGAAGGTGTCTGTTGATGTATTTAAGTTGTGTTGTGACGTCATAGGCTGTGACGTCATAGACAAGATGGCGGCGGCGTCGGCAGGATGTAAACAATAACACGGGGCAGTAGAAAGCACGTGTTGGTGGTGTGTGGTTGGTAGGGGAGAGCTCTCTGTCTGGTAGGAGTTGTTTTTTGGGTCGTAAGTCTTGTGGTGCTGGTGTTTTAAGGTGATTTCTGGAGTGTACTGGAGTTGGAGAAAGCGTACAGGTGGGTAGATTATTCATTTTTATAGAGAAAGAAAGGAGTTAGGCTAGGCCAAAATTCAAACTGGTAGCAGAGCGTGGTTGATCAAAGATGCCTGGATCCGACAGTGAACAAAGGGAGACTACTAGATGGAGAAGGGAATGTCCTAGGTTTAGCGGGATACAAGAAGAATACAAAGAATGGAAAGGTCAAGCCGAAGATTGGCTATTGTTGTATGGAGAAGATACAAAATACCCGGCGATAGAAATGAGAATGAGCTTAAAAGGGAAAGCCCGAGAGCTAGTGGAAGCATTAGATAAAGATAAACTTACTGGTACAGAGGGTCCAAAGTTAATCCTAGAGAAACTAGATAAAGCCTATCTAAAAGACTCGGTAATGGAGAATTACGGTAGAATAAAAAGATACCTTCTAATAAGAAGAGAATCTAGAAAATGTATGGCGGACTATTTAATTAGATACGAGAAGGCAGCATCTGAGTGTGAAAGAGCAATGGGGAAAGGCGCGCTTGAAGGCGAAGTCAAGGGGTATCATGTAATAGAGCAAGCAATCTCACGGAAAATCAAAAACAAATGGTATTATCGGCTTGTGGGCAAGAAAAGCTAGAGTACGGAACATGTCGCAAACAATGAAAAGACTATTTGAGGGATTAGGGACTAAAGAGGAACGGGAATGGTGGGGTTCGTCAGAAGGCAATGCCAGTTCTGGGAGAGGGAGGGAAAACCAAAGATATCGGGGAAGATGGAACCGAGGAAGGGGTGGTAGAAATCCTATAAACAAAGAAGGGAAGGTAACAGTATGTGCAATATGCAGCTCAGAATGGCATTGGGCTAGGGATTGTCCTCAGAATTTTCATAATAGGAAGAAAACTGAAACAAGACTAGAAGAAAATAAGGTAAAAACAGAAAATGGGACAGAAGAAGAAGAGGTTTATGTAGAAGTTAATAAAATAGTGGAAGCATCATGGGAGGTGGTTGATGCAATTTTGGACACAGGGTGTAAATCAACAGTTTGCGGGGAATTGTGACTAGCACGTATTGTCATGGATTTGAGTCAGGAAGAGTTGAGGAGAATGAGGGACACTAGGACAGAGTCTAATAAAGTGTTTAATTTTGGTGAGACATCTTATAAGTCCAAGAGGAATAATAGAAATACCTGTGATACTAAAAAACAGAAAGTTTTATTTGAAGACGGAAATTCTGCAAGGTGATATACCCTGGCTGATAGGTAAGCAAACCATGAGTAAAATGGGTATGACCCTAAATTTGAAAGAAAATTGTGTCATAGTAGAAGTATTAGGGGGAATGAAAGTAGAGTTAAGAGAAGACGAACAGGGTCATTTAAGAGTGCCTATAAGGAGGAGGAAGGTAGAAGAATTATTACTGGAGGGTTGGAAGGGAAAGAATCCGAGGGAAATTAAGAACACAATGAAGAAATTACATTTACAGTTTGGTCATGGAAGTGGAGATAAAATATGGAAGCTAACAGAGGAAGCACAATGGAGTAATGGGTTTAATCTGAAGAAAAAGAGGAAATAAGAAAGTTACTAACGGAACTGATTAAAAATTGTGAGGTTTGTAAAAAATACAAAAGAAACCCCGCCAAACCGGTAGTAGGCTTTTCTTGGAGTAAAACGTTCAATGAAGTCGTAGCGATGGATGTGGGAGAGATAGAAGAGAGAAAGTTCTTGGTAATAGTGGATATGGCAACGAGATATTGTCAGGCCTGTTGGATAAAAGATAAGAAACCAGAAACTATAATAAAGATACTTTTTGAGTGCTGGTTTGCTATATTTGGAGCACCCTCCAAAATATTGTCAGATAATGGGGGAGAATTTCAAAATGAAAAAGTAAGGAGGATGGCAGAAATGGAATATTAAAGTATTAGCCACAGCATCAGAATCTCCGTGGAGCAACGGATTATGTGAAAAGACCGTAGGCATGATCAAGGGAAGTGTAAGGAAGATGATGGAGGAAGAGGAAGTAGATTGGTCCCTAGCTTTGAAATGGGTAGTGAGTGCTAGGAACTGTTTAATGAATAATGGAGGTTTCTCTCCCAACCAATTAGTATTTGGAAAAAAACCCTTCACTGCCTAACCTAATAGGAGAAGAAAGTTCTAGTCCTGCAAGCAGAGAAAAAGGGATGGAAGAGGGTATGGTAAGGGACACACTGAATGCAATGCACAAGGCCAGAGAAGCATTTATAAAAAATGAGTCCTGTAATAAAATAAGAATAGCGCTAAACAAAAACATCAGAGAACATAAATTTGAAGAAGCAGTGGTAGGAGATGAGGTATTCTATAAGAGGGAAAATGAAAATGAATGGAGAGGACCTGCTCAGGTAGTGGGAGTATCGGGGAAAACAATAATAGTCAAACATGGGGATTCTTTAAGAGAAGTAGCTAGGATACATGTGACAAGGATTCAACGACGATCACCAGATACAGAAGAGATATCGGCTAGAATAGATAAATCCCATGGGGTGAAAGGTAGGTCAGATGGCCCAAATGAAGGGAAAGTAGATTGGCTGGAAGGAGAGGAGATAATGGGTGAGAGAAGGAATGCAGACACAGAAGAGACTATAGAAAGAGAGGTGATAGAGGAAACAGTGGAAGATAACGGGCAAAGTGGGTCAATAGAAAGCGAGTTAATGGAAGAGATACCAAAATTCAAAAAGGGAAATAGATTTAGGGCTATAAACAATGATACAGGACAAGTAGAAGAATGGACTATTTTAGGTCTTGCAGGAAAAAGATCAAGCCAAGCATGGGCTGATTCTCGTACAATATACGAGACTCACAGTCAGGTGACAAAGGGTGGGTTAACTTGAGGGATTATAGTCAGGTAGAAAAAATTGAAGATGAAGAGGAGGTGTTGCTGGGATTTGAAATAGAAGCATAATGGAAGCTAAAGAAAAAGAACTTCTAAGTTGGAGAGATAACCAGGTATATGAGGAGGTAAATGATGTTGGACAAAAAGCTATATCTACAAGATGGATAGTAACTGAAAAAGATAAAAGGGGGGGAAAGGATATGTAAAGCAAGATTGGTAGCTAGAGGGTTTGAAGAAGAAATGGCTGAGTGGGAAAAGGATGCTCCCACATGCAATGCTGAAATTTTAAAATTCTGTCTAACCATAATAAAGGTGAAAAATTGGAATTGTTATACATTGGATGTCAAAACTGCATATTTACAAGGTGACGAGATACAAAGAGAAGTGTACTTGAAGCCACCAAGGGAAGATGGTTGGAGGGGATTATGGAAGTTTGAAGAAAACAGTCTATGGGCTCAAGGATGCAGCAAAAGCATGGTATTGTAAAGTGGTGAAAGTAGTGAAGGAGCTTCAAGGTGAGAGAAGTAGACTAGAACCTAATATATTCTTTTGGAAAAAGAACAATAAATTGGAAGGCATTTTGTGTACACACGTAGATGATTTTTGCTACGGAGGAACTGAAGGATTCTTAAAGGAAACGATTGGGAGATTGAAAGGGAAATTGCAAGTAGGAGAACAAGAGAGTAAAAGGTTCAAGTATATAGGAGTAGTAATAGAGCAGAAGGAGAATAGATTTTCCCTTAATCAGTGGCAGTATATAAATTCCATAAGAGAACCAGAGGCTAGAAGATATACGGGTAATAGAGTGCTAGAACAAAAAGAGTTAACAGAGTACAGATCAGTGGTAGGACAGCTGAATTGGGTATCACTACACACGATGCCAGAAATATCATATGATATTAGCGAATTAAGTAAAGCATTTAAAGAAGGAACAACTCAGGATATGAAGAAACTTATTAAAATTGTGAGAAAAACTAAGAGCATGATGGGCGAAGTTACAATAAGTGAGATGGAAGAGAAATTAGGGTTTATTGGGAAGCCTATGCAGACGCTTCATTTGGAAACATAGAAGATGGCCATACTCAACTGGGTTATATTATTTCTTTGACAGATGGGAAGAGGAGAAGTCCCATATGGTGGAAGTCTAGGAAATCCAGGAGAGTGGCAAAATCCACCATTGAGCTGAAGCCCTGAGTGTTGGGGAAGAAGCTGTAGAAGGATTGATATATTTCAAGCATTTGTGGGAAGAGGTAGTAGGAGGGAGAAATTTAGAAGCCTTGGTTAACACTGATAGTAAAACACTAATGACCGCCATCAAATCGAGCACTGGTGTAAGTAGCAAGAGATTAAAAATAGATATTGCTGCAATAAGGGAAACCATTGAATCCGGGGAAATAAAGGAGGTGAGATGGATAAAAGGAAAGGAGCAAGTGGCTGATGTATTAACTAAAGCAGGAGTTTCAGGGGAATGTATTAGAAATTATGTAGAGGGTAAAGAGTTGGAGGACGAAGGAAATTAAGAGGGGAATACTAGGTTAGGAAACAGTCGGAGGGGAGGGAGAAAGAGATAAGTGTGATTATATATTGTATAATTGTTATGGGTATAGATAAGTGTGATTATATATTGTATAATTGTTATGGGTATTTTATGCATTGTTGAAATATGGTGGGTGTCCTATATATAGACAACATGTGGTAGATTCTAGAAGGTGTCTGTTGATGTATTTAAGTTGTGTTGTGACGTCATAGGCTGTGACGTCATAGACAAGATGGCGGCAGCGTCGGCAGGATGTAAACAATAACACGGGGCAGTAGAAAGCACGTGTTGGTGGTGTGTGGTTGGTAGGGGAGAGCTCTCTGTCTGGTAGGAGTTGTTTTTTGGGTCGTAAGTCTTGTGGTGCTGGTGTTTTAAGGTGATTTCTGGAGTGTACTGGAGTTGGAGAAAGCGTACAGGTGGGTAGATTATTCATTTTTATAGAGAAAGAAAGGAGTTAGGCTAGGCCAAAATTCAAACCACCTTCCTGGTTTGCCTGTTAACTTGGAAGGAGGGCAGGAAAAAACTGTCTTGCCCGCTTCCCTTCTGGAAGTCAACCACTCTGAAAAAGTTTTCAATGCCTTTTTCATACAAAGAGCGGGGCGCATCTTAACGAAGGAAGACGATTTAAGAGCTTTAGAGCTGGACATCAACGATCCTGGTGAAGGAGGGTCCGCAGGATGAAGGGAGTCTCCGAACTCCTTTAGCAGCAAAAGAGAAAGTCTCTTGTAGTCCGAAACCGCTACATCTACAGGCTCTTCGTCTTCCGATACCTGGTCCAACTGATCTACAGAAGGAGATCGTTTTGGAGTGATCTGGCTCTTCCCGGGAGAAGAACTCCTTTCCCGAGAAGGGGAGTGCGGAACATTAGCACTCCTATACGAAGAGTGAGGCTCCTGTCTGTCGGCAACACTCTTGTGCCTACTAGACTCTTGTTGTCTAGGTTCGTCGGGTTCGTGGCGCTTGCTAGGCTCCTGGCGTCCTGATTCAGGGCGCTTGAACAGATCCCCGCGTCCTGATTCCTGACGCTTAACAGGCTCTTGGCGCCCTAACACTTGACGCCTAACGTACTCCTGGCGTCCTGTTTTCTGGCGCCCTAACTCCTGGCGCCCTGACTCCTGACGCCCTGACTCCTGGCGCCCTGACTCCTGGCGCCCTGACTCCTGGCGCCCTGACTCCTGGCGCCCTGACTCCTGGCGTCCTGGCTCATAGCGTCCTGATTCCTGCCGTCTAGCAGAATCCTGACGTCCTGAATCCAGCGTTCTAAGAGGCTCTTGACGTCCTTTCTTGCGTCTTGCTGCCTCTTTGTGCCTGTCTGGCTCCTGGTCCTGAAGACCCAAGGGATCCTGATACCTAAATCGGTTTTCCGGTTCCTTGTAGCTAAACCGCTCGAGACTTCTGCTCGATGCGCTGTGTCTAAGAGGGCGCTTCGGGGAAGCCAGCCTATAGGGCGAAAGGGCTCTTCTCTCAGGAGAACAACTCCTATCCGACGAGTCCCTTGACGAAGGCGATAAACGCCCTGGAGATCGTGAGAGTTCTCTCCTATACGAAGAAGGACGCTTAGCGGAACTCTTCACAGGGAGCGAGACATCCTTCCTCCTTGTAGAGTCCTTAGCAAAAGAGCCTACGAGCGACGCTAACTGCTCTTGCAGATTAACCAAAAACTTCTTGGTCGGATCCTGAAGAGCAGGCTCCTCTTGTCTAGTCCTCTTAGGTCCCGAAGGCCAATCCTCGGGAAAACGCTCTGGGCTGGAGTCAGCAGCGTCTCCTTTAGGAGCCTTCCAGGCTCTCTTCAAAGGGCGCGAACGGGAGGCCGAACTCCATCCTCGTTTAGGAGAGGAAGAGTCTGAGGCCGAAAAACACTCCTTTAGGACGCCTTTTCTGCGGCAATCCGAGGCAGCCTGGGACTTAACAACAGGATCTGCCGAAGGACGCCTGACCGTTGGGGATGTTCTGCATCCTCCCTGCGGCTTTCGACATTCCTCCTCCCCTGGTCCTGGGAGTTTGGAAGAGGTCTAGACCTAGGAGCAATGAGGAACCGGTCAGACGCCCCCTCCACTGCACTGGGGACACTGCACAAGTCACTATCACCACTCTTACCTTGGTTTAGAGCTCGTAGCTGAGCTTGAAGTTTCTTAATAGAAGCTTTTACATTTTCCCTCTCTGATGAAGAATCTTTGGATTCAGAACAGGGAGAAGCAGCTGAGGCTAAGGGAAAATTGTTAGAAGGAGAGTTAATTTCTTGTTCTAAGGAGCAAGATCTACTAGATGACCTAGCTGAAGCCTTCCTCACTCTATCTCTCTCAAGCTTCCTAACATATGATGATAATTCCTTCCATTCAAGCTCCGTAAGGTTCTCGCATTCCACACAGGTGTTAATAAAAGAACATTCATTCTCCCTGCATTTAGCGCAAATACTATGCGGATCTAATGCCGATTTAGGCAGCCTAACCTTACAGTCTTCCCTACTGCAAACTCTAAACATAGGTGAAGCCTTAGCGTCAGACATCGTGAAAGAGTAGTCAAAACCAAAGTCGAAAAACAGTCCACAATAAGCGTATGCCAAGCCAGAGAAAAAACAGAATACGTCACCAAAAAACCAATCCAAATTCTCGGCAAACGAGTTGAAATCCAAGATGGAGGAACGAACAATAGGTGTTGTCCGTTCAACCGACAGAGAAATTATGGCTTAGAAAACGGGAATAGTTCCAGACCCCGCCACCCAGCGGCGGGAAGGGTGGATCACCTGACCTACCTGTCGCGTGTGCCGCGAGTTTTGAAATTCTGTCGGGACGACCGAGTCTATAGCTAAGTATATATCTGCTGGGTAAGTTACTTGTACAAAATTTACACTTAGTGCAATGCTGTGGGGAAAGAGGAGTGGTAAACCTTGACAGCTGATGACTGCCATCCCTACTGAATTAGGTTACATTATGCATGATTAGATTAAGATACATCTCTATAAATTACTGCATAATTTTTATGGTACTCTAAGCTATGACAGATGAGAGCCTGGTATGCTAGCTTAGGTTAGATTAAAAAGGTTTCATTAAACCCATCCCTGTTACAGTGATTGCCACATTTTCATGATTAATAATGTTGTTGGTAGCCTATTTGTTACCTCTGATATGCACAAACTAGTCTCCTACCTATATACATGTATTTTAAACTTATCGAACTGTGATAAATACATTTCTTATCTCTTTGACTCATTTTTGGTTTAACCACATCCATAAACTTGGGTTTCTCTCAAGGATTCCCACAAGGCCAATTGATATACCTAGTAGGTAGCCTAAGGGGAGATGGAATATCCCAAAAAACAAGTGGTTAAATTGAATTGAATTGAATTTAGAATTTAGGCCAATGGCCAAGCACTGGTACTTATGAGGTCATTCAGCACTGAAACAGAAATTTACAGTAGCTAAAGGGACTGAAAGGTGTAAGAAGGAAAACCTCGACGTTGCACAATTTTGGCAGTACCTACGAATCAATTGTTTGAAGAGAGTGGAAAGTAAAATGGAAGGAAGAGAAAATGAAAGGAGATAGTATAGGCTAGCTACAGTAAAAGGAACCAAAGGGGTTGCAGCTAGAGGCTGATGGTAGGCTGCAAAGAACCTTAGCCTAAGTAGCTAAAGTCTACAGTGCACCACGAGGTGTACTGACAGCACTAACGGTGAAAAAAGTGTGGTTTGCACCAGCACGAACTGCAGAACACACCTGGCTAATAACCTGTTTGAAAAATTACAGGGTTCATGTTTACGAATAAGAAATAGATAGTTTAAGGAATAGGTATTTCAGTATTAGCTAAGTAGGTTGATACCTATAGTAGCTCATAAAAATATTAGGTCCTAGATATAGTAGCTATACCTACCTAGGTACAAACATTAGGTTACCTAAGGGTAAAAAAAAATCCAAGCATCATTACACACGGGACAGGTCTACGTAAGCAGTCGGAAAAACACTTGGTTCTGTATTTGGCGAGCAATTAAATGGTACCTAGTTGCCATTACCCTGATCATGGTAATTAACTCCAAGGATGATGGGCAGTTTTGTGAACCAATGCAAGAAAAGTCGATGTACCTAACTATAGGTATACTAGGTAGTCTAGTGCTAGTACTACTATAGTAAACCGGTATGTGACAAGCTAATTGTCTAGTCCTAACTACGTACCTGTCTTTTTCTTAGGCATGGCTCCTCAAATTATGTAAAAGTTTAGGATGCAATAGTTTCAAAGCTTAATTTTCTTAGTCACAGAAGGCCTTCGCTCTGCGTTCAAAGAAGCCCTTTTCTCGTTCTACACAAAAGCGAATCAAGTTGAGTTTTCCACAGTTTTTCTATCTTCTTTTACACTGAATACGTTTAGTATTTCCATCATCGTGTGACTTTTAATTAAAGAAAGGATCCATGAATAAAAACCACATGCATATATAGCTTGTGAAGTGCTAGTATGGTAGTATTTACTAACAATAGCGACGTGAGAAACGAACTATTTTAGTTTTGTTATGGATTGTATGAAGTATACAACTCTTTAGGATGCGTTTTACAAAGGTATTGCTTCTCACTTTTCCCTCGCCAAGCTATCGAGAAGAAAATCATAACGGGATTTTACCAATATTATCAAATCAAAGCAAACGAAACAAAAGCATGTAAGACAGAAATAAAATCCAACTTCGCACCTTCTATAGGAGTCTCTTTAATTTGTATTGCGGCGCCCACAACGCCTTACCTTTGCTTCCTTGTCGGATGATATGGATTACTATACAACCATCTTCGAAAATCTGACTTTTCCCAAGAGTCCTTGCTATCTGTAAATCAAATAATTTCTGTGTGCGAGATTGATATATGCGGTCGTCCGCAAAATTGAACGTCAACGATTTTTTTTTTTTCTTATCGTCTTCTTACCATAAAACATAATACATTATGATAATGCAGAAGCTTACACTGCATAGGTACAGCCTCATTAAAAAGACTAACTATAGTTAATGCTTTATTGAGAAGTTTATTCCAGGGCATTAACATGGTAGCTATAAAAATTTATAACATTTCCTGGATGACTTCAACCTAATGATGGATGAAGTTGTCTTGAGTGGGATATTGGAATCATAATCAATTAACAATGTTGAATTTGCTAGATCTGGCTCTCAGATTAATACCTGAAAAACAACTTGATAGAGAAAACAATTTCAGGAATATGTCAAACTTATCTCTGAGCTTTTATGTGACCCAGATAATAAACGATATAATAGGCACTAAATTCCTTGCTGTCGCGTAACCCAGTATTATCAAGGTGTTATGGTGTTTATGGTTTTTCACTGTGGTTCCAGAATTTTCTGTGAAATGCCCCTTGATAAGCATCGTGTAATCGCTCACCTTTTCCCTCTTTATTTAGCCACATAACCGTCGATGAAACCACTGAACATCTCTTTGACTGCGACAACTCTTTTCATTTCGCCATACCTACTATGCATTTCGGGACCGCAAGTCATCGTTTTTCTCAAATATCTTTCAAACTAATTATTTGGCCTAAATGGTACTTTAACATAGTGTACAAGACACCTCAACCAAATTTTTGGTAAGATAGTACATCGTCTCCTCCCCCGCCCCTTTCCTGCCTATTATATTTTATATATAATATTAAGTAAACTTGAATGTAATAAATATGTTGGTTTTTGTAGAATCTGTGTTCATTTAATTATTGTTATTGTATTTTCTCAAAATTCATATAGATGGGAGGAGGCTGAGGAGGGTATGACCGTCACCCTGTTCACCAAGGTCTCCTCACTTCCCCTAAATCCCTCAGGTAGGAAGAGCTTCTTTGTCTGCTTCCTTAATCCTCCGCAGGTGAATTGCCGTAAAAGAAAAAAAATAGAAAATGGATATAATTTGGGGGGAAACTACTATCATAGTATCATTGTATATGTGTTCCTCTATTCTTATCACACTACAGTTTCGTTTCTACTAATCTAACGCCAGTAATAAGGATGCAATTCTTGTACCGTACTGAGTTTAGTGATTGAGTTGAGTTTCATGCCTATTGAATTATATTACTTATCATTAATGTAAGTGTTACCTATTACCCTATTTTTAGGCATTTAACATACAAGTTTATAAATATATATATGATATATATATATATATCTATATATATATAATATATAATATAGCTATCTATCTTATCTTTTATAATATTATATATAATATATTATATAAAGAAGGTATCCAGTTTCCGCCTCATTCATAATCAGATAAGAAATCCACTTTCTGATGTCATTCACAATTTTGTATCTATTTTTTTAGCATCGCAAATTGTCATAACTAAAGAATCGCTCGATTTCTATTCCTTGAGAGCAACAGACCAAAAATTCTGGTGATATATACATATTCATCAATAGATTTCATCACTTATATGATCGGAATATACTTGTTGGTTACAAAAATGAAAATGATTATGATGTTTGATCTAAACACTTTCCCAGGTGATATTTTGTTTCATTTATAGATTATATCTATATCTATATTTTTAGCCATCAACGCAACACATATGGCATTATGCAGAGCTTTATATACTCAATAACTATAGAGGAATTCTCAAGTCTACCTTAGTTCAAAAGTGCATCTTAAAGAAAATGGAGATGATTACTTTATTATTACCCCGTGACAATCAGGTAACCAAAATTAAATCACTCAGGTTAATATACAGCCCAGTATATAATTAACATTACTATTTAGAGTGGTAAACGAATTAGGAAATCGGTCTCTCTCTCTCTCTCTCTCATATGCGGTATAAAGTATTATCATAATCTAAGAGATGAAAACAGTCTTCGTCGCCATCAAGGAACGAATCATCCTCGTTATCATTTGTCGATGTTCATAATTACGGGATCTACAGCCTACAGGTTTGTGGATGTTATCTGTTGACCAGTAGCCCACCTACTATTCATCCTCGAAGGATCTGAACTGTCTCACTTACCTATTGAGATGGGTCTTTAATCTATTGTTAGCTTTCTCACTGTTTTATATGGTTGGGAGTCGTATTGCAAATGCATTTCTGCAACGCCGCGGACAAAATAATCGATGAAAAATCTGTCTTCATCAATGACACAGTGAATACTCATAGTGGGAGTGCTGTGGCCGACAGACAACTCCTCAGCATAGGTATTGTGAGGAGAAATGAGAAAAACAGCGATGAAGAGTGAGAGAAAGGGAGGGAGAGGGAGGGGATGGTGGAGAGCAGATGTTCGAATCTGTAAACGAATCCTGCTGACTTATACGACTTTGCCTTTAAAAGTTAAGAGTAAACGCCTTAACTAACACCATTTGACAATGAACTATATTACCTAAAATTAGGGTGATGTGTCTTTTACACTGTCATGAAGTAACATTTCGCTCAAATAATTAGTCTGAAAGATATTTGAGAAAAACGATGAATCGCGGTCCCTGGAATGCATAGTAAACACGCTCCTAGACCCTTGTTGGTGGTTTGTATTAAGAACGCGCCTTTTTATCATTCACAGAGGGGCAAATACACACCGAAAATGATACTGCAGCTCTGGAACTCCTACTCGGAGTCCTCTTCGCCTGCTTTCATGTGTGTAGCCTACCATCAAAAAGCGTCTTCGCTAAAATGCCTGACCTAGTTACCTACTTCACGAGCACCAACGATATCTTTGTGTAGTCTGGAAACAAAGACCGAATAAATCTTTCTGGTCAAATCGAAGAGTTAAGCAACTTGAATTGCACCTACGAAAAAAGTACTGGACGTTCTTGTTACCCAGGATCCATACAGAATGTGTGTGGATCCTGTTGTTACCTAGAGTAGTACAAGTAGGATGACAGCAGTGCCCAACAATTTGACCATATTGGGTTTGTTAAGACATGCTTCCCTACTGTACAATGTCTTAAAAAAAAGTATCCGGTACGTGCAACGCCTGCTTTCTCGAGCAAGCTTATTGATCTTTTTTTTATTTTTTTTTTTTTTTGTCAATTTCTTTCTCTTGCCTTGTGAAGATGAGCAGAATGAATATTTTCGTCACAATCGACTCAAACGCATCTGCAATTACCACATCGTCAGGTCTATGCTGGCATTTCCAATTGCCAGTCACTAGGTTATGTACCCATATTCCATATTCTATAAAATTATCATTAGTAAGTGGAGTATTATTTCATTATCTGCTAAAATAATCTCTGCAGTGGTTCTACCATAGCACAGTGCTTTCCCACTCTGTTTTACGATTATCATCTTATTATCTTATCTTTTTTTTTTTTTTGGGGGGGGGGCTGAATGTCTATGACATTCATCCTTTTCGAATGGGTGGTTTTTATAGTGTTGGGTTCCGGGTTGCATCCTGCCTCCTTAGGAGTCCACCACTTTTCTCACTGTGTGTGCCGTTTCTAGGAGCACACTTTTCAAAAGCCGTAAAGTCATTCATCTATAAATCATTAATTATCCTCTCCATATCTCTTACGCATGCCCTTATAAAAATGTTCTGACCAGTGTCGCCTTTCTAGTTCTGTTTATTTTATTTTCACCGAACCTTGAACTTTATTAGCACGTAACACTTACATGAATAACATGATACACTGAAATTACAACACTGCACTGGATTAAATCAGTAAGAAATTGAGACCAGCAAATTCATAATAATGAAACAAGAAGCACGAACTAAAATTTAATTGCTACATAATATAAAAGAGACATTTGATGGTTTTGTAACATCAATGAATATAATAAACTTAAATAAAGCGCAAAACATCTCTGGAAAAGAATTCCTACACATATTAGCTAGGTTTCTAGGTATCAGCTCACGTGAGTTTTATTATCTAGATGCGAAGAAAACCAAATATGGATAGAAACCCTGGACCGGCAATTGATGATTGCTCTTGAAAGCTCGTGCCTGGAAGCGAACGTTGGAAAATTTCGATTTTCAGTGATACTCTGCCACCTTGCTTTTTTAAAAAGCTGCTAAACAGGAAGAATTATACAAAATAAAGTTAAATAACGCTGCACATACAAAATATAAAAATAAACGTAGATATCACTGGTTGACGTATGAGGTTGTACTACCCACGGAACTTTTCTTGTTACAAACGCAAGGCAGAAATGACAAAACCACTGAAGGTTCAGGGACCGCGAGTCATCATTCTTCTCAAATATCTTTCAAACTAATTATTTGATTAGTATGGTCCTTTAACAGTGTACAAAACACCTCATCCTAAATTTTGGTAATATTGTCAAAAAGTGTTAGTTAGTCATGGCATTTACCCTTGACTTTTAAGGGCAAATTCGTGTGAGTCAGCAGGAGTCATTTACAGATTCGAACGTTTGCTATCCCCCATCCCTTCCCTTCCCTCCCTGTCTTCACTCTTTCTTTTTCGCTGTTTTTCTCATTTCTCCCCCAATACCTCTCTGTAATTTACAGGTATGGAATAAAATAACGTTTTCCCTGATATTTTTCAATACCAGCAGATAAGTGGAGTTCATAATGAAGAGGATACGGAGGTTTGACATATGATAAAAATAATGGTTATTTGTTCCCATGTATTCTGTTTATAGTAGGATCCTTGGCGTGCCAGGTAATAGTAATGCTAAGGGGTTGTCTGTCTGTCGGCTGCAGCACTCACACTAAGTATTTACTGCGTAATTGATGAAGACGGATATTTTCATCGCTGTCATGGTCGCCATGTTACTTTGTCCACGTCGTTGCAGAAATGCATTTGCAATACGACTTCAAACCATATAAAAAATGGAGAAAGCTAACAAGAGATTAAGGACCCATCTCAATAGGTAAATGAGACGGTCCAGAGCCTTCGAGGATGAATAGTAGGTAGGCTACTGATCCACGGATAACATCCACAAACCTGTAGATCCCGTAATTATCAACATAGACAGTGATAACGAGGATGATTCGTTCCTTGATGGCGACGAAGACTGTGAATAAAGTTCCTGTGATATTCTTAATTGTTTTCATCTCTTTTAAACTTATGATAATACTTAATACGCGAGAGAGAGAGAGAGGAGAGAGAGAGAGAGAGAGAGAGAGAGAGAGAGAGAGAGAGAGAGAGAGAGAGAGAGAAATATCTATTTCTTTACCGCTCTCTAAATTGTAGTTAATTATATACTGGGTTGTAATTTAAACCGAGTGATTTAATTTTGGTTACCTGATTGTCAACGGGGTAATAATAAAGTAAACATCTCCATTTTCTTTAAGATGCACTTTTGAACTAAGGTAGACTCGAGAATTCCTCAATAGTTATTGAGTATATATTCAGTGCATAATCCCATGTGTGTATTGCGTTGATGGCTAAAATTATAGATATAAATATAGTCTATAAATGAAACAAAATATTACTTGGGAAAGTGTTTAGATCAAACAACATATTCATTTTCATTTTTATATACTACTCAAATTCATAAGCAACAAGTATATTCAGATTACAGTGGTGATGAAATCTATTGATGAATATGTATATATCACCAGCATTTTTCGTTTGTTGCTCTCAAGGAATGGAAATCGAGAGACTCCTCAGTTATGACAGTTTGCGATGCTTAAAAATAGAGATATACAAACCTGTGAATGAAATCAATAGGTGGATTCCTTAACTGATTATGAATGAGGCGGAAACTGGATACCTTCTTTATATATATATATATATATATATATATATAAACTTGTATGTTAAATGCCTAAAAGTAGCGTAATTGGTAACACTTACATTAATGATAAGTAATATAATTCAATAGGCATGAAACTCAACTCAATCACTAAACTCAGTACGGTACAAGAATTGCATCCTTATTACTGGCGTTAGATTAGTAGAAACGAAACTGTAGTGTGATAAGAATAGAGAAACACATATACAATGATACTATTATAGTAGTTTCCCTAAAATTATATCCATTTTCTATTTTTTCTTTTACGTCAATTCACCTGCTGAGGAATAAGGAAGCAGACAAAGAAAGCTCTTCCTACCTGAGGGATTTAGGGGAAGTGAGGAGACCTTGGTGAACAGGGTGACGGTCATACCCTCCTCAGCCTCCTCCCATTTATATGAATTTTGAGAAAATACAATAACAATAATTAAATGAACACAGATTCTACAAAAATCAACATATTTATTACATTCAAGTTTACTTAATATTATATATAAAATATGATAGGCAGGAGGGGCGGGGGGAGGAGACGGGAAGGCCAGGAGGGTGGGTTGAAGGAGGGAAAGTGATGTTGGGAGGAACGTGATGGGGGTACAGCACGTCCGAAAGCATAGGTTGGCAATGCTTGACAACACCTTGTCAGTCAAGAATAAATACCGTAACTAACACCATTTGACGATGCACTATATTACCAAAAATTAGGGCGAGGTGTCTTGTACACCGAGTTAAAGAACCATTTCGATCAAATAATTAGTTTGAAAGATATTTGAGGAAAAAAACGATGACTTACCGTCCCTGAAATGCATAGTAGTCATTTCCCACAGTCTGTCCAGATTGCTACAAACCGTAATAGACAACTTCGATATATCATATATAAAACCATAGTACAGACTAACTCAAAGTGGATTTGCGCATTTCTCTGCGAAGAATTGGGTGTCATCCCGATAGTTCTCTCTCATGGGATCAAAATATAACAAACACAATTGCTAAGGAGATAACAAGTAACAAGGAGGGCCCGACTGGTGGTGGGGGGAGGGTTAACCACCATCCCCTCAATGTTGATTTTGAGCTGGGCAAAGATGGACGATTTGTTATTTCAGTACACACACCTATTAAAAACTTATTGGCAAAACTGTACAAAATAAAAACGTTTACATTACCTAACGCTGCTAGCTTGTGAAAGTGATCTAACTGATTACTTAGAACTGCAAAAGGTTGCTGATGAATAGAAGAAAACTAGCAGAACAACATCTAAACATCCCCCTCCCCACCCTCCACCTCTCTCTCTCTCTATCTCTCTCTCTCTCTCTCTCTCTCTCTCTCTCTCTCTCTCTCTCTCTCTCTCTCTCTCTCTATAATTATGAAAATTGTTAAGAAATGTTCGCTCTAATGAATTCTCATATTATTTATTCATCACACTCAAATGAACTACTTCTACTTCTCCTTACTTCCAAGCTCGCCAATTTTTTTCGTTTTTTAAGATTAATAAACTATTGTCTTTTTCTTTGCATCACAAAATACTCTCGGAGAAAAATATTGTTGTGTAAAAAATAACCATGAAGAATTGGTTTGTATATAGTATAACATTACCTATAATATTGTATCGTGTTCAGCTTGGTCAAAATTGTCTTTAAACCGCCTCCCTCACCCCCCCCCCCCACAACCTCCACAATTAGATGGTCCTCAAGCCTTGGAGTCACTACAACGTCAATCGAGTCTTTCATCCATAAAGTTTAGTTTACCAGATGATTTCGGTGCAGAAGAAAAAGAAAATGGCTTCACTGCGAGTTTGCAAGACTAACAATGAACAACTGGGTCATATGGGCCATCAGAAGATAATTTATGGACAAGTATAATAAAGAGGTGATATGTGAAAATAATAAAACCTTCTAAAAAGTTTTCTGAACAACGGAAAACAATGAAAAAAAAAACATTTAAATGCTATCATGGTGTAAAAGGACTAAGAACTGAATAAGGAACCGTCAAAAAGTTAGCTGTAGAAATATCAAGTTTAACTGATTTACCCCTTGACTCAGTCACATATTTCGCTCGTTGTCGAACATTCCTTAGAATAAGAATATTAAACGGAAAACATTTCATATAAACAAACTGAACAAAGTAAAGAGACTACAAGAATGTTCCAAGTTCAAGCTGAAGTGTTCACCGTTGAATGATTGTTACTTCTCTTTTAAACAATAGTTTACTCTAAAGTACATAATGTCTAAGTCATACACTAAATACATTGTTATTTTTAGGCGAAGTATCTTCACGGACCTGTGATTTATTGACAGAAACTGATTTTATACAACGGTTTAATTATTTGTAAGCTGTTTTCCGATGCATTATATATTTTTAACATGAAAATATTTGGAAATTCCTAAGTTTTCAATATTAATAATTAATTAAAATTCCACGTTCTGTAAAATACTAATAATATTATTAAAAATTTAGCAAACGATTATGAGGCTAGAGATCAAACTTTTCCCCCATCCCACAAACCCCCCGGCTTGCTCTCTCTCTCTCTCTCTCTCTCTCTCTCTCTCTCTCTCTCTCTCTCTCTCTCTCTCTCTCTCTCTCTCTCTCTCTAACAGTACGAAAAAGGCGATGAAATTTATATTTTCGCATTTTCTTTTGTTATATCAAAGACCATGCCAACTTGCAGAAGTCGGACTTACTAATGTGTCACGTCTTCCTTGAGTGGTGTGCCTAGGCCAAGGATGCGGATGCAGACCCCATCCAAGAATCATTCAGGCCATCATACGAGCGATATTTTTCAACGTCTTGTGATGCCATGCAGCCAACCAATGCCCCAGTTGTCTCAGGCGGAGTCTCGTTTCTACCTTAAACAGGCTTCCTGTACATTCATTTATAAAGTGAAACGCTTCATACAACATAATATCATTTATATATGTTTATCGTTTCGAACATTGGGTTCATGCGATGAAATTCGTTACACCAAAATGATACAGTAAAATAACCACGAATGAACAAAATTTCGAGATATATTCCGAAGATTTCTCTATTCTAAGTGTGTCCGGAGATAAGCTTTAATCTCCGGAGGCTCGGGGCCAAAACCGGAGGCAGTAGACGCATTTCGACACTTAATATTTACTTTGAGCAGGGAGTTGAGCTGTTTTACTTTTATATTTTTTAATGTAATTTATTGTGGTATGACTCGTATCCCCCACCTACAGGCTCACTGGCTAACCCCTTGTTTGCAAGGTCGCTTGACCTTCATCTTTCTAGACTGCGGATATATAACAAGGTGAATAGAGATACGCTTCGCATCGGTTACATAACTGAGACATCGGCATGTCAAGTAAGTATATATATCTTAGTTTTACAGCTTTCCTAGGGCTGGCCCGAAGGATTGGATATTTTTGCGTGGCTAGGAACCAATTGGTTACTAAGCAACGGGACCTACAGCTTACGGTGGGATCCGAACCACATCGATAAATGAATTTCTATCAGAAAAAAAAAAACTTTGATTTCACATTGGTGAAGCGGGGAATCAAACCCAGACTGTGAGATCGTTGTCCAGCACGTAACCAACTCGTCCAACGAGGAACTGGCATGTCACATATATACTGTAAAAAAAAAAAAAATAGATTCAAATAAAACTACATTCTTACTACTGATAAGAAAAGAGCATCGAGTCAAATATTTGAAGAAAGAGAAATGGTGAGGAGCCCTGAAATGAAAGTCTCTACAGCCTCTCTTCAACTCGTTATCATCTTCATACATAACACTGCTTAGCCGACTGACCACGGCTCCTCACCGCAATATGAAGGAAGAAGACGCTCTGAAAAAGCAGCAGCGCACTTACCGCAGAGGCACAGGCCAAAGAGAGAGATGGCCAAGAAGAATACCGTCTAGCCGCAGTGTCCTTATTACCTCTTAGTAAGCACTTTTCTTGCCGTGACTGAAACTGGTTTGAATCTTCTTTCCCACCGTTATCCCGACACTAAGGGGTTGGTTGCCTGATCTGTCTTTCCTTACAACATCAAACATGGTTTATTTGGCAAAGGGGTTTTTACGACCGCATGCCCTTGCTGTCATCAACCACAGTTATTGGCGGTGGGCCTAGCCTTTTACTCAAAAAGTAAGACTGCAAGGCAGCAGCTGTCCTTTTAGTAGCCTTTTACGACACGCAGGACCTACGGTGGTAGTATTCTTACCCCTACCACAGGGTGTGCTGATACTGATTTGAATAGCCATGTCTATTTGGGACTCCTCTCTTTCATGCTGGACTGTGGCATTCACCTGCCGATGCAGAAGATCTGGCGACTGACTCTTTCATGTTTCCATCCTTCCTGCTTCCGATGGACTGTCTCGGAATCTAGATTGAGGCCAAAAGACCAAGCCATGGGGCCTATGATGCCATTCACCGCTGAAAGGAAAATTGAGAGTAAGATTTTAAAGGTGTAACACACCTGTTACACAATGAATCAAGTGTTAGGAGAGGGTGGAAAGTGAGATGAAGAAAGAATATGAAAGGAGGTTCAGTAAAAGAAACGAAAGTCGTTGCAGCTAAGGACCGAAGGCACGCTGCGAAGAACCTTAAGTAATGCCTACAGTGCACCGCATGAGGTTCACTTACGGCACTACCCTCCTACGCAGTGGTTGCTCCTCCAGATTTTTAGCCTCTTCCTTTACCTCAATTCCAAGCTTCCTTTCTACAGTCTTGCTGTTCAACACCTCTGAATGTTGCTTCTTGCGACTGTACAGTTTCCTGCCAGTTCCACCTTTAGATCCTTGTCCATCAACTTTTTTTTCTTTTTTTACTCCCCTAGGCGCTAAATGGGGGAAAGAGAATATGAACGGAAGTACAGCAAATATATTGTAATACTTGCCTTGTAGTATTCGTGAAAAAAAAGAGGATGCAGCGCATTCGATTGACTGGCTAATTACCGTCAACAAGTTTTGCCCGTCATCCTTGACTGTCCTCTCTGCAGTCTCGCAGTGGATATTTCCGGGATAAGGAGGAATATTAGGAAAATAAGCGCATTAAAAACATTTCACGACCTCTTCGCTTACTGCTTTGATGATTTGACTTTCACTAGAAGCATTCCTCCTTTGGTCTTCCTTACTTTTTCTTCAATTGGCTTCTGTCGTCACGTTCCTTTTGGTGACAAACTTATCATCTATAGTGAATATGTGGAATTAGTCCTTTTTGGATTAAAAAAAAAAATCTGCTGAATAACGTCTTTTAATTGAAATGTTTTTCAGACTAAAGTGCAACTCTTACCTTCGTGATTCCCAGTTTCTTGTGAAACATCTGGGATACCTGGAGAGTATTGTGTAACTCACTGGCTGCCTCATAAGCACTCGTACCTATGTAACAACAGAGAAAACAATGGTCAAGTTAAAAGAATTAACATACTAGTATATAGTTGTATCAGAATAACTGCCCTACGGTGGTTTCCCTATCGTGTTTAACAATTTAGTTACACTAACTACATGTTTTGTCGTAATTGCATTACAGGAAAGGTCCAATTTAAAATTACTCTTATATATATTCATAGTGTCAACATTTTGGATTAAAATAGATTCTAACAGTTTTCATTTTTCAGTACAGTATTAACATGCTTTATGTTTTTCATTTTGTCCAGGTTAACAATACGATTTTTACTTTGTCTGTATTGAGAGAGGGCGTTGTTTTCATCACTTCCCTAAATGAGTCACGATGGTATCTTTTCCTTCTGTCCAAATCAATCGTTTCACCTATATATGTTTTATTACACTCTTGGCAGGGAATTTCGTATATGCATCCTTGCTTTCTGTCTACATTTTTAATATTTTTTTTAAGTACTTTTGAACAGTGTTTGTATTCATATATACTGGGACAATGTTGCAAAATCTCAAATATTCCTTTAAAAGTCCAGGGTTTTCTTTGGTTTGTGGTAAGACTAGAACATTATTATTATTATTACGTACCTAGGAATCTCCTGTTCTCCCTTGCCATATAATATATTCTACGTGCCTTAAAATGTGCCCTTTGAATAAAATTTGTGTGTAACCAAAAGTGTAGTAAAACATATATAGGTGAAACGATTGATTTTGACAGAAGGAAAAGAGACCATTGTGACTCATTTAGGAAAGTGATGAAAACAATACCCTCTTTCAACACAAAGTACAAATCATATTGTTAACTTGGATAAAATGAAAACCAAAGTATGTTAATAACACTGAAAAAAGAAAAATTTTAGAAATTATTTTAATCCAAAATGCAGACACTATGAATATATATAAGAGTAATTTTAACCCGGACCTTTTCTGTAATGCAATTACGACAAAACATGTAGTTAGTGTAACTTAGTTGTTAAATAAGGTTGGCAAACCACCGTAGGGCAGTTATTCTGATACAACTACTATATATTTGTATTTGTATGTTATTTCTTTTACCTTGACCATTGTTTTCAATTCATGTAACTTTTATTCCTCTTTCTGAAAGGAGAGAATGTCCTCTCCGAAAGCTTAAATAAAAACTAAATTTTTTCCAAATTTTAGCGGGCTTCCTACAACATAATATTTCAGTGCACGGATACAGTGTTTATTACTTTGCTACATATATATTAGGAGAACATACGGCTCTTTATTATTTAACACATATATAATAGATGATCATTCAGAGTTGTCCGAGTTTAAAAGCAAATTCAAAACATCCGAGAATTCCTTGATTGCTCAAAACTTGAACCCTTCTGAGTCTGCAAGTCTTCGTTAATCCCAAAGACCCAATTGTTTCCCCAGACATTTTCATTGTGCGTCTTTTCCTCCACCAAGGAAACCGCTCCCTAGAAACCGTAGTTTTCAAGAGGCAAAAATGAAAACGAATAAAGTAATAATTAATAGTTCAACGGGTGTGTTCGCCATCGTATTCACTGTCGTGATTTCTAGGTGAATGCACAGTCAAATTGGTAAAGACCCTTGATTGATTTGATAGAACTGAATTTAGACTTTAAGGCAGAGGCCAAGCACTGGGACCTATGAGGTGACTTAGCGCTGAAACGGCAGTTGACGGTAGAAAGGTTTGAAAAGTGTAACAGGAGGCCAACAACCTGACAGTTGCACTATGAATCAATTGTTAGGAGAGGCTGGGAAGTAAGATGGAAGAAGGAGAATAGGAAAGGAGGTACAGTAAAAAGGAACGAAAGAACCTAAAGTAATACTTACAATGCACCAATTGAGGTGCACTGACGGCACTGAGCCCCTACGGGCGAAGAAAGCGCCCCCTGAGCAGAACCAGCCGAAATTCTCCTCCCCTATTAAGGTTTCAGCGCACGCGTCAAGAGAGACGCAAGGCCATGCAGAATAATCATCAATGTTTTTAAAAACAACCTCAAAAATAACAGCGTCCGGTTCCTAATCAACGCTGATGTAATTAGAATGCAAACGAAAACTTGGCCTTGGGGAAATACCGAAGAGTTCGCACCTTAAGACCTATTCTGAGCAACTGTATATAAACAGTGATGCGATCTACTCATGCCCAAATAAATGCGGTTCCAAACAATCCCGCAGCTGTAACAGTCTGAGTAGGAAAGCAAATGTGTCCCATGAAAGGGTAAATGACGACCAAAATAATGATGCTAATAATGATGCGGATTAACATAAACTACCACATTCAAAGTTCACAAGTTTTCGCTTACAAATACGAAGCAGAGGCAGCTTCGTATCTGCATGGAGATTTGACCTTCCTGGATCCTTCTTTCCTTCGTAAAACTAATTGTGGTACACAGAGGTGATTGATATTCATTGTGCTAACTCTCCCGAGAAATAATCTACGAGTAGGGAACGAGGCTTAATTGTAATTGAGAGAGAGAGAGAGAGAGAGAGAGAGAGAGAGAGAGAGAGAGAGAGAGAGAGAGAGAGAGAGAGAGACTGACTTTGAGTCAACAGACAATTATTGTTTTTATGAACAATATCATTATAAATTTCAGTTACAGCTGCGCAAAACTCTAATTCAGTATACGTGGAAGGAAAACACCCTAATTCACGCGGGAATCCCGAGCAGTATCAACGTCATTTTCCCCGAACTTCTGTCGGAACAGAGGTGGCTGCAAACCAAAAAGCACATTCGTGGGGGAGCGTGCAAGGGCGGAAATACATACCTTCGAAAAGAAGTTTTTGTTACCGATTCGTGAAGAAACTGCTCATAACCCCCGAATAAATGTGAGCTCTCACGATTCATTTTTGTAATTATCCGCAAGAAAACTTAAAATCTTCCGTCTTTGCTGAGAAAACGAAGGCGAATCCACTCCAAGCTCCTTTTAGTGACTCAAGTCGTGCTCAAGGTCGTAGTCATGTGGGAAATCCGCGCTGTTGCCAGACTAATTGTAATTTTTTTTTTAATACATATCCAGTTTTTGCCGGATTAGACTAGTACGTAATGCAAAATCTGGTGCGTGTCCTTTCCCCAAGAAGGGTAGAAAAGTCTTGCTCTAAATGTGTAAGGCAATCAGCTCTCTTGTTATAACATTATATGAGAGGCTCTTAATTTCCTCGATTATCCATTTTTAATGATATCTGACGTTCTTTTACTTTTCAATGAGTTTCGTCTGATATTTCTTTGCCTATTGACCATTGTAAAAAGAATGTCAAGTTGCAATTTACCGTTTCATGTCAAAGTAACAGACAAGACGACAGAGTACAGTTACACAATTCTAAATACAATGTAGTACTACATACAGGTCCCACAAGATATTTCAGAAAGACATGGCCTCATGGCACCGTTTATTTATCAGGGTCGTGTGCTCATTGCAGCCATGAAAAAATACAAAGCAAGATTATCGTCCCAAAGTGAGATCAAGTCTTTGTAAGTTTTCATGATGACTTGTTCGTCTTTGCAATACATTGGTCAGTACTATAGAGCATGGCCAATAAACCATATGAACCATAACTATAAAAAACCATACTAAATGTATCAACAGAAACTACGTGATAACCAAGGAGAAATCTCCACTATGGAGCTTCCACTGAACCTCTTTCAGGTTTCAAAGTCAAATGGTTTTTTTATCCTTTTCTGAAGCATTATTTGCAGTATATCAAAACTCGTAAGTGCCTAGTCGACACTTTCGCCAGTCACATGTAATGATATCTGAAGAGTCCGTCAAGAATTCATCAAATAAAATTCAATCATTAAATCTTCAATATCTAAGTGAACATTTGTCGTAAATATTTCTTATTTTGGTGCCGCTTTAGTGGGTGTCCTACCGATCAGTTTCTGCTTTAATGTGTATCCTACCGCCACATTTGTATCCTACACTATCTAACGTCAAAGGAAAAGCAAAAACAGGAGGAGGATTGCTATTTATTAATGCTTTATAAAATTTAAAAGCTGTTAAAATTATGAAACAAGAAATTTTACTAAAAATTCATCAAACAAAATTTTTGAAGGCTTTCAATAACAACATTTTGAACATATCAAGAAAAAACCTGCACCACTACCCTTTGAAAACCTGTCCCTGCAGGTGATGACTAGGCACTCCTCGTTTTTTATTCACTATCTTAATCTTGCTTTTTAGCCAAGTTCTTTCAACGCGTTAGGTATGGGCAGAAGTATTAGGGGCTACAAAACTGATCTGATGTTTTACGTCCGTTTACGGTGTAATGTTCATACCCCAATTGCGGAAGCCCGCGGTGTGCAGGCCATTCATCAGAGGGTATCTATGATCCACTCGCTGCTTCCCTTTCAGTGGTATCGCACATCGTTGCCCTAGCATAAACCAAAATCGCAAGGACCATCAATATGCTTGCCATGATTGCAAATGTTCACATTTTTTTCTGGATCTACTACAGCTGATGCTTCGGCTCCTTCGAAAATCCGAACCTTCTTGTATTTGCGCTGACCGGCTAATCTTGATTCATCGATTTTAACAGGATTGTTTTCTGTTCTTACCATTTGCCCTCTTTGACTGACGGAAGCTATACTGGACCGAACCTCCCGGCAATGATTGAACCAGTCAATCACAGTAGCGGATGATAATCCAATGTATTTTGTAACCTGTACTACTGATAGTTCCGAAGACTGCGAATGTAATCTTCATTCAAGTCGGAATACGAAAAGAAATTATTGCCTTTTCTTGCAAAGCTGACCGCTTGACGACAACCCTTTCTCCTGCATCTCCATACTGGACAATCCTTTCCTCGTGATTTTTTAGTAGTTGGAATGACAGGTCCATTGCACTTTTGACAAATATTCCTGTCTTTCAGTAATTCATTTTCAATGAGGAAGGTGGTCACAGCGATTTCGCTGGAAATAAAGTTAGCGTAAAAATCCAGACAATGCATCTTGTATGGGTTGTATAAGTCCTTTAAGAATATGAGCAAAATGTCAAAACGACTGAAATATATTTACAAAACCTTCAAGCTTGTAACGTTATCTAAAAACAGATAGAAATGGTCGTCTAAATATAGTTTAAAGCTATTTTTTTTGGCAGTCTGGTATTTATCAGGATTTCTTTTGGCAGTTTGGTAGTTCGAGCTATCTTTTGGCAGTTTGGTGGTGAGTTGTCAAGTCATCTCAAAACATATAGAAGGATAGTTATCTAAATGCAATAGGTAGTTACGAGCTATTATTGGCAGTTTGATATTCTTAGGCACTTTGGTCTGGTAGGATACACGGTAAAACATAAATTCATCGGTAGTGCACAAAGCCTGGTAGGACACACGCTAAAGTGGCGCCCTCTTTTTGTTACCTTGACTAGAGTTTTCGTTGTTACATTTATACCCTTCGATAAACAAGATTTTTATTGGGTTTAGTTTTTTATCTGAAACGACTGACTTGTGCATCTGCGTATCACCCCGTATCACTTTTCATCTGCTGCAGCGGAACAAAGATCATATTCGGAGCAAGAAAGAACTCTACAATAAAGGAGCATTGTAAGTCCAAACACACTGAATGAATAAATGCGACTTCCACGTCATGATGCTACTTCTGGCCACAAAATGAGCCAGAGATGAATCATGTTTTCCGGCTACTACAGCGTTCTTTTCTACTCGCATTAGAATTTACCTCAATAACTGATCTCAGTTGATCAGGCGTATTATGAATGGTAGGAGTCCTGCACTTTATTTCCCGGCTTTTCACTCACACATACTACACTCCAGTTCAGTTCTACAGCAACAAGGCTGTTGACACCGTCACAACCTTCTCTCACCCTTGCTGACAAACATGCTAAGTCAGAGGGAGGTTTTAGCGGGTGAAATGGCGTCACTAAATATTTTTACGAATAACGCGATTGAAATGTCGATTACAACGAACGAAATAAATTCTAAGATTTCATATCCTGATCATATCGACATTACAAGCAGAATAAGAAATACACGAGGAATAGGAAAATAGCAGTTCTTTATGCTGTGATAATCGTATATCGCCAACTAAAAAGAGAGAAAAAACAAGTGGCGACTTAAAAAGGAGCAAACACACTGGATGAAATCATTGCCACAAATCACTCGGGAATATACAGAATTAAATTGAATATGGAATCTAGGCCAAAGGCCAAGCACTGGGACCTATAAGGCCATACAGCGCTGAAATGGAAACTGACAATAAAAGGGTTGATAGGTGAAACAAGAGGAAAACCTTGCAGTTGCACTATGAGGTAATTGTTAGGAGAGGGTGGAAAAGTAAGATGGAAGAAACAGAATCTGAAAGAAGGTACAGTAATAGGAACGAAAGAGGTTGAAGCTATGGACCGAAGGCACGCTGCAAAGAACCTTAAGCAATGCCTACGGTGCACAGCATGAGGTCCACTGACGGCACTACCTCCCTACGGAAAGGGAATGTACTGACTGGTTACGTTGGTCTGACTATGACTCTGAATGGAACACACTTCAGAAATTGGAACGTCAGTCGCCTACAGAGGAGATTCATCGGCAGGTTGTACTAGATGAATGACAATGACTGCACCATTCACCTCTGTCTCACGTGCATTCTGGCACTTCCTTGGTCTTCAGACCTTTCGCAATATGTTCCTTCTGGTCAGCCCCGTCTTGGTTTAACTCTCCCCCTTCCTCCCAAAGCCTCCTAATTGGTCATCATTTCCCCCGACAATTTCTCTTTTCTTTTGTTAGTCTGTCCAAATGGTCATCTAGAGGCCCTGACCCATCTTTTCACCTCCATATCTTTGCTGGCTGTACTATTCTCTCCTCTTCTGTCTTTGATGCCCACCGTTATGTAATATAAACAGTTCACGACAACATTCTCTTTTTTTCTCATTCCTATTCAGCATTTACACTTCTTCTCCACTACTCCATTCCAGTGTGTTAGTCCAGCCTCCTCTTTATACTTTCAAACCTTTGCCTCCACGAAAACTCTTTTCTCTTCCTAGTCTTTTTCAGAAAACTTACTCTTACAACAAGCCACACACTCTCCCTACTATAAATGCTCACAAGCTTCACTTTTATTGTGAAAACTTACTCTCACCAAATATTACATCAATTGTCGTGAGCTTTTACCCCAGTCTGTGCATCTAACACAGAGCGTTTGCCCTTTACCCTAAGATTCTCATAGAGCCTGAAAAACGGTCGATTCACAAAAGTCCCTTGTCTAGATCCTCATTGTTCTTCCTTTATCAGGTGTTATTTTAATTTTTGTCACTAATCAGACCGTAACCACACACCTACTACATGTAGTGTTATACCCTCAATGGACGAGTGGGTTACATACTCGACTACCGATCTCATGGTCCGGGTTCGATTCCCCGCTCTGCCAACTCGAAATCTCGCAAAAAGCTACAGGTACCTTTCTTATGTGACCAATTGGTTCCTAGCTGCGAGAAAATATCTAATTCTTCGGATCAGCCCTAAGAGAGCTGTTAATAAGCTCAGTGGTCTGGTAAAACTAAGATATCCTTAATTTAAATATTGCAATCATCTCTAGTCGCTATTAAGATACGGTTCCTCTTATCCATTCCAAAGTACCGTTTCCTTCATGCAAGTATACCACGAAGACCCGATTTCGCTAACACCACCAAACCACATAATCTCATTTGGAATTTCATCAGCTGTATAAGCTTTTTTCAATCCTTTTATCGCCCTTCTTTCCTAATCAATAATCACCTTAACCTTTTTCAAACTGTCATTAACACTTTCCACTATTGCATCATCCAGATCTGCCTTCCTCCTCTTCTCTACAGTCAATAACCGTTGAAACTCCAATGTTCGTCTCATCAACTGTTTCTCTTCAGACAACATCGATCTATTTCCATCTTTAGCTCGAAAACAAGTTTGTTCATTAGCAATTTCTTCTATTCATTTCCCTTTTCTAGTGTTGATTCTCAACGATATCATTTCCAAGGTTATGAAAAACAATACTACATTGAGTTAAAACGCCGACAAGAGATTTCCAAAGACAGAGTAGCTGAAAAAGTTTTGTGGATTTATTCCGGAGAACTGTGCTTCGAATGGACAATTAAATTCACTCCTCGCCCTTCACGCCACTGGTCCCAACCCCATCCGCCCCCACCCCCCTCACCGTCTAAAGGAAAATACTTTTCACGCTGACCCTCACACTTCTTTCTAACTGGACTGAATTGAATTATAAAATTTAGGCCAAAGGCCAAGCGCCGAGACCTTTGAGGTCATTCAGCGCTGAAACGAAAACTGACAGTAAAGGGTTGAAAGGTGTAACAGGAGGAAAACCTCGCAGTTGCACTATGCATTAATTGTTAGGAGAGGGTGGGAAATAAGAAGGAAGAAAATGAATATAAAAGGAAGTACAGTAAAAAAAAAAAAAAAAAAAAAAAAAAACGAAAGGGGTTGCAGCAAGGGGCCGAAGTGTCTCTGCAAAGAACCTTAAGAAATGCCTATACGGGTTTTCTACATGGAAAACGTCTGAGATGCCTATCCAAAATTCTTGACATCTAATTATTTCTTTAGATCTAAGACCTCGTTCATGTGCTCCCTTGCGCTGTATATTGTTTTCTTTGTCACAAACAATATCTGATGATTATCTAAACAAATGAATTTTCAAGTGACTCTCATTGGTAAAGAATAAAATTAACTCTAATTGTTTATATGCTTAAACTTTTAAACCTGCTTGGCTTTACAATTTCATCAAAAGGTACTTTTGATGATGAATACAATCATATAACAAAATATCATGTCAATGACGATGGTCGTCTTGATTGCTAGTGATGTTGTAACACATACATTCAAATTACGCCTAAGTACTTTGTTGCTGGCAGCATTATTATTATTATCATTATTATTATCTCCTTTCCCCTTGAAGCCGATGAATGTTATCAAGTGCGTACGTTTGGAAATAGCGATCACTTTCCCTTGGACATTTTCTTTCTGCCTTAACCTATATTTTTGTCAATCCACAGATCACAGGTCAGTTGAAAAGCCGCCAGAAATTTACGCTTTCTGTCGTAGCTCAAGAATTTGAACTGAAATATGGAATTTAGGCCAAAAGGCCAAGCAATGGGACCTATGAAGTCATTCAGCGCTGAAAGAGAAATTGACAGTAAAACGTTTCAAGTGTATAACAAGCGGAGACTCTCGCAGTTGCACTATGAAACAATTGTTAGAAGAGGGTGGAAAGAAAGAAGGAAGAATGACAACATGAACGGAGGTACAGTGAAAGGAATGAAAGGGGGTGCAGCTGGGGGCCGAAGGGACGCTGCAATGATCATAAAGTAATGCCTACAGTGCACCGCGTGAGGTGCACTGACGGCACTACCCCTTCCGGAGCGTAGCTCTAGATTTTGATGGTTGGGGTCCTTTGATCTTCCAGTCCTCGTCAAGACTTAGAATAATCAAGTTCTGACGACGACGACGACGACATCGCAGTTTTGATCAAACCAGTCTGTTGAAGCCTTTAGCTCATGAACTCCCCCTCGAAATTAGATGGCGAGATAAAGTGAAGGAAGATATGGAGGATGATGCCTTTGATAGAAGGCAGTGGAGAACGCGCATCAGGCAATCGACCCCTTAACGTAGGGATCACAGTGGGAAAGGTGTTTCAAAAGTCAAATAGCTCTTTTTTTTATGTAATATGTTACAATGATTATAATGGGAGGGGGGGAATTTCTTTTCGTAATGCCGAACTGCCGATACCGAATTGTAGCATCACTTGTTCAAGAGGATAAAGTTAAAAGTCGGGTATAATGATACATTTGACCGAGTTCTGTAGTGTAAAACAAAGAAGAATAAGTATCATTTGTGTTATCAGCATATTGATTCTCTCTCTCTCTCTCTCTCTCTCTCTCTCTCTCTCTCTCTCTCTCTCTCTCTCTCTCTCAAATGGGGATGTTTTTTCTTAGACGAGTGGAAATATTCGCCAAGTAGTTTTCAGGTCGACTTTTTTGTATTGACCGTTACGAGGAATTTTTTTCTTTATTAACTCTAATAATAAAGTTCTTGCCTCAGGAGGAGGAGGAGGGAGGAGGAGGAGGAGGAGGAGGAGGAGAGGGAGAGAGGAGGAGGAGGAGGAGGAGAGGAGGAGAGGAGAGGAGAGAGAGAGATGAGAGAGAGAGAGAGAGAAGAGAGAGAGAGAGAGAGAAGAGAATCTTGGCCCCACACAAATATAAAAAGGTTTGATGAGAAGAGGAGCTGAACCAATAACTTTTTTTTCTAGTGGAATTTTACATCTTTAACTTAAGAGGGAAACTGATTTCAGCTGATTTCATATATACAAACAATATAGATGAACAAATGTTGGCTATTAAGAAAAGTAAATAATCATTCATCAATTAATAATAATAATATAATAATAATAATAATAATAATTAATAAATTTAATAATGAATATAAATAATACATGAGACAGACTAAAGAACTAGCCAGAGATGAAACATGGCAATGGCTACAGAGGGGAGAACTCAAGAAGGTAACTGAAGGAATGATAACAGCGGCACAAGATCAGGCCCTAAGAACCAGATATGTTCAAAGAACGATAGAAGGAAATAATATCTCTCTCATACGTAGGAAATGCAATACGAAAAATGAGACCATAAACCACATAGTAAGCGAACATCTAGCACTTGTACAGAACAGTGCAAAAAGAGGCATGATTCAGTGGCAAAAGCCCTCCACTGAAGCCTGTGCAATAAACACCCGATACCTTGCAGTAATAAGTGGTACGAGCACCAACCTGAATGCGTGGTAGAAAACGATCAGCCAAAGATCCTCTGGGACTATGGTATCAAAACAGATAGGGTGATACGTGCAAATAGAACAGACGTGACGTGACGTTGATTGACAAAATCAAGAAGAAAGTATTACTCATTGATGTCGAAATACCGTGGGACACCAGAGTTGAAGAGAAAGAAAAGGAAAAAAAATGGATAAACATAAAGACCTGAAAATAGAAATAAAAAGGAAATGGGATATGCCAGTGGAAATTGTACCCATAATCATAGGAAAACTAGGCATGATCCCAAGATCCCTGAAAAGGAATCTGGAAAAACGCAATCCGGAACCCCACACTATAAATACCACCCAGTCGAATTGGAGGACTGTGATAGACCATAATAATAATAATAATAATAATAATAATAATAATAATAATAATAATAATAATAATAATAATAATAATAATAATGCCATCAATACACATATAATGATAAAAATGGATCTAAATTACAATATTTTCCCGCTGAAGCCAAAGTTATCTATATTTAAGTAAGGGTTTAATTGTACTAATAAAAGGTTCCTAACAGTTTTACCTCAGTTTCAAACCGAGCTCTACATAAAATACTGAAATCCGAAAAACGAAAATGAACCTTGCATATGCCGTGTCCATGGCCCCTTATTAATCCAATAATAACAATAAAGCAATTTGATGTTATCTTGCCTAACTACATTACATTCAATCTCGGGGTTAGTTCTCTAGTCATCATGTCACTAATTTAACGCTGGTGACGTTTGCTGCAGGAAATACTCTTCCTGGTGTTCCAGGACGGGGGGAGGGGCTGATGTCTCGCTGAGATATTTTCCTAGAGAATCCCCCGTAGTTTTGTAAGTTGCTCAGCGATGTTGCCTTCCGGGGTGGTTACTTATTCAGAAATATCTTCCCTCCAAAAATACCGATTCGATTTTTCGACAGGAATTCTTAGCGGCAAAATGACTTTCTATATATATATATATATATATATATATATATATATATATATATATATATATATATATATATATATTATGTGTGCGCGCGCGCGTGTATACACAGCAGCCGAGTTCCGAAGACCGAATGACGTCACAGGGATTTCAGGTTTTCCGAGGAAGGAACTTTGGGAAACGTTGCCAAAACTGCCATTTATGTAATGAAAACATCTGGATTATTCACGCTAGCTTGAATCATATACTAACCATAGTGCAAAATAACAAAAGCATGAGACTAAGCTTAAGCTGGGCTTAATGAGTGCGCAATAGCAATCCCGTAAAAACAGGTGACAGAAATGATGAACTGGCTACCCAACGGGCACAGGTATATTTACTTGCGGACAGGATGCCTGAGCCTCGTAGGTGCTTGTCGACTTCTTGAGTGAAACCATTACTCTCTAACAATACACCATCATGAGGTATGTTTAGTTCGAGAGTTGTTACCAATAGGAGTGTGCATATATGTGTGTGTGTGTGTGTGTGTATATATATATATATTAATATTATATCATATATATAATATAATATATATATATCATATATATATTATCTTATATATATATCTATTATATATCCTATATCTATATAATATATATATAATAATTCTATAATCTAATATATCTATACTATAGATATATATATATATATATATAATTATATATATATATATAGATATAGATATAGATAATAGATATAGATATAGATATATATATATAATATATATATGATATATATATATATAATATAATGACATATATCATATATTTATATATAGATATAGATATAGATATATATAGATATAGATATATATAGATATCGATATAGATATAGATATATATATATATATATATATATATATATTATATATATATATATATGACATATTTGATTAATTATGTAGAGGTACACAATAGAGGGATACATCTTATATTTTACTCGAATTTTTCCCTTTTTGTGATACTAAATCTATTTGGCTAAAACGAATATTTTCCACTCGGTGAAGTAAGGCGACATGGAGGAGACGTTTCGTTTAGTTAGTAATTAAACATTATAACTATTTAATTAGTAATTGAAAAGTAAAACTACAAGTTACACTGACTTGTTCGTGCTGAGTTACCTTGAAGAATAGCAATATTGTGTTACGAGAAATTCTGGGTAAAATAAATTACAAGAAATTCTGGGTAAAATAAATTACAAGAAATTCTGGGTAAAATAAATGCATGTGTAAGTTTATGAGTTCATAATAAATACCAACAGACATTATTTATTCATTTGATATCCGCGGAATAAGTGAAAGAAATGAGAATGGTGCAAAAATGGTGCAATCTATGTGTTAGATGAATTCCCCAAAAACTGTGCTCGTGAAAGAACTAAAACTATTAGTAATATTACTTGATATCTATCCGAGAAGTTAAATAACACTATTCATCTATGATGCTTGGATAGGGTACCATCTTTCAGTACCAGACACTGTTGGTATATGTATACGCAAGTACCCTCTGTCCACGGGTTTGAAGTGAGAGGAGTAGTATTCTGCAGCACCAGAAGATGTGTGATCCCTCGTAGATGACAGAGGACACCTGCGACGCTAGTTTGTCAATTCAACCAATGCGTTCATATGCATACGTATGCAATTTATACCATGCGCCTTTTTCTAAATGGTGACAATACGCCAAAAAATATAGGAAATATGTGTGTAAAGTTACCACTCTTGTGTGTTCAAGAAGGCTCGAGCTCTCAGTATTACTGATGACAATTCGTATCTGTTTGTGATCCTGTTAACGCAGACATGATGTCAAAGAAAGGCTCCCAAATAGCGCTGACCTCTGTCAGCGTCAGCACAGATGAAGAGTGCATATTCCGACTCACCTGTCGCGGTTACTTGTGAGAATCTTTCGTGAAAACTCACAAACTGAGACCGTATGCTTTGTCCTTGCAAAATCGTAGGCAGCGGTTATCATCACATGTGATTACCATGTCAGTCTACGGTTCTGGCGCACATGGTTTACATTTCTTATCGTTGGATATATGTATGACGAATTCCTGATGATGCGTCACCTCATGTCAGTCAACATCTCTCAGATCGTCCCTCAAAAATATTATTGAACTCCGTCAGTGACGTCTTAATTAGGGGAAGTACCGAGATTGCCGGAGAAACGCAAACTGATACATTACTTCGAATGTTTTACGAGCGAAGTAAATTTAATGAAAACGACATTGACTAAAAATGCTTCAGTTTTTTTTTATATACATAATCAGTTTTGGCATTTAATTAACATGGAGATATGTTGGCGGATGCAGCTGTCCTTGCTGACTCCTGGAGGGACATTTGTTGGGAGAAAATGTCAGTTTACACTCCCCTTTTATTTATCTATTTTACTTTTTATGGAGCCATTCATGTGTTTAGTTTATACGGCGCGTTCCGCTGGTGAGGAGGTCGCACCCTAATACTTTTGATTATCTCTGAAGTCGAATTAGAATCCAACTACATTGACGGTAATATCCGTGTATATGATGATGATGATGGTGGTGGTGATGATGATGATGATGATGATAAAGATTGTCATGATGTTGATGGTGGTGGTGATGATGATGCTGATGGTAAAGCTGATTATGATGGTGATGCTGATGATGATGATGATATAATGGTAAGTGCATCATTCAACATTACAACTAATACAAGAATAACGAACATGAATTACGAAAGCCATTTTCAAGAAGTCCTACTTCACAATATATGACGAAAACAAGGATATTCGGAGAAAAGGATTAATGGCACGCCTTCAGATAACAGCCGGCTTCGGGGGAGGAGTAAAAGATGCCCAAGGGCAAGAAACGAGTTCATATACCGCTGGGCTGCTGGGTTTTAACGCTCATCTGGGTGGCCTTGGTTTTACCGGTGTCCGAGACACCTCAACAATTCTGGTTCATCCGAGAAAGATACGAGAACGACTGGAAGATTGTTTGAAACGACACATTTCTATGATGGACTCTAGTTAGTCTTTAGAGGTCTGCCCTTGTTTTTGTTGGTAACTGAGTAATAACAATTTCCCTGATCTTAGCGTTATTTCAAAAAATGCTAAAGATGTGTGACACGAACATGGTCTCTGACGACGAAATATGCTTTCTATCCTCCAGCGTAGCGTCACATTCCAGTGACTGAGATTACCCGATACCTTTTAAGGATAATATCCCTATAGAGTTACCTATTCATAGTAGTTAGCCTGCCACTCTCTCTCCCAACTGAAGTCTGACATTTCTTAGCACTGGAATCCTTTAGCTTCCGAACCCTCCAATATCCTTCCCAGACTCAAGGACAGTTATGAATATTATCATATTAGCATGGAAGCCTCCAACCAATAGAAAGCCGGTGTCCGATTGGGCGAAGATGCCCCTCCTCCTACCTTAGTATTCTTACGAATGAGTTGGGTTTTGCCCGTACACCGGATGCCGTTCTAACAAAGATTAATTTGGGCAGGCATAGAGTCTAGTGTCAATATGATCTCAGGAATTTGCATATGACCCTCATAAGTCAGATATTTTTTTACATAGGAAATATTTGTAATGTTTCTCATCTTCCTTGGCACAATGACCATCAGTCTTTCGCCGACTTTAGCCTAATAATGGAATAAAATGAAAATAATGAAATATCTAACGTTATACACACATCAGTTTCGAGGAATTCCCTCCACTCTCATGCAGAGCGCAGGTCTGAGATCGAACAACCCGGTGTCCTTGAAGGAGCCTTTTGCTCTCTCACGTTTCTTCGGTGGGAAAATATGGGTCTTCCAATGGCTTAGTCATCCCAGGGAGATTTCTCTAGAACCCTTGAACTCTTGTAATCCAACACTACAAAATATCAGAGTTAAGTCTGGTGATTTTACGGCAAAAGTCACTCGCCGTCGATGTCATACTTTCATTTCATCTTTGTGCTGACTGTATATATATGTTGACATAAGATGATATGATAAGAGCGTTGATATCCATTCAATACAGAAAAGGTTGCAGTACTGTAATTGACATGTATGACATTAAAATTCTACCCATGGATAATACCTTCTGTACGTTTATTTGTTTGGTGTGTTTACGTTGCATGGAACTTGTGGTTATTCAGCAACGGAACCAACGGCTTTACGTGACTTCCGGACCACGTCGAGGGTGAACTTATCTCCAGAAATACACATCTCTGAGCTCTCAATGGAATGCCAGAGAATTGAACTCGCGGCCACCGAGGTGGCAGGCCAAGAACAAACCGACCATGCCACTGAGGCACTCCTACTGTACGTAGAACGGGTGTAGACGGAGCGACGTAGACACATTCCATTAAAACTCATTCTTCTGCCTCTTCTAGCCTATGGAGTGAATGAGACAGGTAGTAACTGGTTAGTTGCGGGGAACTGGGGGGGCTAACATTCGGAGCTATTCCCATGACCGTCTATGTCCAGGAAGCAGCACATTCGACTATCATACTATACCTTTGGATATGAGGTTTGGTCACTTATAAACACGTGACTCGTTCATCGTATTCGCAAATATTCATACAATTGTAATTTCATATGGAATTCGCTTACAGCCAAGGGAATCATTAAGTTTTGTAAGTGCAAATCCCCCGGCTAGGATTCATAGCTGGGCCTTAGCGCCTCAGTGGCGTGATCGGTATGGTCTTGGTCTGCCACTTCGGTAGCCGCGAGTTCAATTATCGGGCATTCCACTGAGGGGTTAGAGATGTTTATATTTCTGGTGATAGAAGTTCACCCTCGACGTGGTTCGGAAGTCACGTAAAGCCGTTGGTCCCGTTGCTGAATAACCACTGGTTCCATGCAACGTTAAAACACCATACAAACAATCAAACAAACAAACAAACACACCCCTGGGCCTTTGGTTTAGAGACAGTGATAGATGATCAACTTGTGGATGCACTAGTCGAATATAATTTTCCTCGGGTGTGATTTCTTCCCAAGGTATGGCGAATTCCATAATGGAGATTTGTGGTTGAATAGTACTTGTGACGTGCGTGTATCTGCCGCTGCTGATGCAAATGACAATGTTCGTAACATGCGTAGACAGAGCCAACTGACATTACCTCATGATCATGAAACTCTAAGGATGAATGCAAGCATCACTAAAAGGTGTTTGCAGCGTTCCTTCGGCTCCTCCAGTTGAGTTGAATACAGAATCTAGGCCAAAGGCCAAGCACTGGGACCTATGGGGTCATTCAGCGCTGAAATGGAAATTGACAGTTAAAGGTTTGAAATGTGTAACAGGAGGAAAAGCTGGCAGTTACGCTATGAATCGTGTTAAAGAGAAGGTGGAAGGTAAGATGAAGAAAGAGAGTATGAAAGGAGGTACAGTAAGAAAAAAAAAACGAAAGTGGTAGCAACTAGGGGCCGAGGGCACGCTGCAAAGAACCCCAAGTAATGCCTACAGTGCACCGCATGAGGTCCACTTACGGCACTAACCCCCTACCGGGTGGCTGCTCCTCCGGTTTTTAGCCTCTTCCTTTACCTCCATTCCAAGCCTCCTTTCTTTCTTCAGTCTTGCTGTTCAACAATTCTGAATGTTGCTTCTTGCAACTGTGCAGTTTCCTGCCAGTTCCACCTTTAGACCTTTGTCCATCAACTTTTTTTTTTTTTACTTCCCTAGGCGCTAAATGGCCGAAAGTGTCCCAGTGCTCGATGGCTTAAATTTCATAAATTCAAAATCAACGAGACCTTAAGAAAGAATTCGTGGTTTTCTTACAAACCTATGAACGAATTTAATGCCATAACAGTGGCAACACAATTAGGAGGTTAAAAACGTAAATACGGGATTTTGTACAATGATTACATATATATATATATATATATATATATATATTATATATATATATATATATAATTAAACATGTGTGTTTGCTTGTGTATGGCATAATGGAAGACAAAATTCCTTACATTTTATGATTAAGAAACTAACTAAAAAAAAATACAGAAAAAAACCGTGGATGGAAATAAATATATATATATATATATATATATATATATATATATATATATATATATATATATATATATATATCTCAAAGCGTTGTCGGTAACCTTTCTTCAGGGTGTCTGGAGGACCCGCTCTTGGCCACGGATTTCCCAAGGAATTTACCCGAGAATTTTACCTACTGACGTGAGAGTCCAGCAGTTCCAGTTTCTTCAGTTTCTTCCTGTTTCGTACAGCAACAGCTGTTATTGGCTCATGACGTTTTTGGTATGTTATTGATACTACATACTACATACATACATACATACACACACACACATATATATATATATTGTTTTCCATGAGCTTTAATTTGTTTTTTATTGTTCTTTTGTAACCTTGAGGATGTAACATGTGTTACGAAACGCGTTGGCGAATACATGTTATCTTAATTGATAACTATCTACTTGTCACCTATCCTTGATGTATACTACGGCCTTCAGTATAATATATATATATATATATATATATATATATATATATATATTATACTGAAGCCGTAGTATACATCAAGGATAGGTGACAAGTAGATAGTATCAATTAAGATAACATGTATTCGCCAACGCGTTTCGTAACACATGTTACATCCTCAAGGTTACAAAAGAACAATAAAAAACAAATTAAAGCACATGGTAAACAACTACTTAAAACGAGAGGAATAAAAAATAAGATTAAAATTACAGTTAAAACTTAAGTATTTACAAATACAGGAAAGTTATAAAAGCACCTGTCATATGGAAAGTTGAAGTCGGGTGAAAACAGTTCGGTGGGTAAAATGCAAAGAAACCAACAATAATTTAGGTCAAGTTCAGTTGAACAGAGGAAGTGCGCGAGTTCAGTTTGGGTGCTGACTGCTTAATAAATAGAGATTCAATAATAGGCAGTTCGTAAGAATGACTATATATATATATATAATCTATATACTAATTTATATTTATATATATAGATATATATATATATATTATATATATAATATATAATATATATATAATATATATATAGATATATATATAATATATATAATATATCATAATAATTTTGGCGTTTTTCCTACATTCGTGGGATTCTTGTCAGGGGCAGTCGCAAACATGTTTAAAGATTCCAGCAGAACACACTCTCTCTCTCTCTCTCTCGCGCGCGCGCGCGCTTCTGAGAAAAAAAGTAAAAAGTTCGGTCTCTAAGCGAGTGGTTACCGGATACTTAAGTTTTGGGAAACTCAAGGACTTTGTATAAAAGGGTTTCCCTGAGGAACTTAAAAAACACGGAAGCAAAAATTCATATCACTCTTATTTTTTATTGATATCTATTTCTGTCAGTGTTCAAACTATATTATTATCATCGCCCCAAACGCAATGCTACGTGAACGGACTTCATGCATCTGTGGAACTATTGGAAATGTCACTTTTTTTTCTCTCACTGCGCGAGTTTCCTTTCGTCAGTCCTGTGAATCTTGATCTCCAATTCAATAGAACTTATCGCCGAGGAAAAATAAAAACACAGCAATGCTGTCCCCTGGCTTGTGCTCACTTGCATAATTACGACTTTTTCTGCTTTGCCGGCAAGGCGAACATATTCATTTAACGCGGCTAACACGACTGCAATAAACGGTGGCTTTTTTCCTCCTGTAATCACGGATTAGAGGACAACCAGAATAATGATGCATTATAGGACAAGTCTGCCTGGTTACATCATGAAATCTTGTAACATTAGTCATGTAAGGGTTATCGATTATTCCAAAGTCAGTTATAATAATGAAAATGAAAACTGGAAGAAGATAAGGTACCGTTATCAATTAGGTATGATGGCAGCAAAATGAGCTGCAGTAATAACGGCAAATAAGTCATAACTCCAGCAACAAAAGCAATAACGATGATACGACGATAATTACGTGCAGGCAGGTTGTGTGTCTGGGTGCTTGCCGAAGGGACTGAAATAAAAACTAGTTCTGAACTCCACCAGGTAACCTTGATCATGAATCCAGTAAGAACTGCTATAACCTCCCAAATTACGTTCACCTAAAATCTAATGTTTCTGTGACCTGTAGATTATCACATGTCAAAATGTGACACATTAAAAACTTAAATAGTCCAAATAGTTTAAAAAAAAGAAAGTTGGTTCACTGCCGAAGGCTATAACATTCTGACGTGAGTTAAGGTTCCTTACGTATAAAGACGTGTCACTGTAATGAAGTTCTTGCAGAAGGTTTTAAAATATATAACACGAACGTCCCAAATACGCATATTAAAACCTAGTCCAAGTAAGACTAAGTTTTCAGAAAACTGCTTCGTACAGCAATGAACTGGTTACGGGCTTACGGCAGAGCGGAGAGACCCGAAGAGAACTATTTTGTGGAGGGATTTAGTACTTGCGCTAATAGTATCGATACACAGCAGTGTTTAATAGTAAACCAGTTCTAACAGTAACAAACTAGTTACCGTATCGACTGATGCACAAATACAAGACAGTAGAAAAAAAGATTCAAAGACCTCGTTTTTTTTTTTTTTTTTTTTTGAGATAATTCGGGCTGAGCTAAACGAAACGTGATACTTCCTGGATAGTTGTCGATGGTTGCCAAGCAAAATAACATTCCACCCAACATTACTGGAACGATTTCGTCAAGAAAACATTAATTTCTTTAGTTTTGTTAAAATAATGAAGTCACTTTTCTTGATGTCTTTACGCCGCATGAATTTGTAAAAAAAAAAAAAAACGGTTATAATTCAAAAGATGAAACAATTGCATTTAAGATCCGTAACTGTTGAAAAAATAATTTATAAAGAAAAGTCAATTCATTCATGGGAAAATACGGGGTATGTATTTTTACAATAATATACAATTGCAAGTAATCATTTACCCGAATAGATTTGTTTTCTGCGTACCTAGTCAGTTTTCGTAAGAGCTTTATAATTTGGTATTTCGTATCCATACAGATTCTGTCGAGTAGAAATTTAATGAGAGATTTAAGAAAAACGGAATCATTCAGCATGAATCTTGGTATGATAATGCACTATATATAAAAGATATTGTCGATACGATATGATGTATTAAATCTTTGCGAAGCGTATTGGAAGTCAGATGTCACAGTAAAGTTAGAAATAATACCGACGGACTGCAACCCCTGGAATAATAAGTACGAGAGCGTCAGCTGCCTTTCTGTGGACAAGAGTTATAACACGACTGACGGAATTTCACAACGGCCATTCGGAGCGATGATGATAATCATGATTGCATACAAGTATCGTGTAGTTTATAAAATGCAAAATATCTATTCTTAAACAAGAGGTGAAAAAAAGAAAGAAAACGAAAACGCGTTACCCAGTATTCGAGACGAAGTTTTTAACTAGACCCAAAAAACAAAAAGTCATACGGGCCACCTGTGTAAATATATATATATATATATATGTATATATATATATATATATATATATATATATATATATATATTATATATATATATATATATACTCGAGGTTTTAGTCCTCCTTTTTCATGAAGATAGATATATGAGGTTATAATCCAAAGGGGAAAAGAAAAGATGAAATTGCTTTGGGGTACAAACTAAGCAAAATCGTCGTTTCACTAAGAGCAGAGTTTAATTGTTAGATGAATTGTTTTAAAAGATGTTTTTGTTTTTTGAAACCTTCGAACTGGTTGTATATGATTTTACATTACAAGGTTGTTACAGTGACTGACCCTTGTATTTCAATGACCAGTGTTTATCTAATTGCTTATTTTTATTTATATGTCTCTTATATTTTATTTTGAGTGTACTAGCAGCTTTGTGCGTAAGTTGAAAAACAGCTCTTGTGGGGGGCCACAACTGTTGAGGTAAAAGGAATTTCAGCTTTTCCTTTCCCCTCTGGGCTATAAACTCATATATATTTTATGTATATATGCATATATGTATGTATATATATATATATAGATATATATATATATATGTGTGTGTGTGTGTGTGTGTGTATATATAACACGTATATAATATATATATATATATATATATATATATATATATATATATATATTACTCATCATTCAAGAATAAGAAATTGACAATGAATTATTTCAGAGGTATCCAAAGAAATATATCTTAAAGAAAGCAGGACGTCGAGTTTATTTACCAAAGAAATATATCTTAAAGAAAGCAGACGTGAGTTTATTTACATATTAAATCTTAATTTCTTTAATAAAGAATAAGCGGTAAATTTAATTTTTATGATATAAAAATGAGAAATATAATTGTATACTTATTTTTCTCTAGTGGCCACTTTCAAAATCAAACGGGCCACTTTTGGCCCAGGGGTATGGGGGCTTGGACGGCTCGGAACTACACAAACAAAGAAGCATTAATGAACATAATTACTTTAAATCAGCAGGACGAAAAATGCTCTGTATGAATTGCGAGGATATTGCAACCGGTAAGTGAACGAACGCGTTGCAAAAGAAGCACATACACACATTTCATGCCGAGTCGATAACGTCACTTTGTTCCTGATTTCTCCTCAGTCTGCTGAGCGCTGGTTCGAACCCACGAAATTATCAATAAAAAAAATTGCCCTTCGGTTAATATATATGAAAATATGTTAATTCCGAGGTAGAACAAACTGGATATTAAAGGACATTGCTTAATGAGTTTAGTTGAATATAGAATTTAGGCCAAAGGCCAAGCACTGGGACCTATGAGGTCATTCAGAGCTGAAATGGAAATTGACATTAAAAGGTTTGAGAGGTGTAACAGGAGGAAAACCTCGCAGTTGCACAATGAATCAAGTGTTAGGAGAGGGTGTAAAGTAAGATGAAGAATGAGAATATTAAAGGAGCTACAGTCAAAGGAATGAAAGTGGTTGCAACTAGAGGTCGAAGGTACGCTGCAAAGAAACTTTAGTAATGCCTACAGTATATGTATCACGGTAATGATAAAAATTCATATTAGGAATAAATGTCATATGCCAAAAATGATTAAGGCCGGTTCCCTATCTTTGCATTTCTACGAACAGAAAAACTCGTACACAAATGCCAAATCAAATTCATCTTTAAGACGTTCAGGAAATTTACCTACAACAAAAAATTAGTAAATGTATATAAGACAAGGCAATAGCCAGAGTGTGACAGGCTACGAATTTATTAGTCTACCTACGAGAAAAGGAGAAGGTTCGAGAAGGTGAAATTAGGTCAGGAAGGTGTTTAGAATAGACCTGAATTACTCGTTTGAGAGAAAGGATTGGTGGAATTCCACTGATCTTAATCTACTGCCTCTGGTGGAAGGTCAGGAGGTCATGAAACTAGAATAAGGAAGTTTTTGGGTTACAATCCCATTTAACAGGACATATATATATATATATATATATATATATATATATATATATATATATATAAGTATGTGTATGTATGTATGTATATGTATATATATATATATATATATATATATATATATATATATATAACACGAACAGGGGTTCATGGAATGACGTTCTATTTCGATACATGTATTTAAAAGCCGACGTTTCACATCGCTTGATGCATTTTCTAGATTGAAAAAACGGATTAAAACAATACATACTGTTTTTAACCGCTTTTTCAGTCTAGAAAATGCATTCAAGCGATGTGAAACGTCGGCTTTTAAATACATATCAAAATAGAACGACATTCCATGAACCTCCGATCGTGTATCATCCGAGCTGCCTGTCTTCTGAATATATTATATACATATGTAATGGAGACGTACATACTGCACGTGACCCTCTTATGTGCATTTTCTTATGCGGCCTCGTTTATTTTTGCAGATTGTTGGTTTCTTTGTTGGCGTTCGCCGCTATCTTCGCGGATGTTCACTGCCAAAATGATGAAGCAACACGACTAGGCCTCATTTCTGGTGATATTGGAGTGCCTCCCGTGCCCGGTGGCCAGTTTGGTGAGTGTTATGACTACTCTACTTGTCTTTTTTTTTTTTTTTTTTTTTTTTTTTTTTTTACCTGTAGGAAGTAGGGATAAATATTATTAATTGCCTGCCTAGCGTCATGCACACTATCGTTCTCTATCTCTCTGCTGTACTGTGCATTTGTTAATACATTATTTGTTTACCATAAGAAAATTCAAAGAAGGAGGGGTACTTGTAGGAAAAGAAAATAACAAGGTTAGCCTCCATTGGTTTTCAGCATGTAAGACCAATACTCGAGATGGAGGCAAGAGTTTAATTGATTGATATAGATTTTTGGCATTATGCCAAGCACCGGGGCAACTCAGGCCATTCAGCGATGAAACGGAAATTGGTGGTAAAAGGTTACAAGGGTGTAAAAGGAGGAAAACCTCGCAGTTGCGCTATGAAACAATTGTTAGGAGAGGGTGGACAGTAAGATTGAAGAAAGAATATGAACGGAGTTAGAGTAAAAGGAATGAAAATAGTTGCAGCTAGGGGCCGAAGGGACGCTGCAAAGAACCTTAAGTAATCCCCACATTGCACCGGATGAGGTGCACTGACGGCACTATCTCCCTACCAGAACAAGGGCAAGGGCCAGCAAATATTTCACAATTTTCTTGACCACAAATTGGATGGTAACCTCGACAACAAGGCGAGAATGTTCGAGTCACTTGGAGGCCAATGGCCCTGAGCCACTGATGCTTAATTTGGTAGAGGAAGCCTAAGGACAACTACAGTTGCATCTCCCACGGAATCAGTCAGTTAACAGCTTATGTAGAACATTCATATGATCCAGGAAAATTCAATAAGTAGGGGCTTTCCTAGCTAGTGACCACCTAAACAAAGTTCGGGGTCGTTATCTAGGACTAATATTTCTTTGGGAGGTCACTATCTTGACGACATTTACAGTCTTTTGTTTATGTTTTTACTGAAAGCGTAGCAAAAGTGGATAGCCTACATACCGTGTTAAAACCTTTGGGGGTCGCTATCTAGAAAAGATACAGTAGGTATAAATGAATAAATTCAGGGTAATAACCTCACAAAACACACGTGATCTTCCTTTATATATATATATATATATATATATATATATATATATATATATATATATATATATATATATATACACTTAAATCCATGGGATTTGCAATAACTACTATCGTAGTTTATTTCTACATTATCAAAGCCTTGGTATAATTTTCTCATTTCATAATTTATGTGCACTTACTTATAAATTCAGGCAGGGATAGTCTCTTTTGAAATTCAGTAGGCAAATATTCGTTACTTATGTCGAGGTATTTTCAGGAAACCCACAGAACACGAATTCTCCCGACTGCTTCTGTCTGCCAGTCAACCAGGCTTGCCCCAACCAGCCAATTGCTTCTCTTCTCAGAATTGCCAACAGAGTGAGTATGTTTCTCTGAATTCAATTTTACTTCATGGAAAAACGTTTAAGACTCACCCACGGTTCCAGGCAATGCTAAGTAGCATAAGAGTTCGGATTGGCAGACAGCATTGTTCTTCTTAAATAATCTTGTTGTCATTGTTCAGTATGATATTCTAAATCAACTTTACTATTGTATCACGTCTAGCTCACAACTAGTATTGAGAACAAGAATGATTTTAGTAACAACATATATTCTCTTAAATATCAGTAATATGGAGGTACTAACAGGTATCGGTATCGGCTTTAAAAGTTGGTATCGGTTCGCCAAAAATTTGGTATCGGTGCATCTCCAAATTAATTTGGTAGCTTCTTTGGTTTCAGTACTGTGATACTTTGATGTGAGGAATACCGAAATGATTTTCTTGTAATTTCACGTTTAAAGAACTAAGAAGAATCCTAGTAGGCCGAGGTAAGACAACTCTCGAGAGCAAAACTTAGTTTAATGAATGAAATTCTCTCCACAGCCTCAGGGAGGAGTTTGCGTGGATACCGAGCAGAAGCTTTGCTGTCCTGGATCTGGAAACATCCCCACACCTGGCGGGGGCAGGCCGATCCCAGTGGTGCCGAACCCCGTTCAGGTTGGGGGATCGTGTGGCATCTCTAGTCCCATCTCACTAGGCCGTTCCAACTTTGCTGAGGTAAGCATGAGTGATAATGTATTTTTTTTCTTTTTTACAAATATATCCGTGTGATTTATATTTGATAAAAGGTTGCATAAGAGCTTAAGCATAATTTTAATGAGATCTTGGCCTAGGAGAACAAAGTTCCGCAAATATTTTACAGTTAATTTTATTAACTTAAACTCGAACGTTCAAGATCCAAGCTAGTCCTCGCAATATAGTTATTGGAATAATCTGACTTCCTCGGCTTTCAAAATAAGTCGGATACACGAGATATTCGTTTCCTGTATGCAACATACGATAATATATATATATATATATATATATATAGATATATAATAATATATATTATATATATCTATATATTATATATATATATATATATATATATACACATATACAGACATCGAAGGAAGTGCGTCTAATGTTTCCTCTGTTTCGAATTCAGGCAGACTTTGGTGAGTACCCATGGATGGCAGTCGTCTTAGGTCTGAACAACAACTATCTGGGTGGAGGTGTCCTCATTTCCCCTGAATGGGTTCTTACAGCTGCTCACAAGATCAGCACAAATCAGTAAGTGTAATTTATATATATATATATATATATATATATATATATATATATATATATATATATATATATATATAATGTAAGTATAATGATAATATATAGTATATATATATATATATATATATATATATATATATATATATATCGAGCTACAATGTCCTTTAATATCTAATTCGCTCTACCTCGGAATTAATATATTTTCATATATGCTTAACCGAAGGGGAATTTTTTCTCGATAATAGACTTGCCTGGATCGGGACGCGAACCCAGGATCCTTTCAAATCCAGGAACGTCAGTGAAGCTTTTACCTACTACACTACCGCGAGAGGCCTCTCGCGGTAGAATTTAGTTTCTTCACCCAAAATATTTTCCAGTAATGTATGGGCTACCGGCTACCTATGATTCCCAAGGAAGGTATCCCAATGCGACCCATACTCGCCTCATATGATACCCCCAATTATAAATTGGCCAAATTTCTTTTCCCACTTTTAGCTCCTTTCACTACTAATGAGTTTACTAGCATAAAAAAACTCAGAAAATTTTTTACATATACATATATATATATAATATACTATATATATATATTCTATCCTTATCTATATATATATCTTCGCCTATCTTTCATATGCAATGAGTCTTTCCAGTGGCTGCTTGGTTAATCTGGGGTCCACCTCGTTGCTTTTTAACTCCTTACAGTTTGTCATTCAGAAAAGGACCTGAGCTAGACTCAGGCCTACTCACCCTTGACTACGGTCTATCTGGACCGCGCCCTGGACCAACAAACCTGCTACACGTGGCAGGATATGGTTTATTCGAGATCCATATCTTCCATGCAGCCATAAGTCGAAGAAATAATGTTATCATAGATTTTACTTCAATGCAATGGCTTTACCATCCCACCGGAATTTCCTGTTTCTCATGCGTTGACTTAAATATTGCCTAAATATACGATTCTTCACGACGTCTTGTACCGAACCCGGTTATCCTAGTCCTAGACTTGAAATTCAAGGTGAACGAGGTCGACAAGTTTCTCGTATCTAGGTTTTTTGTCTTTCACTGATACTTACACTTTATTTGCCTACTGAGAAATCTTAAAAGAATACCGAGCTTCACTTCATATATCCAGCTTTATCACCTTCAACTGTCTCGCATTCTTGTCACATTTTAGCTCTCTCTCTCTCTCTTGATTATTCAGATTTATACCCCTTTCTATAGCGGACAGCTCCCCCGCCCCCCCACCTCTCATGACCAATCCACTTCAAAGCATTCCGAGTCACCCTCTCTTTTTTTCTTCACATCATTGTATCTTTCAGCTTCATACGTTTTTAATTCCCCTTTTCTGCATAAATCAAGAGAACGATTCTTAAAGTTCATCACTACCGCTTCCATTTTTTTTTTTTTTTTACATTTAACAAAAATAAAATCGAACTTTTGATTCTTCTGACACTCATCTCCTATGATGTCATGGGAGTCTCACCTCACCTGCTCAATGGTCGTTAATCCTCTCATTTTACCTCATCAGCAATGAGTTATCCCAAATATGAGTAATGGAACTTCGTCAGGCTTCTAACATCCACACTAATAGTGCTACCCCATTTCCCGGGTTCCTTGTAATTTCGATACCTATTACATTTCAACATTGCTATCGAGCAGTGTTAAACTTTCATCAGATTTTACAAGTTGTTTTGATTATCATGAATCAGCATTCCCACCTGCAAACATCAATCTCTTTCTCCTATCTCATGTATTTACGTGAACATTAACTCGCTCTTTTCTGGTCATGCCATGCACTTGAGTATTAAACAGCTATTGGACCATTTTACAGGCCATTCACTCTTCCATCTGCAAAATTCACAAGTTTCACATTTTTCATGACATCGTCTTATTTAGCCACTAACTACACGAATCAGCCCCAGTACTTTTCACGTTACATGGCTCTCTTCGTCTCCTTGTATGTTACATTCGTCTATGTCCTTTTTGTCACACATCTTCCCCACTTGTTTTATGTCAAAGACTGATTCGCGAACTTTTTTTTTTCCCCATCTAAACCAACACTACTCTTCAAAGTTCTTAAATTATCTTCTATTGGCGTTCCCTGTACAAACTAACAGTTGTCGCTGTCAAGTAGACAAACCCGAAATATTTTAGCTGGCGATTTATATTATCAGTATTTCGTTGCGATTCATCAGTTCACGATTCTTTACCATTCTCCACTTTTGCTCAATTTATGACTAGGTGTTTCCAATCTTGGCCCGTTATTCATCATTCACCTCGCGTGTATTTTTCCTTTGTAAAACGCAAGACAAGAACTCGTGGGTCAATATATACCAAAAAGCAACTTGAGTATGAGAGGACAACGACAGTCTAACAGAGCTGGAGTAATGACAAGAATAATTCATATTGACTTATAAATAAAGCTATACCATAGACCGATCGACATTGTAACGATAAATTTTCCTTGCCAGGATAAAAGTGAGACTGGGTGAGCACGACGTGAAAAGCCCACAGGATCATCCACAGTTATCTCACCTGGAAGTCCCCGTAGACCGCGTTGTCGTGCATCCACAGTACAACGCCAGGTCCCTCGCCAACGACATCGCTTTACTGCATCTGGGCCAGCCAGTCAATACGAACGCATTCCCACATATCAGAACTGCCTGCCTTCCTGAACAAGGCCAACTCTTCTTCACTACAACCCAGAGGTAAGATGCGACCCGTATTTCTTTGTTGATTATGATGACAGCGACGAAAAATACCACCACCCAATGAAGTAGCAGACTGGCAGCAGAAACAGCAAAACGATACAGACTGTATTGCAGGAATTTTCATCAAACCACTCATAAAGATTTTCTGTCATCTGACTGACTCCCTTTCCAAGTGCGCTATATCTAACTCTATTGCTATATACAAATGCTTCATCCTTGTGTCTCTCTCATCATTCATAGAAGGCAATTACGACAATACAACTAACAAGGGTGGATCTAGAGAAAAAGGAAGACAATTGTCACGGTCTTACTCATATTCTAACTGCTAACCGTTTATGAAACCACAGCTTTTCTCGATTCAGAAATTAAACTCAATAATGTGGAATGACCGTTTATAAAAGACTGCTTAATGTTGTATATATATGCATATAGTACATACATACACAGACACATATACACACGCATCAATGTATACACATGTGTGTGTATGCATCAATGTATAAATCCAAAACCTATGAGTGTTGTACCTAAACTAGATTCATAAGCCAAAGTTAATAGAATATGATAATATAAAAACAAATAGATCATAGAAATCTGACTTTCAAACATTCAGTTCACTTTCTTTGTAGAGTTGAAGTCTACTGAATCCCGATAATGGATGCAACTTGTGGTCTAAAATTTGAATTCAAATTATATAATGATATGAAACCTATCTACTAAGCTAATGTTATTTCCCATCATTATTATTCAGTTGTTGGGTCAGCGGATTTGGTAAGGATGCCTTTACCACTGGCGGATCCTTCCAAAATATTCTGAAGGAGGTTGACGTGCCTATGGTTGATCCTTTTGTGTGCCAGGCTAAGCTTCAGAGGTCTCGCCTAGGCTCCGAATTCAGACTGGACACGAATTCTTTCATCTGCGCCGGAGGAGTTGCTGGCAAAGACGCCTGCACGGTAAGTCTTCCTCTCTGGTTGTTCGTCTGCTCCGCTCTTTGTCGCGTCCTGTTTCCTGAGTCGTCCGGTTAGAGTGACCAGTAGCTATGTAATACTGTTGGCTTCTAAATGCTTGCATAATTATACTATAGTAGATTCACATCACCCGTGCATTTGATGTCTAGGCCCGTCCCTTACGACGCTACTGATTGACAGTTGATAAGCCAGTCACAGGGCTGGAAACTCTCAGTCTCTCTCGAGAGTTCACATGGGCAGGATATATGTTCTACCTCTCCTGAGGTATACGTTTGAAAGACGTATCCCTCAGGAGAGATGGAACATACATCCGGCCTATGTGAACTCTCTCGAGAGTCTGAGAGTTTCCAGCCCCGCGACTGGCTTATCAACTGCCAATCAGGAGCGCCGTAAGGGACGGGCCTAGACATCAAATGCACGGGTGATGTGAATCTACTATAGTACATAGTTTGAGAGCGCTTCGTGACTTCAGTCTCCTGACTAGATTAGCGAGTTCTTTTTTTAGACCCATTTGGGAAAGTATATCCAATCATTGTTTTGAAATGATGCGCTTGATTTATGATAACGAGAAATCACTTCAAATACGTTTTTCCTAGATTTACACAATAACTCAGCGTTACTGTAAAAAAGGAGAGTAAATGCATTTTATATTCTTATTATTATTACGTACCCAAAAAAGGTTTGAGAGCTATATTCTACATACTTCGCTTCAAAGTTGAGTATATACCATATCCCTAACTAATCCATATTTATGTTAACAGGGTGACGGTGGAGCACCTCTCGTGTGCCCTACCCAAAAGGGTTGGACTGTCGTTGGACTCGTTGCCTGGGGCATCGGTTGCGCCACTGGCGAGATGCCAGGTGTTTATGTCAATGTGCCCAATTACGTCAATTTCATTCGCCAACACGTCAGGTAAGAAAATCCATTGGCTGGACTTGGTAAGAATGCTTTCGTTATGATCAAACTTTCTGAAGCAACTAATAGTATACGGGAAGTCAGTACTGGTAGAGAGGATGAGTAAATCGGTTGTGGTATATTTAAAACAGCCGGCTCAAACGACTGTCGACTGTACCCGCGAGACGATGATCGCGCGGCTCACAGTTTGTACTTGTTCTCATCATATTAAATGGCACCGTTTCTAATGAATTGTCTACTACAGTGGAAACGGTGTCATTTGAGAATAAGTACAAACTGTGAACCGCGCGGCTACAGTTTTAGCAGCGGGATTCGAAAAGCACCTTTAAAGGCTCCCAAACTTCTGGCGTCTAAATGAGTAAGGACCCTTCTGGGTCATATGACCAAAGATTTTATTAGTGTTAAGCTGGGAAGATCGTACTACATTTTTGAATGGTTGTGTTTAATGGGTTTAAACAAGCTTGGCTTCTGATAAGACTGCATGCCCAAAATATCCTCTGCAATCGAAGCCCCAAAAAGGTATCAATCATATGTAATGCTTTGGAATTGAGGAATATAATTATTTTCTTCTATACGAATTTGCTTCCCTTGATGTTAATTTATGAATTTTTATATTTTGTTGAACCAAATTATCTGGCTGAATAGTTAATCGTCGACTGGTATTGACAAACTGAAGATGTAGGTTTAGGTCATGTGTACTACGTGAAATATCTGCAGATAAGATGGTACCTCCACATTAGTCCCCTTTCACTTATGCTTTGCTCACTGGACTGGACCAGTTGCCGCCCTCTGAGAATGCTGGTATCTGCAGTTTGCTTTCTTACATTGTGTAGTGACCATATAAACGGTTATCTTAAACCATGGGGTGTCACAATGCCTTCTACGAGGTATTCTACAATACCTCGTTTCAAGGTCCACTCAAAACGACTGAATTGCAATTATTTAACTCTTTGTATTAACCGTTTTTTTTTTCTTTCCCTTGCAGGGTTTAAAATTGGGCGCTGGTCAGACAATCATCTCTGCTGCTTCAGTTACTTCAATTAGACTCATTTCATTATCATTTCACCGAAACCACACCATGGCTAAAACATTAAACTCGACAATAATTAGATTCAAAAGGCCTTCTTTATGCGCGTGAATGGAAAAGTCAATGTTTGCTCAACTCCCGTCATCAGAAAAGGCTCTTTGGATGTTTCATTGTCAACTATTTGAAAACCCAACACAAAATTGTTGTTATTAAATTGCTAAAAAAATATCGCCGCTGTTTTGGTTCCTAGTTTGGATTGTATAACCAATTCTACTTGAGCGGTGACCCTTGGGGAGAATTCATTGTCCAAAATAACATCAGTATTGAAAAGAACATTTTTTCAACCTTTTTGCGAAGCACGAGGTCATGAGGTATGCGACATCAGTTTCAACTAATACCTAATAACTTATTTCTTATCAGTTCCTGTGATCGTCAATATGCTGAAGAGCTATTGCATGTTAATTTTAAGTTATAAACAATAAACACCTTTGAACAGTATGTCGACACCTTTCATTTAATTCCTAATAAACTGAATTATATTTTGGACCCTTTTAGTGTGTATAAATATAACTATGGTCAGCTTAATAAGCCACACTCATGTTTCATTGCCACTATGGAATCCTGAAGGTGTAGTGTTTCTAATACATACGTGTGTATATATGTATGTATGTATGCGCATACAGTATGTGTGTATATATATATATATGATATATATAGATAATATATATAATATATATATATATTATATTAATTTATATATATATATTCTAGTTTTTGATAAGCATTATTGTAGCATGGAGACGCGTTCTGTCTTTTGTACATTCATTAAGCGCTGACGCTTCGTATCAGCTTGATACATTTTCAGGCTGAAACTGCGATTACACATCAATTATGTATAAGTAGTAAAAGATATAGGTATACATTAAATGTTTACTAACATCATAATTTAAAACCTATTTAATAAAAACAGAAACACAGAGCTACAGTGAGGACAAAAAACACCTACCCTCGCGCGGTACGCGTAAGGAGGACCGACACAAAACAATTGTTATGGAGGGAGTGTAAACAAAGAATCTGGACAGGTAATTGGGCAATAACAGCTGGGTGGAATATGATTGGTGCTTAAGAGTAGGTACAGTTAGCTTAATTATGATTGATTCCAGGGTAGTTAGTTCGTCTATATGTCGGGTTCTTCATATAATATTAAAATGACTGGCATGTGTGTGTGCGTCTTGTAACTTTTACTAGGATTTTTTTATGTTAGATTGTTCGGGATCTGATAGTCGACAACCCGTTCAGGAGCTAATTCCTTAATGAGAGGAAATTCGGACTTTTAGCAGCCTCCTGGTGTAATTGATGCAAGTGCCGAGATCATATTTGGGATAATTATACTTATAAATGACACCGGAGACAAACAGGGGGCTGATCTTATCCTTAACTTGGAAGAGTGAGCCGATAGTTCGGGGATTTATCGGAACTGGTTTAAAATTAAGGGCAGGTAATTGTTCATTGAATAGGCCCATACATTTTTTTCCCCAAATTCATTAATATGTAGGAAGGGAAATCTGGCGAACATGCAGAGGTTGGGGACACTATGGACTACTGGGGGTGGATTGAATTTCAAGTTAAGTAGCTAATTAGGGGATCTATGAAAAACTGCTGGAGGGAAATAAATATTCCTAAAGTAATCAGCAATGAAAGTAACTTGTAGACCAACTTGATTCAGATTAATGGCTCTATGGAGGAGAGTGGATAGGGAATTAATCTTTAAAAAAAAATAATAAATAAATAAATAAATAAAAATAAAAGGGTCCCCAAGCCAGCAAAGGTGTTCTTTCTATAAATACCATTATGAAAGTCATACTCGTCCTTGGATATCCTCACATCAAGGAACGGAAGTGAATTCTATGTCTGTTTCAACCGTAAATCTAATGTTATGATGTTGGTTGTTTAAATATTCAAGAAAGGTATCAGAATGGTAATATCATCTGGACAGGGCGAAAGTGTCATCTACGAAGCATCTATAGAAGAGGGGCCAGAAATTAGGGGGACATAGTACATCTAGAGCTCACTCCTGCAGGGACCATATGAATATGTGAATATGTTAGCGAAAGTAGGAGCCAGAGTGCTTCCCATGGACATCCCTTCCGTCTGCTTAAAAACCGTATCATTAAAAACAAAGGGCGTGTCCAGCACGGATAATTCTAAAAACATCTTAAATTGGGTTCTATTGTTGAACAAGGAATCGTCAATGGGAAATAGCCTGTCTAAAATGATGTCGATTGTCTCGACAACGGGAACATTTGTAAACAGATTCCACATCAAAGCTCGCCATGAACAGATCTGAGTCCTGCGTAATAATGTCACCTTTAAAGGAAGCCGCGTTTATTAATGTGTACTTGTTGTGAGTCAGTGGTGGGAGTAAAGGGATAAGAAATTTGGCGAGTTTATAGTCAGCAGTGTTACTGGAAGAAAGGATGGGTCTCAAAGGAATTCCTTCCCTGTGTATCGTTGGCAGTCCGTACATAATTCCATGTGTAGATCCTGTTACAAAAAGGTCCTGATACGTACTTTCATCTACTATTTTGTTTTGTTTTTGTGTTCTAAGAAATCTGTTGGTTTTATCTCCGGGTTTAGTAATATTGTAAAGGTCTGGGTCACCAACTTTAGTCAATTTTGAAGTCGTTTAAAATGTCAATCATGTTTTGTATGTCATGTCTGTCAAGGATAACTGTACCTTTACTTTCGTCTGGACGGGTAATTATTACAATTATATCTCTAGCTACATTTTTCAAAATGTCATACACGTTCTTGGTAGAGGAGCCCATCTAGTTGTAAGGTTAAACGAATACTTTCAGAGAGAGAGATAGGAATTCCTACTGTTAGGACAATATGTAGTACATGTATAAGTGAATGTGTGTTCGTTTGTAAGTCTGAGCTTAATAGAAATCCGAACTGCTTGACTGATCTAGACAAAATTTGGAACATGCGATCTTTTGACCCAACTTGTATAATACGGTAGGTTTCAAACCCTACCTCTGCCCCTTCCCTTTCAACTTGTGTGACACATAAACTTCCAAGGTTTACCATATCGCTTTTCATGTCCTCGAGACCAAACAAATATATTATTGTTTGAAAACGTTTTTTCAGTCACTACAGTAATGCATAGATATAAAGGTCAGACAGCACATCTGTATAACTTTACAGTCTGCCACCTTCAACCAGGTATTAATATGGCCTCTGTCTCATCTATCCAGGTATTACTATGGTGATGACTGTCCCTTTTATCTAGGTATTACAGACAGGCGGAGGGGATGGCGATGGAGAGTCCACTAATACCGACCTTCGGTAACATCATGAACTCCCTGGAGGAGCGAATCCTGGACAATCGCCCGCTAGATTCCCACCCATTATCTTATAGACGCTACATCGACGATGCTTTCACTCTCTTTAGACATGACCACCAAATTGACACTTTTTTTAGAATGTCTGAATATCCAACAGCCCAATATTAAATTAGCCGCTGAAAAGGAGACCCACAACTCGCTCCCCCTCCTGCAGCTCAGAATGACTAGGGACGAGAAAGGTTTCCATTCCGGAATTTTTAGAAAGAGCATTTCACTGGTCTAGGCACCAATTTTTACAGCTCTTGTTTTTAAATTCTCATTTCAAATCAATTCTATTTCTACACTTCTCCACAGAGCCTTTACACTGACCTCTAGCTGGTCTGCCTTCAATGCGGAAATTGCATCCCTCGCCAGTTATTCTAAGAATAATTGTTTTCCACTAGTTATATTCCATAGATCCCTTAACAAACTGCTTAATCTGAAGTTAAATCCTTCACCGACAGTTCTTAACGTTCCTAAATTATGCCTATATGCTACGTATATTCCCTCTTACATACATGACAATAGATTTAGGAAAAAACTAGCAGTCTGTTTAATAAACAATTACCTGCACTTAATCTAAAACTAATCCCGATGAACTCCCGAACTATTGGAACCCTATTCCATTTTAAGGATAAGATTAGCCGCCCCCCTTTTTTTTTTATAAATATACATGTCCCAGATGTAATCTGGACACATACTACGTCGGATGTATCAAGAGGCTGCTGAAGATCCGAATCTCCTCTTATCAGGGAGTCGGTTACAGAATGGGAAGCCAACACTTCTTCTCCCACCAGAACAGGAGCAACATCCTCAGTAACAGTAACTGACACTTTTGCCAGGTGTCTCCACTCTATATTTGTAGATAACCCTTTAAGGAACACTACTCTCATCTAACCCTTTCCTGGGTATCACATTATACCAGAACCAGCTACTAATGGACTTACATCTCCCCTCTCAAAGATAGTTTTGATAGTTCTGGGGTGCCTCTCCACAATAGCGTTCCCACTTGCTCTATAGGTGGCACAAAAATATCTGAATATTCCACCCATCCAACATCATCTTTAGTACTTCCAACCTAAATACTGTACTATTAGCCATAAGAATCTCCTCTGCAGGACTCGCTCCATCAAAATTATATTCAATATATCTGCTACTTCCTCTCCACTCTGCTAAGACCACAGTCAATTATTGACAAATACGGTACATTTCTATAATCTGTGACATCTATGGCAAGTCTCTTCCTATTCCTGTTCACCCTCACACTAACTGCCTCATGCACCACTGGCGCAGGATCGGTTTACTGACACTGCAAACAGCTTTTCACAACATGTTTCGCCATTTGTTTATCAATTTCAAAGTCTAGTTTCCGTGTTGAAAACATAGTCCTATCTACATCCGTATGATGTCTGCTGTACTCCACTCTCAAATCAAGTGTTCAGGCAATACATCTCACTGCTCACCTGGTTCTTTAGTTCATTCAAAAGCCAGCTCTTTATAACCCTGGTCAAGGCATCAGCCATATTTACTAGTGTCACCCTCATTTCTAATCTAAATCCCTTGGTAAGCTCCCTCACAATGGCCAATCGTTGCTTTGTTATTATCTCTCTAATCCCTTTGTATGCACCCTCTTATCCTCTGTGGTAACAGATTTCATCCACCCAAGAACAGTTGCAGAATCACTGTTAATCTCCAATTTCTCTAGTCCACACAGCAGGGCAAGATCGATGCCCTTTACTACAGCTTTCAACTCAGCCATATTAACAACGATTGCCATCACGCTTCTTTCGCAACCAAGCTGCATCCTCAACCACAACACCACTAATCTCCAACACAACTCCCAATGCTAAACTACTTGCATCGTACCAAAGAACCCCATCCTTAAACCAAGAAACATGCCACTGCCCTTGTACAGGATCATCTTTGTTTACCTTCTGGGCAACCTTTTTGAGCATCAACACAACATCTGGGTGTCCATTACTGTCCTATGACCCACCATCTGTTTGTCGCTTCGCATAGCCACAAGCTTCTCGTAGCCAATTGTCAATGGGGTAGTAGCCCAACAATTTTCCACAGATTGTCTTGATATCTCATCCAAAATCTAAAGGATGGCATTACCTCTTGCATAATACTGAACACCATGTTTCTTACTTATCTTAAGACCCAAAGCAGCGCCTCCAGCCAAAGTTTAACGTGGTTTAGCAATCAATCCATTCAGAGTTGCTTCCTGAGTTTCATCAACCAAACTGTCATTAATGTATGAACCACCTGAGTCTTGTATGGCCTTACTCCTCCCAAAAACATTTTTTTAAATCTTCCACATGATTGAAGAAGAACTCAAGCCAAATCCCAACTTTGTTAAACAGTAAGTCTACCCTTTATAATTTACGAGTGATGACACCACAGCTTCTTGGCCACTCTGACTTGCAAATATAACAATTTCAAATCTTCAATAGCTACATTACCTATAATTCTGCGCCATTCCCTCAAGGTCTCACACTTCACATCAATAGCATCATCCCCATATGACACTCTACAAACTTTTAGTTGGTTGCTCAACAGCCATTAAGGGCAAGACCCCATCCTCAATCTGCTTGTACCAAGAGACCAAAATACCATCTTCAGTCCATCTATTTACGTACTTCCTTCTCAAACCCCCTTCTCTTCCATTGATCCCATCCTTTATCAAAACTGATCTTATTCATTAACTCTACTTTAGCTATTTCCCTCTTTGACGAACCACTACTGTCCATTGACTCCCATCTTTCCACAAAATCTTATCTTCAGTTGCAATAATACTGGAATTAACACGTGTTAGCCATAACACCACCTGAACATCTTGCTTTACCAAACATGTCTTTACCCTCAGCCATTGTCAAGACTACCTCCAAACCCACTGATTGCATTCATGCCCAAAATTAAATCTATATTCAATTAATTTCTCAACCACTATAGCAGTTAAAAGTAATTGCAACACCATCAATATTCAATATTACATGTTTCACCATTACACAAGATCTCTCCCATGAAAGGCAGTTATGACCCTTCCTCCACTAACTTTATCCACTAAATGTGAACCAAGAACTGTAGTAAAACACCCTGTGTCAACCAGACCCACCACAGAATACCCAATCACCTCCACCTTAACAAACGGTAATCTCGAATGTGTCGCCCTTACACCTCTGAAGGGGAAGCTGTTGGTGCACCAGCTCCGGTTTTTTCGTTTTCCCAGAAGAGCACAACTACTTTTTGGTCCTTATAATAATGCAGCATATGTGGGCACCCATATCCATAACATTGGCCCTTGAATTCACCTAAACTTTGCCTACTGTACTCATTTGCCCCTCCCCTCCCTGGCTTCCCCAAGCTATTGCTTCACTCTCAACAGACTTAGGCCTAGATGTAATAACAGAAGCAATATCCAAGGCTATCCTTTTCATTGAACTGTTACAAAGTAATAAATAATTATTGTTTTTTGTTAAGTTAAAGTATATAACATAATAACAAATAAAGTAATATGTGTGTTATTGTTAACATAATAAATTAATCAATACAACTGAAGAAATATTCTTGAATTTGGTGCAAACTTTCAACATTATAAGTAAAATTCTGTTAACCAAAGTCAGTATTTTAAATAACAACTAATCGGGTAGGGAGATGTGGATGACTACCAACCGAGGGGGAACACTGACCGAATGCTCTGGTACGAAAACTATTTCAAATATCGTGGTGAAACTCACCAACAACACAGCAATTATCTCAGTGAACAACACGAAAGCAACAGGTTTACGCCATCATGTTGTCTGTGTTTATCAGGTAAGAATATTGATTTTTTGGATGTCTTTTGTAATTTTTCACACTTCTCATATAGTCTCTCACATACGTAAATATGGTGAAATTGTTTCTAGTTAAGTTTCATTATGATATTTAGCCATATTGACATGTTATTGAGTGAAATTAAATGTGTCCTTTCCAAGTGGCTGCCACAGTTTCTAAAAAAAAAAAAAAAAAAAAATGGTGCAGGGGACTACCGACTGTAACCATGCAGGGAAACATTGACCACTAACACATTTTCATGAAATTATGAATATTTTGAAATATTTTTGAAGTTTTGAATATTTTGAAATTTTGAATATTTTTGAAAAACATAACAAAAAGTGGAACAGTGTTTTTTTTTGTGTAAAGTTGAAGGTGATATTTAGTGAATTATAATCTAATATCAGTGTCATTATGCTAAAAACAGGAAATTTTTATGGGGCGAGTTCAACTTTGTCTATTTATATGTCTAATGTCATTAAGTCTTTCTGATCTAGCCTACTGCCTTCTTGGAAGACAGATCATCAGTGTCATTATGCTAAAAACAGGAAATTTGGTTTTTGGAGGGTGCGTTCACCCACGGTTGGTGTTTCCCCGCGTTTTCAGAGCACCGATCGAGGTCCCAAAAATTTTTAAAGTGCAAAATATGACGCTTATTCTCCGAGTTTTTTTTTAGTATACCATAGTTGGACCATATTATGCCGTTTGTTTTGGGCACAGTGTGCACTCTCTCAGGTACAAAATGGATTTTTTAGGCAACTTTTTCTACTAATAGGTCGGTATTCCCCCAACTCACCCTAGAGGGGCATAGACCACATACCCAATTTGTCTTCTTAATATAACTAAAATAACATTTTCATGGGTAATTCTAGGCAATAACTCGGCATGGACCGTTCCCGCAAATAAACAGCCACTAAGGATGGGAGCGTCAAATGTATTTCTCCATATTTAGTACTGGCATCTGGGGATTATTTACAGTTGACTCCCAAAATAACGGAAAATTCTTAATAAGCAATCTCAATACTATAGTAAGAAACTGCCATTTCCAAAGAAATACCCGACGTGGAGTTAATACCTAGATCTAAACACCTTATTTAATTTCCAAATACAAAGCCAATGCATCACCTTCCAAAAACCATGGAATAGGTCAGTAAATGCAGCCATATCATTCACTTTCTGAAGCCTAGTGACCATAGTTACCTTGTTCAGCCGAGCAAGGTAACTATGGTCGCTAAAGGGCTTAGCTACTAATCATACCTATCAGTTGAGATTTTAGTTATCTTCTTTGCCAAAACTGCCTACTATGGATTTCACTGACAGTGCAAGCATGATTTTGGGTAATACTTCTGAAACTAACACTCGTATTATAGTGAGAGATTTAGATATGGTGTATTACACCCAGTGCCGTTATTTATAAGAGTATCAAGAATCACTAAATGTAAAGAATAATGACACTTGTCTCTGTACCAAGAGGCAAAAACTCGATTAGCCACAAATGGATATGAATACAACAGTATAAAAAAGCTCCGCCATCCCTCTCCCCCCACCGCCACCTCCACCCACTCCTACCACCCCTCTCCTTTCTTCCATCACCTGCCCTCCCCCTCCCTCCCTCTATCTCTCTCTGAAAATTGCTTCAGTTTAAACTTATTTTGTATATATAATCTTTTTCTATCTATCTAATAATTTACATTGTTGCATCTATCTAACGATCCACTTGATTGTTACCTGCCAGTTAATTAATTTATTTATACATTGATCAACCACATCTGAGGGCAATTGGCAGTTTTCTCTTTGCTAAAAAAGTGGAAAAGTTGCATGATAACCGTATTTCTGCAACCATGCAGACAGTTACGTTCCAAGGTGGCCATCTCTTCTTCACCTTCGCAATACAAGTATATGCATGGCTGATGTCCTGAGTCTAAATGAGACTGCGAAGAAGGTAGCCAAACACAAGTATAACAATCGCTTGACCATCAGTCATAGTGTCTCACTCTAATAACTATTTACAGTACCACTACACCACACACACACACACACACACACACACACAGACATTACAGACCTTACATCTTGTTTGGGTTGCCCCAGGTCCCTCAGTGTGAGGCACCTCTAATGTCTACCAGAGTTTTGCTAGTACATCTTCCGGTATATTTTGCATCTTCCAATCTTGGATGGTCTGGGATGCAGTTTAGATATTTGTCGAGCTTATTCTTAAACACATCTATGCTCACTCCTGTTATATTCCTCAGATGAGCTGGCAACGCATTGTATAGACGCTGCATTATCGATGCTGGTGCGTAGTGGATTAATGTCCTGTGTACTTTCCTTATTTTTCCTGGTATAGTTTTGGGCACTATTAATCTACCTCTGCTTGCTCTTTCTGATATTTTTAGCTCCATGATGTTTTCTGCTATTCCTTCTATCTGTTTCCATGCCTGAATTACCATGTAGCGTTCTCTTCTCCTTTCTAGACTATATAGTTTTAAGGATTGTAGTCTTTCCCAGTAGTCAAGGTCCTTAACTTCTTCTATTCTAGCTGTAAAGGACCTTTGTACACTCTATTTGTGCAATATCCTTTTGATAGTGTGGGTACCATATCATATTGCAATATTCAAGTGGACTACGAACATATGTTTTATAAAGCATAATCATGTGTTCAGCTTTTCTTGTTTTGAAGTGCCGTAACAACATTCCCATTTTTACTTTACATTTTGCCAATAGAATTGCTATTTGATCGTTGCATAACATGTTCCTATTCATCATCACACCAAGGTCTTTAACTGCTTCCTTATTTGTGATTGTCTCATTATTAGGTCCCCTATATGCATATAGCTTTCCTTCTCTGTCTCCATAGTTTATTGATTCAAATTTATCAGAGTTAAATACCATCCTATTTACCTCTGCCCAATCATATACTTTGTTAAGGTCTCTTTGTAGCGCGTTCTTATCTTCATCACAATTAATTTCTCTACTTATTCTTGTGTCATCAGCGAAACTACTCACTACAGAGTCCTTAACATTACTGTCTATGTCTGCAATCATAATAACAAACAGTAATGCAGCTAACACCGTACCTTGTGGCACACCGGAAATTACCTTAGCTTCATCCGATTTCTCATCGTTTGCAATAACTATCTGTTTTCTGTTGTGTAAAAACTCTTTTAACCCTTAAACGCCGAATGGATGTATTAAACGTCGAGTCAAAATCTCCCCCGATTTCCGAATGGACGTACCATACGTTGGCTCAAAAAAGTTTTTTTAAAAATTCGCGGAAAAATACTTATAGGCCTACCAGCCGAAAACTTTTGAATCACGCGCCTTGGGGGATGCTGGGAGTTCACGGATCAAGGCGTTGTTTTGTTTACAATCGTTACGCAGGCGCGCAAGCGCGAATTTCTTTCTTATCGCACTAAAAAGTATCAGTGACACATCTCAAAAATTATTCCGTCACTTTAACATAATTTTTGCACCGTTTTAAATTATCCGTTACATGAAGTATTATATATGAAAATGTGCGCAATTTCATTTAGAATACAACAAAAAATACTCATGATTGTAACTTTTATCAGTTTTGAAATATTTCCATATAAATAACGATAAGTGCCAAAATTTCAACCTTCGGTCAACTTTGACTCTACCGAAATGGTCGAAAAACGCAATTGTAAGCTAAAACTCTTATATTGTAGTAATATTCAACTATTTACCTTAATTTTGCAACAAATTGGAAGTCTCTAGCACAATATTTCGATTTATGGTGAATTTATGAAAAAACCTTTTCCTTACATCCGCGCGGTAACTCTTCCGAAAAAATCATACATGTGATTGTGGTAATGTTTGCACCATTTTAAAATTAGCCGTTACATAAAGTTTTATATATGGAAATGTGCGCAATTTCATGCACAATACAACTAAAAACAACCCATGGTTGTAGCTTTTATCAGTTTTGAAATATTTTCATATAAAAATGATAAGTGACAAATTTTCAAAACCTTCGATCAATTTTGACTCTACCGAAATGGTCAAAAAACGCAATTGTAAGCTAAAACTCTTATATATTAGTAATATTCAATCATTTACCTTCATTTTGTAACAAATTGGAAGTCTCTAGCACAATATTTCGATTTATGGTGAATTTATGAAAAAAATAACATTTTCCTTACGTTCGCGCGGGTAACTCTTCCGAAAAAAAAATCATACGTGCGATTGTGGGTAATGTTTGCACCATTTTAAATTAGCCGTTACATAAAGTTTTATATATGAAAATGTGCGCAATTTCATGTAGAATACAACGAAAAATAATTGAAGGTTGTAGCTTTTCTCATTTTCGAAATATTTGCATATAAATCACGATAAATAGAAAAAAAAACCACGTTCGGTCAACTTTGACTCTACCGAAATGGTCGAAAAACGCAATTTTAAGCTAAAACTCTTATATTTTAGTAATATTCAATCATTTACCTTCATTTTGCAACAAATTGGAAGTCTCTAGCACAATATTTCGATTTATGGTGAATCTATGAAAAAAAACTTTCCTTCCCTCCACGCGCGGATTCTCCACCATAAATCTCCGAATTGCGTACATCGAATTCTCGGAAAATTTGCTCCATTTCATATTTGGCATTTCATAGTTTTATATATGAAAATGTGTGCAATTTCATGTAAAATAAAAGGAAAAATATTTGAAGGTTGAAGCTTTTCTCATTTTCGAAATATTTGCATATAAATCACGATAAATAGAAAAAAAACCACATTCGGTCAACTTTGACTACCGAAATGGTCGAAAAACGCAATTGTAAGCTAAAACTCTTACAGTATCGTAATATTCAATCATTTGTAATCATTTTGAAACAAATTGGGAGTCTCTAGATCAATATTTAGATTTATGGTGAATTTTTGAAAAAAACATTTTTTTACGTCCGCGCGTTACGAATTCGTACATCATTTTGTGATAATATTTTTCCGGTGTTGCTTTTATTGTTTTACAATGTATTATATATCAAAATGATTGCAATTTAGTGTACAATACAACTAAAAAAAAGAATCTCGTTAGCTTTTACCGTTTTTTGCACAGCGTGATTTTAATACAATTATGTAAGAATTTTTTTTTTCGCTACCATATATCGCATTATTTACATATGATAATGATATTATTTTTCATTTCTGATGATTGCATACTAAACTTCAGGCAATGAAAAAAAAATGAGCCACAAATGAACTCTTAATCTCCAAAACTAAGCGCGCTGTGATTTTTTGACAAAAATATTTTTTCCGCTTCCGCGCTTACTCAAAACCGGCTCCGGCATTCGGGGGAGTTTTTTATTTTTACCGCTTCGGCGTTTAAGGGTTAACCATCTTCCTACTTTATCCACTATATTATGTTTTCTAATTTTCTTCGCTAATATATTATGGTCTACCTTGTCAAAAGCTTTTGCAAAGTCTAGATAAACCACATCTGTTTCATTCCCGCTTTTCATATTTTTGTATATGTTCTCACGGTGGACTAACAGTTGGGTTAGTGTACTTTTTCCGGGTACGAAACCATGTCCTATATTAAACAGATTATTTTTTATTAAATGTTTCATAATATTTTTCTTCATTACCCTTTCATAATATGTGATGTTAGACTCACAGGCCTATAATTACTTCCCTCTAGTCTTGATCCACTTTTGAATGTAGGGGTAATATATGCTAATTTGTGCTCATCATAAATCATGCCAGTATCTACACTTTGTCTTAATAATATTGCAAGTGGCTTTGCGATAGAATGAACTACTTTCTTTAACAAAATAGCAGGAACACCATCAGGCCCCACTGCAGCTCCATTTTTAATTTCATTAATAGCCTGCACAATATCAGCTTCATTAATATCTATGTCAGCTAAATATTCACTATTTTCATCCCTTACTTCTATATCGTTATCTTCATTATCTATTCTAGGGGTGAATTCTCTCTTATATCGTTCAGCCAATATGTTGCAAATTTCCTTTTTTTTTCATTCGTTAATCTCCCTTCAATTCTTAGAGGGCCTATTTCTATTCTTTTATTCATCTTTTACGTGTATGAGTATAATAGTTTGGGGTTTTGCTTGATATTTACTAAGGTTTTTTCTTCCAAGTCCCGTTTTTCATTTTCTTTTGATTGTATAATCTTTTGTTCTGCCTTTTCTATCTTACTTTTTAGTTCTATAACTTTCCATGCATTTTTTTCTTTTACAAGACCTTTTTTCCACTTTCTGATTTTCTGGAACAAGATCCTTCTGTCTCTTGGTATGCATGACTGATGTTTACTTTTCTTCTTCGGTATATATTTATCCACCATTTTCTCTAATATTTTATATAATATCTCCGTATTTACCCTTATGTCATCACTTACAAAAATGTTATCCCCATCTTTGTTTAATTCTTCATTTATTTCTGACCATTTTATATTTCTACTGTAGAAGTTGTATTTTCCATATCATTCCCACTTTTTCATTTCTTGCTTATCTCTGTTTTCACTTGCTTTGGAATGGACTGTTAATTCTATGACATTATGGTCTGAAATACTCGCATTATAAACTATTATTTCTTTAACATAATTAATCTTGTTCACAAATACTAGGTCTAAAGTAGCTATTTTCCTTTCTTGTTGGCAGGTGATTTATTTGTTGAATGTTGTATACTAGTAGCATATCTAATAGCTTTTCGAATTGCCTCTTATCTTCTGCACTACTATTACTCTCTTTTTTTATGTGTATAAGTACAACCACAATCTCCTATTCGTTCTTTCCAGTCTACGAAAGGAAAGTTGAAGTCTCCAGATAGGAGAATAGTCCAGTCCTTGTGATTTCTACATATATCATCCAATTTTTCTATTATTAAGTCAAACTCATTAGTATTAGGGGGTCTATATATTACAAGTATATAATACATATGTATTATATATAATATATATATATATAATATATAGATATATATATATATATATATATATATAGAGAGAGAGAGAGAGAGAGAGAGAGAGAGAAGAGAGAGAGAGAGAGAGAGAGAGAGCGGAACAATGCATAAATAAGTCAGTCAACAAGCAGGTAACAACAGAGTGGATCGTTAGATATAAAAATGTAAATTATTAGATAGATAGATAGTAGACATAAAAAAAGACTATACAAAATGTTTAAACAGAAGCAATTTTCAGAGAGAGAGAGAGAGAGAGAGAGAGAGAGAGAGAGAGAGGGGGGGGGGGGGGGGGGGCAGGTGAGGGAAGAAAGGAGATGGGTGGAGGTGGAGGGAGAGGGTAGGTAAAGCTTTTACATACTGCTGTGTTCATATCCATTTTGGCTAATCGAGTTTTTGCCTCTTGGTACAGGGACTAGTGTCTTTATTCTTACAATTACCTACCTAGTGATTCATGATACATATCCTTATTAAATACGGCAATGGTGTAATACACTATAGCAAAATCTAATACTGATAAGAGAGTTCGTTACAGTCGTTACAGAGTTATTGCACAAAAACCTGCTGGCACTGTCTGGGAAACCCATAGAAGATAGCTTGCAGCTAGTTCAAAATACGAACTGGATATTGGTACGGCAGCCGTACCCCGATCGCTGTAGATATTGGTACGGCAGTGGATTTGCGCATGCGCGAACCTGTTACCGCCTCAGGAATATCAATGAGAGCAAGAAAAATGGCAAGGGAACAGTATGAACCGCAGAGTAATACATTAGTTTTCGCCGAAAAACAAAAGTTTTCAGGCTTTAACGAGCTGAAGAAGCCATAGACATCTATGAAGACTCGCTTTCAAAAAAATTGTGGGTAGGTTTATATTATAATCCATTCCTCGGCGGCCTAGACTATGGCAGTTGCGTTTTTTCTGTGGTTTTACCTCATGAAAAAGAATTTTAAGTAATATTTATTCGGAAGACTGTAATTAACCCCCCGGGGCTCGTACTAAACACGGCGAAATACATTTGACGTCCCAATTCCTGGTGGCTTTCGTATTCGCGGGGACGAACGACGCGGAAGGCTTCAACAGAAATACCAAATTGTATATACGTAGGTCAAGAACGATCGAATCGGCCCTGAAACGAACTCCGAAGAGGAGATTAAAAGAGGATTTGAAATACACAGAATCGTGCTCTGCTTGATTCATGTTGGTAAGGAAAAACTACCAAAGTCGCTCCTCTGGTAAATGGCCAAATCAATCTTAAGTAATTGCAGCTGACGGAGAAAACGATAGAAGTTACCAGCTAGTGAAATGGCAAAATCAAACAAAATTTCAGCACTATTCCATCAAAATTGAGATATTTTTGTTTTAGTAGCACAAAAACGAGGGGCAAAATTCACAATAGCAAACAACAGGCGGGGGTGGGGGACATTTTGCTAACTAAAAAGCCCAAAGTGGGAAAGATGTTCAAAAAGCGGAATTCTGGTCTTATAATACAGAATGATTAGCAAACTGGTAAAACGGATACAGATAATTGCTGTACCTACAGCAAGTCAAGAGCACAAAACGGCATCAATAACAGAATCTGCCGTACCCCCACCACACTATATTGTTTGTACGGCAGGAAGTCTGAAATTGACGCATGCGCAATTCACTGCCGTACCAATATCTACCGCGATCGGGATGACGGCTGCCGTACCTATATCCTGTGCCTTCAAATAACATGAAAAATGCATAGCCTACCGAAGAACTCACCTTATTAGACGTCAGCACAGGGTAGTATTTCAACGTATAAAACAACAACAGAATGGGAGTTGGACATTACAAAAACCATAATCCACTCCTAGACGTTACAACAACCACTATCGCTCCTCAGTGGCGTGGTCGGTATGATGTTGGAGTGACACCTTGGTGGCCGCGAGTTGATGCTTGGCATTCCATTGAGGTGTGAGATATGTGTATTTCTGGTGTTAGAAGTTCACTCTCGGCGTGGTTCGGAAGTCACGTAAAGCCGTCGGTCCCGTTGTTGAATAACCACTGGTTCCATGCAACGTAAAAACACCATGCAAAGAAACAAACAACCAGTAACCAATACCAAAGTATCGCCACCAAGCACGACCATGGACTCTTGAGTCTCTTTCTTCTCCCGACTGCCTTCTTCCGCCTATATCAACCGTGCCCATCTTTACCTTTACAAACCCCCACCCAATCTCCAAGACCACATTATTATCAGACTATGCGATTCTTTTATAGGAAAATTAACTATCACTGCAAAATATATTACGAAATATTTCTATTCTGAGGTTTATTGTAGTTGAAGTAAAGGATTTTGCAATCTAATCTGTCGTGTAAAATAATTTTAAGCAAACCCGACGAAAGCAAAAGCTAGCAGTCATTTCTTCCATTCTAGGCTTTGGCTTTAGAACGATACTGAGAAAGACTAGTTAAATAACGTAAACCATAAAGTAATTTTGACTTATTTGGAATAATTAACAATAAAAATATAAGCAGAATCCGTGGATACAGGCCTAGATTCTTTTCCTTGCTGTTAACATTTTTAAAGGTTACTCTTCCCTTGCAGTGATGGTTCGATCACTTTTACGAAAGAAAATATTTTTACATATTCGAAAACAACTTGTACTTTAGAGAAAGGTTTAAAATACGTTCACGGTAACCTGTTTAAAAGACGAGAAGTTGACAAAACTAGCAGCCTACACATCTACTTACTGCTTAGCCTTTTCAATAACGGACAAGTTCGTTTTTTAAAGAAAGTCCCAGAAAAGTTGGTTAGACTGGTCGAGATGATATATCAAAGAACGAGCACAAAAATAATAACAGCAGTTGGGGAAACAGAAAACTTTGAAGTTGGTGTTGGATTGCACCAGGGGCCAGCATTAAGCCCATTGCTGTTTGTGCTGGTCATGGAAGCGTGAGGTAAAGAGATCAGGAACGAAGAGTGTAGGTTGTCAACCGTCTTTTATTTCAAAGGACAGGACTTTAATTTACGTATTCAGTCCTTGTCCTTTTTTTACATCTAGAAAGGACGCCAAATATCCTTTATTTCTCTCATGTTACCACTGTCAACAAAATTGATGACAACAATTCAGTAAGATTTGCTTTGGGCAACTTGAATGTGGACATTGAAAATATTGTCCTGAAAATTAATGGCCATTTCTCATTGTTAGCAAAAGGCGCGAAAGTCTTAGTTTCATTTGGTTGTAGATACAGAATTTAATGAAATTCTTCCCAAAATATCAGAAATTTGTAGAAATTATAGATTTGAAGTTGAAAAACAGGCTTAATTTGGACATGGATAACCTCTTTGATGAAGTTTCACACAATTCAAGAAAGTTCCAGCAAGAATCAAAATTCTGAACTGTTTGCAGAATGCAAAACAAGCAGCAAATGGCACATGATTTTAAAAAGTGCAATCATAAGTGCGTCAATTTATTTAAAATGGTTTCATTTGAGCTTGCAATCCCTGGAACATCATACTGTGAACGCATTTTTAGTGTAATGTCATCTAAATGGCAAAATGAAAGAAACAGATGCTCCATAGAACTAATGAAAAGTGAACTTTTCACTTTTCATATTCTTTAACGTGAAAGACACTTGTCGGGAATTTTCGGAAAAAATAAAACATGATCCACAATTGCTGAAGTCCGCCAAAAGTCAGAACAAATATAACTTTAAAAACTAGAAGTTTGTGTAAAGGTATGGTCAAAGTATGTTCGAACTTAATTTTAAAATATGGCTACATTTCTAATTATTGTCCTTTATTAAAATTTGTCAGAGTTAGCAACCCTAGAGCTATGGGAGTTGTTGTACGCCGAAGATCTGGATTATTGCCGAAAATGAGGAAGACCTACAGTTACAGAGAAGGGTTGGAGAGTGAGAGGAGTCTTTAGAGAGGGGTGACTTAAAGGTGAATGTGAATAAAACAGGTTTTGGTGAGCAGTAGGGAAGCTATAGGCAAAATAGTACTGCAAGATAGCAGAGGCTCGATTATAAAACAAGTTGAAAAGTTTAAATATTTAGGATCTACTTTAAACCAAGAGGGAGGATGTGAGCCTGAAGTTGACAGTAGGATAAAAGGTGCAGGGGGGAAGTGGAGAGTGGTAGCTGGGGTATTATGTGGTAAGAAAATTCCAATCAAGCTAAAAGTCAAGATTTATAGCACAGTGATTAGATTAGTGTTAATGTATGGATCAGAAACTTGAGCTCTAAGAAAAAAAAGATGAAGTAAAGCTTGAGAGAGCAGAGATGAGGATGCTGAGGTGGATTAAGGGAATATCGCTGCTTTAGAGATTGAAAAATGACAAAATACAAATGGGCAGATTTAGTAAAGATTAGGTACAGAGGTAATAATAGAATCACAATTTACGTGGTATGGGCATGTGTTGAGGATGGACGACGAGGGCTTGGAAGGAACCTGTTAGAGGAAGATCTAGAGGGAGACAGAATTAGATGGTGACATAATTTGAAGGAAGATATTGAGAGAAGAGGTTTGGTGGAGGATGATACCTTTGACAGAAGGCAGTGAATGTGCCTCAGGCAACCGACCCCTTAATGGAAGAATCACGGTGGGAAAGAAGATGTAGCACAGACTATATAAGATGAATGAAGCTGTAACTTAAAAATTGAAGTCCCCACTGCCCTTAAGTGTCACAATCATGTGTTGAAAGTATGACATGTTGACACAGAAAGGATTTGCTAAAATAAAATAAATAAATAAAATCCAGCAATTTTATATTAAAATCGAATAATAGGAGTTGTGTTCCATGTTTTGTATGTGTAGTCCTGAAACGCTCTTCCCAAGTGTGACGTTTCAGAATTTCGCTGAGAAACCAAGTAGGTGGTGCATTTTGTTAAACAATCAACAATGCCGTTGATGTCTAAAACTAAAAGAAAAAAATATAGAAAAAAATTATGGCAAAGACCATATCGTACAAACCTACATACACACTACAGATAATTTCTAATAACTGACAAAATATAGCAGGCATCCTCATATGCATCACAGTAAAGGCCGTGTCGCATATCGGCGATTCAAGCCTGCGACTGGTGTAATGGCTTGGTTTTATGACAGTTGCTGGCATTCACGGGCCTTGGGTTGCAAAAAGGAAAAAAAATTAGCTGATTATGGCAGTAGTAAGACTTACGCATTGAACAATTATGACCATTACGTAAGTCGAGATGAGATGACGAAATGCGTAGTCGGTACACGTAAGTTGCTGATTATTCTTGTGATATATCTAGGCGACACCCACTTTTAACGGTTTTTTGGGGGACAGCAATTGATGTAAAGGCAATTGTGTTAGACGTAAGACAATTACGGCATACGTAATACAAAATCAGTCGTAGGCCATATTGTAAACTGTGTCGCGAACATGATGGAATATATATTTAAGCAGATGGTGAGAATTTGGCACGCAGGACGAACAGGAAGTTTTGAAGACCCAGCAATATCTGAATCTGATATTAGACAAATTAGATGATCCTGAATTAGCGCATGTCATGTTGATGTTAAGAGTACGAAAATACTGTAGGAACAAAGGCACAAGAAAAAAAAATGCAGGGATGCTGGCTGTGGCCCTATGTAAGAAGAAGAGAGAAGGTAGATTACTACGAAAACTTGAGAGAATTGGCAATTGAAACTCCAGGATTGTACCAGAACTTTACCAGTATTACAGAGAAGCTTTTCCATGAAATTGTTGAACTGGTTTCGCCCTATGCTGAAAGCATACCTTGGACGAAATCTGACAGCACATGTACAGTGAAGAATGCCTTGGAATACTAGCAAACGGGTAGATAATGTTAACAATTATTGTACTGTCTATATCTGGTCTGCTTGTTTAAAAGCGTATTAATATGAAACAACTTTAAATAATAGGTATTTAACATGAAATAATACCTTTTTTTTGTCGTATACCATCTAATAATTAAATCAATAGTTTCCATTTGTCTCCCACAGATTCAGGTGTTGCACACACAGCGGGCCCCCGCCCCCCTAACGTCTTCAGCATCACCATATCGAGTCCGTGGTATTGACCGCTTGGATGTTGCCCAACTCAATTTTAACAAGAAATCCTGATGCCACGAATGAGGCAGATCATGAGGACATTCCTCCAGGGTGAGGTGGGGGAATACTGACTTATTAGAAGAAAAAATTGCATGAAAATGTGAAAATGTCATTTTTTACCTGAGAGTGCACACTGTACCCAAAACAAATTACACAACATGGCCCACTTCAACTCAGAGAATAAGTGTCATATTTTGCACTTTAAAAATTTTCGCAACCTCTGTCAGTGTTCTCCTAACATGGGGAAACACTGACCAGGGGTTGGGGGAACCCCCCCAAAACGAAATTTCTTGTTTTCAGAATAAAGACACTGATGATCAGGCTTCCAAGAAGGCAGTAGGCTAGATCAAAAAGACTTAATGACATCAGACATACGAATAGGTAAAGTTGAACCTACCCTATAAAAATTTCCTGTTTTTAGCATAATGACACTGATATTACATCATAATTCACTAAATATCACCTCCAACTTCACACATAAAAACAGTTCCACTTTTTGTTGTTTTTCAAAAATTTTCAAAATTTCATTGGTGTTGGCGTTAGATGGTCCCCGATATGTTGGCGGTCGGTACACCCCCACACCACTTTTTTTTCACAACAGTGCCATGGCAGCCACTTGGAAAGGACACTTTATTTCACTTGATAACATGTCAATATGGCTAAATATCGTTATGAAACTTAACTAAAAACAATTACGCCATATTCATGGGTGTGAGAGACTATATGAGAAGTATGAAAAATTACAAGACATCCAAAACATCAATTTTCTTACCTGATAAACAGAAATCGTGATGGGGTAAACCCGTTCCTTTCGCGTTGTTTACCGAGAAGGTTGCTAACTTGCTGTGTGAGTGGTCAATTTTGGCGCGAAATTTGAAATAGTCCTCGTACCAGAGAATCGGTAAGTTTTCCCCCTCCGTTGGTATTCACCCACATCACCCTACATACCTTATAAACTTCAATTGAAATAACTTGGTAAATATCAAAATAAACTTTGAAACTAAAATATTTATATTATTACCCAAAAAATTTGTTTGTGAGTTGCATTCAGTCATATTTATCTACATGTGACATTCTCAAAGTATATAAAGAACACAGAAAATCTAAAATGCAATTTTACTTAAAACAGAAAATGCCTTTTCACTTATTATACATACTTCAGAACATTCTAATAAATTGCATTGATCGCAATTAAGTCACTGACATGGTATGTATATTTTTTAAGAAAAACTTGAGTTTAACTTCTGAACGAATATCAGTAATATATATATATATATATATATATATATATATATTATATATATATATATATATATGATATATATATATATATATATATACATTACATTTATTGCCCTTCTCGTCTCCCCAGCATTTATTTAATCTATTTTATTTGTAAAACAGCAGCCATATTCCCCCAAAAATCAGCTTTTTGGCAGGAAACCAAAGCACGCCAGCCAGAGATAGGGATTTCCTGTTAAAAGGGGGAAAATATAGACTCTTGTCAGCTTTAGGGACGTATCCCAAAGGGAAGGATGTAGGTAGCCTGGTACTTATTAGGCCTAAGTCTTAAGCTCTTTTTCTTGTGAACCCTCTGCTGGCTGTATGTTTTGTTTCCAGGATGCCCTGCTCTTGAGGGGTTAAGCTGACCCCCAACACCCAGGAAACACACCTGCCTTCGTCCTCAGTCAGCTCCAGTCGTGACCTCGGACGGATGTCTCCGCCACAAGCCTTCCAACTTAGGCCTAACGAGGCGTTACTGGCGCGCCCAGAGCCCCAGACCTGAGACAAAGCCAATGCCGCATTTCTACAAAGGTCCACTGATCATGGCATCCAGGTACGTCTTATGAAACAGCATATTGCCAGTTCCTTACCTCCTAGTGTCTATTTACTCCCCATTTTCACAATTCAAACTTCTAATTCAAAGGAATATCCCTTTGTTCCTCTCACTGCCTTATGGCTGCATGCTTCCCTTGTGTGATCGTCCCAGACAAATGAAGTCATTTCATACCTCAGTTAAACACTAGAGTTCCTTTTCCCCAGTGTTAGAGAAACTGACTAATCGTAACTTGTGCAAGAAGTCCTTTTTTTTTGTCTTGTCTAATCTGGGATCTTTTCCAGATTCCCTGAGTCACGTGTCCAAGTCTGCGCGCCTGCAAGTGTTGCATTACCGCAAGATTTTGAAAGCCAGCTTTTACGGTAACCTCATTTTTTAGCCAGCTATCCCCTTGTGAGAGATATATTAGTCCACATGTGGATAAGTTGCATTTACTTTCCCAGGCTGTTAAGCAGCCTCTTGTAAATAAATAGATGTAACGTAATTAGCTGAGTTTTCTGGCGACCTTTTCCTCTAGAGTAAATTAACCCTGTAAATCCTTTTAGGTAAGTTCAAGTAATTTATTCTGCATTTTTCCCTCAACTCTTCGTTTACGTATTTGAGCCCCTTGAGGCCAGGCTTAAAACGTAACAATGTCGACTCTTCCCACGAACCTGGCTTGTAAATCGCATTATCCCTTGTAAAATGTAAACTGTAAATGATTTTACAAAAGCATAAATCAAAGCATACTTGCAGAGGAAGACACACACTGACTCACGGTAAGGTATATAATTCATATATGATTTATTTTATAACCAATGTTAGCTGAAGGTACATTTAAGTATTTTTATTAGAAGTGTTTAAAAGAGTGCTAAGTAGAAATATTATTATTGTAACGGCGAAAGTGCCAGAGCTTAATTTTAGCAGCAAGCAAACAATTTGCCTTTTTGTATTGCTCTCGCTTGACGAGACACGAGCACGTGTCTTAGATAGATGCCAGAAAGTACTAGATCAAACTAGGAAGTGCTTTGCCAGGGTTTATTGCTGTGTTAGAAAGCCTAGCTAGTTAGGACTGTTCTACTAAGTTACGGCAAAAGAAGTGTACAATTCTTTTGTCTGTGATATGTTAGGGGAATTCGTTTTAACTTAGTTTTCATTCCAAGTGTTGGTAACCGCTTAGCCAGCCAGCTCTCATCAGCTGGACGCATGCACACTCTCAGGCCTGCTCGCCAACCTTCGGTCTACAAAGCAAAGCATTCATCACCTCAAGCGCTATCTCAATTATTTAAGCAAAGTAACGTAAGTCTTGAAAGTTTAACGTAAATAATATCAATCTCGATACTAGTATCTATCATTCTGCCAGAGAAATTAATGTTAATTCGCCTTGAATAAGAAACTAGAATTTTGTGTTGTAAATCTCTTTCGCATTTACAGATCAGCTGTTTGAACGACACACTGTTCACCCCGCTCTGCTAGCCTTATCATGCATTTCACCTGGCATCGCTCACTCGCTCGCTGAGCGATGGTTTCATTTCCTTTCGTGCTTAACGTAACCTCATTTACAAATGTTTGCACATTCCATCTTCAAATCCTTACCGTCACTTTCACTTGTCACAGGGACCTAGTAACCTTACGTAAAGTTAACGTAAATCTTAAAAGTAGAGTAAATTACAAGAATTGTTAACGCAAAACGCATCGTTGTAAATTTCATATGAAAACGCAAATCATTTCGTATAAGCGCAAGCCGCTACCAGTAACGTAAAAATCGTTCATCGCTAGTGCGTTATCGTTCATAAACCTTATCCAAAGCAATTCTTTCATTACACGTTAACGTAAGTAAATCATTTAACGCAAGTGCGTCATATTAAAACTAAAAGTATTAGTTCAATTACATACAAGGGAGTTCATCATATATCATTTTCACCCTCTCAGAGAGAGAGAGAGAGAGAGAACCTATTATTCATGAAGCCAAAAGTACTATGTCCATTACTTATACAAATGCAGAATTAACATTATTTTAGTCTCTTGTGTCTTTTATTCACACTGAGCGTGATACGTACGCGCCTGTGTCCATTGCAGTTTTGCAAGCATTTATCTCATTTACTGAGTACTTCAGCAAAGGACTGAGCATTTTCAAATTACCATTACCTGTCATTGCCTGAGTGATCTTTTCATTTTCTTTATCCCAAAAGACGCACGTCAGGCCTTACCATTTTACAGTGCCACTAATTCTTGATACTGTCCATCGACTGGCTGCTGAGGTACTCCCACCTTTTACTTTCTCTCCTCCACCATTACACTCTGCCACGAGCAGTGCCATTTCTCTTCAGTATATTTGAGTATACTGCATTTAGTGTCGTCCGACGGGACACACCAGCACGCTACCAGTGCTCAAAGGAACGCCTCCTGAAGTGCCGCTATTCCAGCACTACTAGTGCTGTCCAAGGAACGCCTCCTTAAGTGCCATTGCACCTGTACCTGCGTGTCCGCCCTTACGGAACGCCCAATTAATTAGTGTGTCCATGTACAAGGGTCAGTGATCCTTCGGAACACTCCCCAAGGGAACGCCTCCCGAAGTGCCGCAATACCAGCACTACTAGTGCTGTCCAAAAGGAACGCCTCCTGAAGTGCCTTGCACCTGTACAGATGTACAGGTAGCCCTATACCTGCGTGTCCGTCCTACGGAACGCCCAATCCATTAGTGTATCCGCTATCCCGGATCACCCAATCAAGGAACGCCTCCATAAGTGCCGTGCACCTGTATTGGACCTACAGGTTGCCCATTCCAGTGTCTCACAACTTAGGAACGCCCTTAAGTGTGATGTACGCCGCACACTCTATTTGATTTTCCGCCTCATCAGAAGGTGCCATTCCAGAAGTGCCACCAACTTACGGGACACTTCCCAAGTGCCACAGAGCACCCAGTTTTTTCAGACTTTTTCTCTACCACGTTGCAGAACACATTTCCAAGTGAGTGCCACTTTACACAGTAGGCACTCCCATTCCATCCACTACTGTTCCTGGCCATCATTTTCATCCGAGCCTCTACTGCAGCCTAAGGGAAATGTCTTCCCCTGCTTCCCGCGACTTCTTTGCCATAGAGCTAGAGAAGATCCAAGCCCTCATAACTCTGGGCAAGGAGGCCGGTTACACTGGACCAGCACTTGACCAGTGGATGAAGGCGCAGCAGGATGCCGCACGCCTGCAAGAAAAGGAAGAGAGAAAAGCCAGAGAAGCAGAGAGAAAAGCCAGAGGAGCAGAGAGAAAGGAAAGAGAAGCAGAAAGGAAGGCAAGTGAAGAAGAGAGAAAGCATGAGCTAGCTCTCAAGAAGAAGGAACTCGAAATCAAGCGGGAGAAGGCCCGTAAGGAGAGTATCTTAGCTCAAGCCACTCTGCCAGCTTCCAGCCCTGCAGCCACTGTCTCTCACAGTCCCGCCGTCTCTGGTCAGCCTCTTACCATTTTACCGCCTACCTCCTCCACCTTGGAAGAGGTAAGCCCACCAGTTAACTCCGGACTTGTTTCCGAGGGTGATTCAACGAAGGATTCCTTAACCTCCCTACCTCAAATCACTGCCAGAGAAGACTCTTCACCTGTGCCAGAGAACATTGCCAGCCTTGGTGGCTCCACAGATTCGCAACCTTTGGGGGCATCTCGGCCTTATCATCCAGTGCCACGGAAGAAGTTCTGGAACAAGTTCTGCCGTGACTGTGGCCGCAAGGGTCACATGTCTGCAAATTACGGAGGGTGCGCGAATTACAATATTCCCGCCATCGCAATGGCAGTTACAAATCCTTCTTTACTAGGACCCCGGCTAAGGGCCCTACAACCGTCGCACCCCTCCAAAGTCATTATCCGCCAAGCCACGTCAGAGCCTACGATGACTCTGGCGCTCAAATCTCCCTGATACGGGAAGACCAAATCCCCCGAGGGGCTAATATTGACAGACGTCAACTGATCACCATTGAAGGCATCAATCATATTAAACTGATCCTTCCGACCGTCCTATTGAGTCACCAGACCTCACTTCTCCAAAGTTTGTACCCTTGCAGTTGCAAGCTACATCCCAGGAGGTTATGACCTCCTCCTAGGGCAAGACATGAAGTCTCCCTTGCATTTAAAAAAGCCTAGGGGTCCTAACCCCACATCAAATCACTCCAAAGTAAGGAGTCATCAAAATTCTACTTCCTCCAGGAAGTATGTCCACCAACAGTCTCCCCCATTACCAAGGAGGGAGATTGATCATTCACAGTTACGTTGCAAAACCTGCAACGTACTAGGGCACTCCACGAATTGGCCTAGGTGCCCTAGCAGACTACCAGCAGCGGACACTGACCATATTCCACAAGGCTCAGCCTTCCAAAAGAGACAGGAGCCTCTGTCTCCCATTACCAAGGGCCCGCTGAGAGGTATTGCACCTCCGGTACCCGTCACAGGTCCAGTCGACCTCAACTCTCTGCCAGTGCCACTTGGCAGCACTGAGCAGTGCCAAGCTCCATCCAGCCTGGACGTAGAGCCACCACAGAACTTGACCTCTGCGCCTGGCCCCGAGCTAGCGCTGGCGCCTAACCTAATCAAGGATCCTCCTACAGGAAATCCTCCAACAGGCATGGAGCTTACCGCAGCCCATGGCCAATCCCAAGTCCATGAGTCTTCTTCAACCTCACCTCTGTCGCCTCCTCTGGCCGACCAGGAACTGCCCGACCATGAGTCAGCCTGGAGTCTTACCCCTACGACGGCTGTCGAAGCAGCCGAAGTGAGGGCCTCCCCTGCAGTAGGTTCCACCTCTACGACGGTTGCTGCAGATACCGAAGTAGGGTGTTCTCCTGCAATCCCTCAGGCTACCACTGCCTCTGCTCCTGACGGCATCTCTGGCCTTACCCCAGAGTCGGTGCCTCCGTCTACTCCTAGGACTGGTATAGCCAGGCCCTGGAGGAATAAGAAGAAGAAGAGACGCAACAAATCACTACACTAACCCGAGAGCCATGTGCTCTCCTTGACACATGTGCCCAAGGTACAGTGTCAGTCATTTGCAGAGTGATCCTTGCACCTACCCAGAGAAGGAAGCCAGCCTGATCTTTGCCAGTAAACTAACCCTCTAACCCCTAGAAATTGTAATACTAACCCTCATGTAAATGTCATAATTACCTCATTACATTTCCATCCTGGTACTCCACTAACCACTCATCATCCTCGCGCATCATTACCTCACATCATGTATTTTAACAATTCAGTCGACAAATCACTGCTGTGCGTACCACACTCTGGAATGATTGCGTCTCCAATTATTGAGTAGGTTAGGCTAATGATTTAGTACCAGGGCATTAGGGTAGTAGCAAAAAGAATTTTCAAGTAACCTTACCTAGGGGCAGAGTAGATTGTCGTCACAGACAACAAGTAGTTCTTACTTAGGCTAGACTACATTAATCCAATAAGTTAGTATACTTAGCATCTCCACCTATAAGTTAGGTAGGCCACTGTAGTTAGCCGTAACCCTGCTCTAAAAAACTTCAGTTAGAGTAGGAGAACTGGGTAGTTGAGACGATCAACTTATTTAGCCAAGGCCTTCATGCCCGAAAGGGAGTGAATGCCTTCTTAACAGGGGGAGCTGTTACATTTATTGCCTGTCTCGTCTCCCCAGCATTTATTTAATCTATTTTATTTGTAAAACAGCAGCCATATTCCCCCAAAAATCAGCTTTTAGGCAGGAAACCAAAGCACGCCAGCCAGAGATAAGGATTTCCTGTTAAAAGGGGGAAAATATACTCTTGTCAGCTTTAGGGACGTATCCCAAAGGGAAGGATGTAGGTAGAGTGGTACTTATTAGGCCTAAGTCTTAAGCTCTTTTTCCTGTGAACTCTCTGCTGGCTGTATGTTTTGTTTCCAGGATGCCCTGCTCTCGGGGTGTTAAGCTGACCCCCAACACCCCCTAATTTTGGGACCAACCTTGACGTGGTGAGGGGGCTCTTGAACCTCAGGAATCTCTTCCCAGGTTCGAACCCAAGAGTCCCATATGACATTATATATTTTCGAGTTAACTTATGTGGACTTTTCCATTTTTGCCAAAATTTTTGAAAGCAAATAAATGAGAAAACATATCATGGCTTAATGTGGAGTTAAATCCGAAGCTAAATAGTGAGAACTGTGGTAGATCCATCATCTACCCGACAATGTTCGGACCTGTTTTTCAGGCAGAACTATTCTGTGGAGCTGGACCACAGATTCCAGGGGGCGCCCGATTCTAGGAATAGAACTCTCGGCATTCTATCCAGTTTGCCCATAATGTGATTAGGATGGGGATAATTGTATTAACATAATACTCTAAGTCCTAGAAAGCGGGTTCTGCTTACACTTGGGCCATACTAATCATGTTATGCCATCCCCTTTTGGGGTAGGGCAGGGATGCGGACATTTGGGAGTCCTTTCTCACTTGTGCCTTTGGCGGAAGATTTAACTTCGCGAAGGGCCAATGATATCTTTTCAAGATTTCTTTTTTTTTTTTTTTCTTTTTTGTAAAAACTCCAAATTTATGAACGTTGAGATAAATTATTTGAGTACCCCTGGGCCCCATGATGGAAAAACCACGTCACAGTTGATGACCATTGGCACGTCACTCCTGAATTTCCTAGGTACTGCCACAAGTAGTGAAAGTACTATAAAAGATACAAAGGAACACCCTGTTCCAAGTAAAGCAGCAGAGCCAGAAAACCAAATAGAGTGCATAAATAAAAAAGAAACAAACAAAAATAAATTGGTAAACTCCAATATCGTAACAATGGAACCATATATGATGAACAATAATTCTGAATTAGAGACAAATAATCCTCCCAGCAATACAGAAAAATATAGAAATCATAATAGACAAGCAACATACATAAAACAAGGGCCAAAAAGAAACAAAAATTACCGACTTAATCCCACATTGGTACATTTTGATGACCTCTTTGGACCAGATAATTGGTCAAGATTTCTAGTCCTCAAAGCTGACAACAAAATCTCAGCAGCGATGCTAGAAAACAAATTACTTAACATATATCCAACACAAGACATGGAATGCAGACACATCAAGGACAATGAATGGCTTATCCAAGTAACCAATAAAAAGCAGTCCACTGCCTTTTTAAATATAACAGAAATAAATAATATAAAGGTAATAATTACAAGCCACGAACCATTGAATTATGTACAGGGTACAGTCATCCTACCCAATAGCGAGCAGGAGCTTCCTTCAAAACAACTATTGCTAGAATCCCTAAAATTGAGATATAACAATATCCACGATTTAGAAATATACTCTATTTCAAGTAGGAAAGATAAAAATAAAAATATCAACATTGCCAAAATAAAATTTACAGGCCAAGACTTACCATTTAAAATAAAAATTCTTGGACAAAATAGAGAAGTTCGTCCTTTTGTTCCTAAACCACTACAATGTACACAGTGCTCAAGGTATGGACACACATACAAAAGATGCCGTAATAAGGCAGTCTGTGCATCAGATGACCATACCACTAATTGGAACTGTAATCAATCAAAATGTATTAATTGCGGACTAGCCCATCACGCAAAATCTAAGGAGTGTTCATTTTACCAATATAACACAGAACTTCAGTTGTTAATAAATAGGACAGGAATGTCAGTCATGGAAGCCACACTTGAGCTAAAAGTAAGAAGCGTTAATAATCCATCCAAAACCCCCACCTTTTCAAATGTGACTAAAAATCAAGACATCAAACAGCACAATAACAAACAAGATAATATAAACATAGAAACTAAATTTCATACCCAATAATGCTGAAACCCAAAATAAAAGTGATATTACAACAACCAATACCACCACTAACATAGATGATTCAGTTATCCATGGAAAAGAACTTCCAATAGAAGAAGAATTAAATAATGATGATAATCGAACTGGCAAAAAGAAAAGAATTCTAGAAAGAACCCCACCTAAGGGAAAAAAAGTAAATATTGAAAATTACAATCAATCCAGAGAAACTCCAACTACACCAGGAGAACATTTTAAAAAAAGATATTAAACTAACCTCATCACAAGTGGAAATACACAATTACCCTCAATCTCAATCAAACAGCCAACATCTGGACAGTAAAGACCACTCTTTACAATTTCCATCAAATATTACTAATGAAAATCATACCATTAAACCAAACCAAAATATAACTATCACCCCCTAACCATCCACAATTAAGACCCAAATATCCCATTAACAACAACAAAACAAATAACCCCTCAAACCAACAGTCCTTATCACTACAGAAAAGGAACAATAGAATTACAAAACCAGAAATTTCTAAAGCTAGACCAAAAACTTCTGAACCAATAATTAACATTACCAAACATGCTTCATCTTGTGGTTGTAATGAATGCTTTGTAAGTACATATAACCAACTAACTACCAAGACAGAGGACACAGTACGAAATTGTATAGACAATTTTACCAAATTAAGGAGGTGCCCTTCAACACACCAACATGAGAACGAATTATGTTCTGAATCCTTAAAATACAAAAAGGAAATTATAAAATCAAAAATAGACTTATTAATATTCAACTATGAAAAACAAACAACTGCAGAATCTAATAACCAACATACAAATGCAACGATTAAAAAAACCACAAATAAATTCAAATGCATATAAACTGCGAGATAAAGTAAAATCAGCAATCACATTACAGAATTTAACACCAATTCCTCCCAATAATGGAATATAAAATCATTCAATGGAATATAAATGGTCTCTTAACCCGACTACGTCTGGGTGAATTACAAAGAATCATACGAGACCACAACCCAATGTGCATATGTCTACAACATATTGGAAGTAACCCTACAAATATCCAACACTATAAAATTGCCTGTTATTCACCAACTGACGGTGGAAAATTAGGCACAGCCATATACGTTCATAATAGCATTACATATGAACCTATTGACATACCATCTATGCCATATCAAATAACATCAATTAAACTGTATATGCCTGATAAAAGTAAAATCACTATTTGTAATTTATATAACCAACCAAATTTCAATGCAAATTTTAGTGATTTTTCTGAACTTATTAGCAAAAGTATACAGGAACCCCTACTTATAGTAGGAGATTTTAATGCACATAATCCATTATGGGATATTAATAACCCCACTGACACATCCGGAATCAACATAGAGAATACTATAATGAAACAACCTGTATTGTCTCAATGAAAGTGAAGTTCCAACATATTTTTCAAATACACACCTAACCTTTTCTTCAATTGACATTTCATTATGTTCAAATGATGTAGCCGAGAAATTTGAATGGAACGTCCTAGACGATTCATACACAAGTGACCATTTCCCAATCATTCTGAACTACTTAAGTAATGTCAAAATATTGCCACCTACAAGATATAATATCCAAAAAGCTAACTGGGATAAATATTTCCTATACACACGAAACATACCACCATTCCCACATAATGAAGATCACAATACTACGTGTGAATCCTTCTCAAACTTCATAATAAATGCTGCAGATAAAAGTATTCCAAAAACCAAATCACATTCCACAAAATCCCCTGTCTCATGGTGGAATCCTACCTTAACAACATTAAGTAAAATAAAACATATATTGAGTCGCAATCTAAACAGACTCAAAACTCGCCTTAAATCACTCAACAAAATGCCCTATAGTATAAACATATTAAACAAAATTGTTATAACAAACATAACAATTAACCACATTAAACCACTATATAACAAATAAACAGTCAAATTTAGAAAAATGGTAATAGCTGAAAAAATCGCATCATGGAAGGAATATGTCTCAAACATATCTTCAAACACATCCACAAGGGATGTCTGGCAAAAGATAAGGAAAATCAATGGAAAACATATAAGACCACCAAGAAGTGCAATACATTTAAATGGAAAAATATACCATGATACTTATGAAATATCAAACATAATTGGGAAACATTTTGAAAACATCAGTGCTTACTCCAGCCTAGATACACATTTTCAAAATATCAGAAAACAAAAAGAAAATATATTACTCAATTTTGAAACTCTTGAAGACTTGGAATATAACTATATTTTTAACATGGATGAACTAGATAATGGCATCAACTCTTGTCATCCCTCTGCACCAGGATATGATAAAATATCATTTGAAATGATAGAAAAATTAGCTCCTATAGCTAAATCATATTTATTAAAATTTTATAATAGTATCTGGCTAAAACGTGTCTTTCCTGATAAATGGAAACATGCCATAATTATTCCAATAAACAAACCAGGAAAGGATGCAAGTAATCCATCCAATTATAGACCGATATCTCTAACAAGTTGCCTATGCAAAATCTTAGAAAAAATGGTTAATGCACGGTTAACGTATGTAATAACCAAAGAATCCATTTTAACAGCAACATAATCTGGTTCAATAGCTGGCAGATCAACCCTAGATCCCTTAACACATTTAGAAGATCAATCAAAAAAGGCTTTGAACAAAAGAAATTAACAGTAGCTATATTTTTTTTATATAGAAAAAGCATACGATACAACATGGAAACATAACATCATGCAAAAACTCCACTCTAAGGGACTAAGAGGCCACTTACCAATATTTATTAAGAACTTCTTAACAAACAGAACTTTTCAAGTAAGAGTAGAAAATTCCTACTCAGTAACCTATAAACTGGAAGAAGGAATCCCTCAAGGTAGTGTCTTGAGCTGTATATTGTTTGCTTTAGCAATCAATGACATTACTATAAATTTACCAAGTGGTGTAAAAAACAGTTTGTATGTTGATGACTTTGTCATTTACTATACGAGTAGTAATTTGAGACATGCTCAGAGAGTTCTCAGTACTGCCATTTCAAATATATGTAGTTGGACAAATTCAGTTGGATTTAAATTTTCAACTGATAAAACAAAAGCAATCGTCTTCTACAAAGACAAAAGATGGATGAAGAACCAAACAATGACACTGCATCTTTATAGCACTGAAATACAATTTTGTACAAAAATCAAGTATCTAGGAGTAATATTTGATCAACATTTAAATTGGAAAGAGCACATCAAATACATTAAAGCCAAGGGCATCAAAGCCCTTGCCATATTAAAAAAGTTATCACACACTAATTGGGGAGCAAAGCGAGACATTTTATTAATGATATATAAGGCAACAGTCTTATCCATAATAGATTACTGCTGTCCAATATATTCATCCGCCTCAGAATCTGCATTAAAATCTCTCGATGCAGTGCACCATGAAGGCGTGCGATTGTGCACAGGAGCATTCCGATCGTCCCCAACAAACTCACTTTTGGTGGAGGCAGGTGTTTTGCCCTTAAAACATCACCGTAATTTAATAACAATACAAAGAGGTCTTTCAATGCAAGCGGGATCGTCTCCTGCAGCTGACTGCTTCCAAAACTGTAATCAAGTAACAGCAGTTAATAGTACTAGCTAGATACATAACGAACATACATAATATGGATCCAATTTTTCACCCACCAATGGAATTGCCACCACCATGGATTTTAAATTGAGTAAAGATATGTACCTCCCTGTCTTACCTACTCAAAAAGCAAATGACAAGTACGGAAATGTACCGCCAACATGCTTTGGAGCACATTAGAAGAAAAGGCGACAAATTTATGGTATATACAGACGGCTCCAAAAATAATGTTGGAGTAGGAGCATCTGCATATTCGAAAAATATGTTAATTAAAAAAAGCCTACCTTCAATATCATCAGTATTTACTGCTGAAGTCACAGCCATACAGATGGCTCTAGATATGATATCTGAGGCAAAAGCAAGTGTCTCTGTTATTTTCAGTGACTCACGTAGCGCTATAGATGCAATAAGACAGTATAAACCAGGAAACCAAATAGTACAGGAAGATGCAATAAGACAGTATAAACCAGGAAACCAAATAGTACAGGAAATTCAAATAAAAATTCATCAACTCCTCCAATCAGGAATATCAATGGAAATATGTTGGATCCCAGCACACGTGGGAATAAAAGGAAATGAATATGCAGACTCTGCTGCCAAATTAGCCTGCACTATCCCTCCAACAATTTCACATGCCCCAGTGTCAGACTGGGTAAAATCTGTTAAAACATTGATTTACCAGGATTGGAAAGGAGAATGGGCCTCGGTGCCAACAACAAGTAAACTTAAAAACATAAAAACTGAAGTATATGCATGGAGGACATCCTCACAGGAGGAAAGATCAAAAGAGGTGATCCTAGCAAGGCTCCGTATTGGACACACAAGATTCTCACATGGTCACTTGATGTCAACACCACATGCTGACCCAGTGAAATGTAACAGATGTCAAACACCCATGAAAGTATAGCATTTGCTTGTTGAGTGCCCAAATTGGACCCAGCAAAGATCTATTTATCTGCGGAGTTCAGAAATGAAAAGTATTCTTGCTGAAAGCAGGGATTTTTCAATTAATAAAATCATAAATTTTTTAAATAAGACGGGTTTCTCAAATAAAGTCTAATTTTTTTTTCTCAGGATTGATCCCTGAGAACCAGCCCGAGAAGAGTCTACTTGAGACTCAGAGGTCTGGAAAAACTAACCCCTATTATTAATAATAATGACCCCCAACACCCAGGAAACACACCTGCCTTCGTCCTCAGTCAGCTCCAGTCGTGACCTCGGACGGATGTCCCCGCCACGAGCCTTCCAACTTAGGCCTAATGAGGCGTTACTGGTGCGCCCAGAGCCCCAGATCTGTGACAAAGCCAATGCCACATTTCTACAAAGGTCCACTGATCATGGCATCCAGGTACGTCTTGTGAAACAGCATATTGCCAGTTCCTTACCTCCTAGTGTCTATTTACTCCCCATTTTCACAATTCAAACTTCTAATTCAAAGGAATATCCCTTTGTTCCTCTCACTGCCTTATGGCCGCATGCTTCCCTTGTGTGATCGTCCCAGACAAATGAAGTCATTTCATACCTCACTTAAACACTAGAGTTCCTTTTTCCCCAGCGTTAGAGAAACTGACTAATCGTAACTTGTGCAAGAAGTCCTTTTTTTTATCTTGTCTAATCTGGGATCTTTTCCAGATTCCCTGAGTCACGTGTCCAAGTCTGCGCGCCCGCAAGATTTTGAAAGCCAGCTTTTACGGGAACCTTATTTTTAGCCAGCTATCCCCTTGTGAGAAATATATTAGTCCACGTGTGGATAAGTTGCATTTACTTTCCCAGGCTGTTAAGCAGCCTCTTGTAAATAAACAGATGTAAAGTAATTAGCTGAGTTTTCTGGTGACCTTTTCCTCTAGAGTAAATTAACCCTGTAAATCCTTTTAAGTAAGTTCAAGTAATTTATTCTGCATTTTTCCCTCAACTCTTTTTGTTTACGTATTTGAGCCCCTTGAGGCCAGGCTTAAAAGGTAACAATATATATATACATATATATATATATATATATATATATATATATATAATATATATAGATATATATATATATATAAATATATATATAATAAATATAAAAAATTAATAAAATTTTAATTTTAGGTTGTTTATTGTGTCTTATTCATGTATATAAGAGATGCGGCCCTTGGAGTATATATAAAATACTGATGAATCCCAAATATATACGTTAATCAAAACAAGAACAATGACAGCTTTTTCTACTAAATTCTGCCCTTGAACTTTTTTATAGCTGGGAATGCTACTGTGCAACCCACCTCCTCACAGGTTGAGTTGCCAAGTGCATCACGTACTACACTGAAATGGACCTGTAGATGAAAATGCTACTTACTTCTGCCATAATCACAGTAAGTCAGTCAAGTGAGCATTATGACTCTTGTACATTCGCCGAGATCTTGCGTACATTGGCATGACACAGACACTTTGACAGTTTTCATGGCTCGACTGCGACTGCTGGAAGACCACCAAACCATTTACTAATAGTAAACAGATTGCATCTAGATATTAACCATCAAAGGTTTAAACCCGATTCTCAATCAGGGAAGGGGCGGTGTTATCCAATTTTTGGCACATACTGCAGAATGAACTGATACCTTTAATCAAATAATCAAACCTTCCTATTTACACAGGTTTGCTTCAGGTACTAAATAAGCCTTGAGGCCATCCTAAAGGTTATTTTATTTAAATTTATTTATGTTGTGCCCAGACAATCTTGTTTCTTCTCAGGTTTTGGGTCCCATCTCTTCAAATTTGGTTTCTTGTTCATGTTCACAAAGGTATCAAATAAAACTTTGGTTCAAAGTATTCTTTAGTACATTTGATATTTTGAATACAACATAAATTCATCCAGTGTTTTGCAGTGTCTTGGTAGTCCTGTTTAATTTTCAAAAGTTTTAGTGCAATATTCATTGCATCTTGTTTTGTACAGTTTCCCTGTAATTATTTTCTTTTTTATCACTTTCCTTTATAATTTTGCTGACAGGACTATATATCTGTTTTAATTCTCTGATATACCAGCACAATGGAGAATGCAAGATTTTTGTGATTACTGAAGCTAATTCCATGCTTTTGACCAATTAGTTCTCACAGCTCCTTTAACCAACATGGCACTTTCCTTTTACCGTCACTTGATAGGGATTTTGGGATAAATATCTGCAGCATTGATAATGAACAAAACAACTTACTATAAAAATGGATTTATTTACAGAATTACAAATATATCTGAAAAAATACGTTTCAATTGCTTTTCCAATCTATGCTACTGAAATACAATGCCTTTTTGAAAATGAAAAAACTATGTACAGGTCATCTAGACCAACAAATCAATGTGGTGAACAAGCTTGTTTAGTGAATGTTTGGCCATTCCTAGTAACATGGTAAAAATTTTCATCACTTGTTAATAGCTTATTCCCATAATCCCCACAAAATATCACACTGTATAAACATGTTTTGATCAATACACAAATAAACACTTGGAACTAGAAACACAATGTCCTAATAAAACATTTGCAGTAGTATGTGCATTAGAGATAAACAATCCTTCTAATGACCCAGCACACATCAGAAATGGAAATAATTGTTTAACTCACTACGCTGGCTAAAGATCATTCACTGTTTCCATTTTAACCTACATTATATGGTGATAATTGATAATTAGAACTAAAAATGACATTACCTTCAATCTTCTCTTACTTGCTAGAACCATATCACTTAAAGAATAGTATCTGGATATACATTACTAGACAGCAATGCAGTGTGTAAACACATTCTACATTGCTGATGTAATCTGACAGCAGACTTTACTTTTCCTTGTAAAGCAAGTCATTTCCATTAGTATTCATTTCTCATCCCTCCCCTGCAAAAAAAAAAAAAAAAAAAAAAAAAAAAAAAAAAAAAAATCTAGAGGATTTTAGCACAATGTGTAAAGTTATAATTACTGTGACAACAAACATTAAAATTCAATATACATGATACTCAGCAAAATTCCATATGCATGAGATTCAGCATATTAATAACTAAGGAAGAAAACCAATTATCACAAGACAAGCATGAAAATGGCTTACTGTAAAAATGACTTAAATCCCTATTTTCAATTTCTACAATAGGAAAAATTAGTTTACTTTCCTCCCAAATCAATTCTTTACAATACTAATCATGGTCAGTATAGTGTGAGGGAAACATGATTGAAATCTTTTCATTAATCTTGATTCCTAGGAAGTGAGTAATGCACAACCTCTGTGCACTACCTTCACCTTCCTTTTTTATTCACAATATATGGAAGAATATAGAGAACAAATGCAAAGAAACAGAGAATTTGGCATCATCATCATCATCACCTATGTAAAAGCCAATCTTAAATGCCTTTTCTTTTCTTTTTTAATAAAAAAAATCAATATGTAAATTGTCAAATAATACTGAACACCTGCAATGAGCAAAAACCAATTGAAATTAGTACTCTGAAGAAACATGGCCGATAGGAGATGGCACTTTCAATTTCTTCACAGAAAACTGAATAAAAAATACAGTTAATAAACAACCATAAGTACAGTGGACAATAAAATGTTACACTGGCCTTACGAAACATTTTTACACTAGTAAAATCTCAACTTTCTCAACTAAATATCTGAAGGATTTGAGATATTTTAAGTACACTCATAAATGAAAGGTGATGCATATATAAATCAATGTGTGTTTATTCACCAATTTAAAGAAACTGAAAAAAATCACTGTAACCAGTGGAAGGAAAAAAATGAGTGATTCCATACCTAAGCCTCTTCATCTTAAGTATAAAAATATGAAAATATAGTGTACACAAAAGATACAATATAAACAAAATTCTCATACCAGTCTCACTGAAAACATTTCCTTTTGTGGTCATGGACACCTAGAGAGAAGCTGTGTGTGTGTAAAACAACAAACTCAAATTCATCAATTAATTGACCATATACAACTCCAAACACCTTTCTGCAGATATGCTTAAATTAAAAACAATTCCTTTTAATAACTTTCATGGATACTGCTTTATCATGTGAACATATGATAACACATACTACATCTCATATTAACAAGAAAAAAGAAAAGAAAAAAATGTGTAAGAATATGTTATGCATTTTGATGACTTGTTGCTGCTATTGCTGGCAGAGCTTCAAAACAGTTGTAAAAAATTAAAATGAGTTATGTCATTGATCAAAATGAAAATTGACAGCCTAGGTAATGGCTCTCTGATCATTACATGCAGTTAAATCCATCCAACATAATTACATATCTAACTGTGAATAATATAACCTTATTTTAGGTGGTGTCTAAGACAAAAGCCACAATGATTGCAAATAAATTACAACCTGTTGTTAGGGGAAAAAAATATATAAGTAGCTCCTTATAGCTTAGCCCTGTTCATATAATATCAAATGTCAACTAAGTTAAAACTTTCATTGTCATTCACATAACTAAATGTGACAATAACTGAATGGCTCACTGCACACTAAAATAAAGTTTTATGCAAAGTTTTCCTGATGCTATTCACATGGTCAAAGGTGGTAGATAATATTGTATTACAACACTCACCTCTCCTCTGTCCTAAACCAGTGAGATGCAAGCCAGGGAATGAAAAGTGTACTCTAGATTTACCATAAGTATTAAGCTGTTTAACCAGAAGTGTACTCTAGCTAAAACAATAGGTTTGCATAGACATGAACTGTAAGAAAGTTCGTGTTCATACAAGTTATGAAGATAACTAATGTCTCACATTGCAAATTTATAATCCAGTGTTACTGAGGTCACGACTTGGATTATGTATAGGTTGGCTGGTGTTGAGTTTTTATACAAAACAAGGCAAATAGGAAAACTGTCATGGCACACCAAAAGCAATAGATTGTTCTGGGCATTTTTGAAGTATACTGGAGAACTTCTGAATTGAATTCCATCAATGAGATACACACATAGAAGAATCACCATCATCACACATTTTACAAAAACGTGAGAAACAAAATAAGCATAAAGAATTGGAAAAGTTTAAAGTCCTGAACACTGATTAAGAAAGTATTCTTAAGAGTTGCAAATATGCTATCAACATCACATTCTTCTACTATAAAAAAAAAATTGGTATTCTCTAAGATTTCTTCCCTTGGATTAAGGTGGGGGAGAAAGGAGTGTGTTTCTTTCAATCTTTCATACTCCTTTTCATAGTTATTATGCATTCCACATCTTAAGATACAAAACACTGTGTAAATACTTTGTACTTCCTCTGGTAATTTCTCTGCTGTGTTTGGAACAAGTGGTTCCTAAGAGACTATGCACTAAAAGATAGGAACCTATAAGGTTGAATCATGAGCTGGAGACAACTAACCTCAATCTGTGGAAGGATTACAAAATCTATTTATGCATGTGGGAGATTAGGGACCCAGTTACCAAATGGTTTATTTTAAACATAGGACAAGAACAATACAATTAAGATTCATGACTGGAAAAACTAAGCCCTATTAATAAGAATAATAATATAAGTACGTAACATGAAACTGATGTCTTGAGTAAATGACCTAGTCCTTGTCCAAAATGGTTATCAAGATTAAAGATTACATATACCATAATATGATGGGATAACTGTTTCACAGTTCCCCACCAAAATTATTTGCAGCTGCAATTTTAGGGATATTATAGCTTGTACCAGAATCAGATATTAAAGTAGTCTAATAGAAAACAATTACTACCAGTTTGACAGGATTCCATTCATCTAAAGGCGCAACACACGGGGAGCCCTAAAGAACAAGTGTTAACTGAAAACACTTCCAGCTTATAAATATATAGTATTGGAATATCAAGTAATCATGCTTCTGAAAAGGCTATTACAGAACACCAGAAAAAAATGCACACACACATACAACAAAGACTCAGACATAATACAAGATTAAACCTGTAAAGAGGCAGCCTGATATCAGATGGAACAAGCCGTATTTGGATCAGTAATAAGTGATTGCATAACAGTTGCCAGTGTATTATGTTAATACACAAAATATTAGGTTCCTTACCCACACCACCAACTTCATGCAAATGGTTTTAATGGGAGAAAAGATTAAGAAGGATATAATAAACTTACAAATAATTATTTGCACAGCCACTGCAAAAAACATACTTGAAACCATTCACAAACTAAAAATAGAAGTCAAAACAAACATAAAAAATGAAAACAGGTAAAATTTATTGGAAATGAAAACCAAAAATGAAGCAGAATGATAAACAAGGTTAATTGTAGACAATCACTGCACATGAATGTCACAGACCATATAAGTGTAAAAAAAAAAAATAAAGTGTTACACAAGAGCTCTACTAGGGAAGTCTCGCTTATTTTTCAACCACCCCTTCCCCTCATATAACTTTAACCTGACAAGTGGTCTACCACCTTTGATCAGAAGTAACACTCATGATGAAATCAATTACAAAATGCATGAAAAAAAGGTTTGTGTGTGTGCATATTGCCTTCATTCATAGTACATATACCATTGGCAAACTTTGCTTACTGATATTTGTTTTCCTTTCAGGTTCTAATATCTTTACCTCAGTTATACATTTTCAACACTATTTTAATTTTCTTTATACACAATAGTTAACACTATTTTGCTTTCAGCACTTTAGTTTTTGTTATTCTGACTAGACAGTTATTTTCTATTAAAGATCTCCTTCAGTTCCTTTCATTTTATACAGCAAAAATGCAAAACAAGGAAAAATCTTCCTTTATACATATACTCTGATAGTAAACCTCTTCATAACCTCAGTTGTACGTGGCATAAAGTCTCTGAGAACTTATCATTTAAATTCTGGACTGTGGTTATTCATATTTTGTACAGTTATCAATGAGAAAAAGGGATCAAAATTTCTAATGAAGCCTGCCTGTTGAGGACATTCTTTTACAAAAGTCATCCATTTAAAACCGAAAAGGAAGACAATCTTTATTCATATTCAATTGACTTGAAAACATTTACAGTCATATTGCAACTTCTGCAAGAGAAACACTTATTGCTTGCTACTTTTGTCTCACAATGATAAAATGCAAATATACCCACTTTCATAAGTAATATGAGATAGATGTAAATATTTTTGGAAAGAACAGTGAAAATGGTGATGTACAAAGTACATAAAATAACAAAAATGATTACATCAACTTCATTCAAGATCTAACATCCATAAACAGAAATAAACACTGCTTACAAGATTCCATAATCAACAATGCATTAATGAATCATGGAACAATAAAATTAATCAAAATCTCCTGTATCACCTTTCCATCTAAAGCCATCTGCAACTTAAATTTATTTCTAGAAACCTGGAAAAATTAAACAATTACTATACCCATCGTCCATATGAACATTTCACCAATATAGTACTGGTAAAATTAATATAACCCTCTAGAACAGAATATTTAATTATTTTTAAGTACATTTGAAATCAGTATGCTGGCAAGCATTGTAGTAGAACACATGGCCAATACTAAATAAAACAGGATTTAATTTTTTCCAATCAACCATTTCATGATATTCTTTGAAATGACAAGTAAAGACACATCTTTTGTACTGTGAAGCGTGTCAACTAACCCTACTCAAAAGAACATTATCAAATCAAAAATTTGCCTTTTTACACCAATACAGTATACAAGATAAAAAATGTCACTATGAATGCAACCAAGTATGAAGAATCTGTGAAACATCAACAAACAAGAAATACCTCTATTTCTGTTTAGCTTGCATTCTGTAGCACATATGTCTTAAGTAAACACATACAGATGAGATCAGTAAGACTATACATGAATATAAATGTAAAACATGATGAAAAGTTCCAGCTACTCCAATCCAAACGAGGCCACAGTTCAGATTTTATTAATAACATGACTAAACACTGGCAAATGACTAAGGGTTAAGTTTGTAAAAAACTTTACCATTAAGTAAGGTGTCTAGTTATGACCTTACTGTGAAGTATACATATTTATTAACTACTATATTATTATAATTATCTTAATTTCAATTTTATTAAATTTTACTCGACTCATTTTTGTACACTTTTTACTTACATGAATAATCAACTTATATGTACATTTATTTAAATTTGAGAACCTTGTAGGGAGGTACCATATTCAATCATTGCCACCTAAAGTGGCAAACTTTAAATGGTACTAAAGGTCCTACACAGCATTCCTTTTACTCAGTTAAGGAACTGTACAATGTCTAAAATGTTATCTTGCTCAAATTTTCACCCCTTGTATGTGTAACAAATCATTCAGCAAGACCTATGAAAATCTAAGGATTAAGAGAACATTCTGCTTAAAAAGGGAGGAAATGGAGAGCAACCACGTCTCCTCGTGTTTGAAATGATGTATGCTTTCAGCTTTGTATCGTGAAATTGAATAAAATTCATTATGAAAAAGTTGTGATACCATACTAGAAATGAAAAATTATTTCCTTAAATAACTACTCATGAATATGTAGCATAAAATCAAGGTTTAACTTTACTAACTATAATGAACATCAAATTGAAAAAGAAAAAAAAGCAACTCAAGACCTAAGTTCTGAATAGCTTTTCAATAATATCCAGAAGCCCACTTAGACTGTATACGGTTAATATTTTGTAACAACTTTCACAAGAATAAATGAATCCCTCCACTGAGCATTAAGTGTGTTGTAGTTTTGTACAACTTGCCCCGGGCCATTGGAATAATTTTCTCCAATGAATGAAACTACAGGTTTTCTTATTATCTATAGTCTTCTAACACAACATCCAAGAAGGCCATATTCCCTGGATAGCTCTGTCTGAAATTACACAGAAAGACTATATTTACATGCAAACTGACATCAAAGCATATTTCAACTATAAAATAAGTAAAATTATACAATGCTCATCTATATAACCACTACAGGGGAGGCAACAAACTCTACTAGCTCCTATTGTTTATGACATAAATTTAATTGGCTGGCTGATTTTTAACCACACCAAACCGTGAAAATACACTGAATACCATTAAAACAGTGGCAATAACATAAACAAAGGAATATATTCCAGTTTTCATTAAATCTTTATTTCTCTATACAACCTTAGTACTCTGCACATATATTATAAATGTGATACTGACCCCCTTTTAGAAAATATAAAAGAAATAATAATCAATTTATATCACTGACATAAAAGATCACAGCTCACCAAATACAATTTCAAATAAATAGTACATATTTTAGTCCATAACTAACAAACTATTTGCAAGTTACAATTCGTTCAAAATTTACAGGGGAAAAAACCATGAGGAATGCAAATATACAAATAAACAAAAAATTATAACTGATGATTCAATAACTTAGAAATTGCAAGCAGAAATCTCATTTACAATACTAATTACTATGGGGACTGAGAAAAGTATTCTGGAGGAATCTTGTTTTCTGCTTTTAACTGGGTGAATAATTCTCCTGCTTTGTTAAAGTCCCAGTTATTTTGCTCCAAGCACCTGTAAAACAATCTCTTTTAAGATCACAACTAGTTATGGTATAAATTATTACATATTTTAACTTGTCACTGAAATCATAAACCTACTATCAAGTTCATGTACAAATACTTTACATATTTACCATACTGTTGTAACACTGTACATATTCTACCGTATTTCTGAAAGCTTAACCTGTTCACTTATTTACTTTAAATGACAACTGAGGCATTCACAATATTAAGGGTCTCCAGGGATTGATTAGGAAAAAAAATTGTGAGAAAATGCATTTCTAAATAGGCATTTTCAAACATGCATATCACCACCCTTGTTAGATAATTGGATTTTCGACCACTTTGGAGTCTATGTACATATGCAAGTACGCTTTTCCATGGGTAAAGTAGGATATTTTTAGAGAGAGAGAGCGAGAGAAAAAAAAAAAAAGACTTGGAGCTCTGGGGACCCTTAATATTGTGAACGCCTCAATTATACCTCAATATTTCAAAAAGTTTTGTACAATCCAGCTATACCCATCTCTTGGTGGGAGTACACATTAAATAATACTGAGAGAGAGAGAGAGAGAGAGAGAGAGAGAGAGAGAGAGAGAGAGAGAGAGAGAGAGAGAGAGAGAGAGAGAGAGATAGTGTGTGTGTATGCATACTTACATTCTAGAATACTCAGGAAGCATTCCAGAAGCTTCACAAAACTTAGCAACTGAAGACAATTGCGCAGGTGACAGCTGGGGTTCAGTTGCAAGTGATGGGGATGCCACACCTCCCTGTGATGTTGTAAGATCATTCTCTGAAGTTTCTGGGACAGGATTTTTAAATGACTTCTGGAAATAAAAAAGCTACTAATTAAGAAATGAAGGTGCATAGTCATGTCATACACAAACACAAATTCTATCTTTAAAGAATAGTACTCCAATAATCAATGACCACTAAAATACAATTATTAATTTCAAAAGGACATGAAAAACATGAGAACTATAACAAAACACATTAATGTATTATGACAATAATAAAATTAAGTCATTCAAATCCATATAATACTTTACCACAAAAACATCATATACATATATGCACATATCCAAGTAAAGGGTGAAAAAATAAAGATGGCATATACAAATACTGCCCAACTTTCAAATATTCAGGATACATATTGGTGGCATTTTCACCGCACCTGCCCATACATATCCCTGGGACAAATGACATGTCTACAACATTCTTTGTTAGGGAAGTTCTTGTCTGAAATCAAACTACAGTAATGCCTACTGTCACATGGTTTTGTTTGTCTACATTTTTTACTTTATGGCATTTTTGTTAAAAATAAAGACAAAATAAAAAGGCATACTTTTTGCAACTATAAGCCTTCATAAAAATCAATAACTAAATACCAAATAACAAAAAATATATAAAATTATGCATTGTATAAAATTATTTAAAAACTTGAAAATACCAAAAAGATCTTATTTGCATGATGTTTGGTTGTAATAATTCCAGCGTTTGGCCACATGGCAGCACTGGTTCTCATCAGTGCAATAAAATGTGGCTTGCACACATGATATTTGTAATGTTTCGTTTACAATGAACTTGTCATTTTAATATTTGTCCCTGTGGCTCCACAGAAGTTCTTACTGAAAGTACTAGTACTGCTAACCATCATGCTACAAAGATGGAAAATAAGGTGGCTATGATAATGCGATACTAAGCAATGAAAATATGGCTGCCATAGTTCATAATTTTGGTTTGAGTTGGACAACAATCATTCACAATAAGGCATATCATCACATTGAGGAAAGGGATCTTGTATCCTCGCTCGATGACATCGAGGGACCAGTTGTCTGCCTCTCTCTCTCTCTCTCTCTCTCTCTCTCTCTCTCTCTCTCTCTCTCTCTCTCTCTCTCTCTCTCTCTCTCTCTCTCTCTCTCTCTCTCTCCAGGCTCTTGCAAATAAACAAAGCCTGGCTCCGACTGGTGTCTGAAGGACTGACGTCTCACTTTTTACCCCAGGTCTTGGAAGGGGCTCTGCCTCTAGGAAGACCTCTTCCTCGAGGAGACGATCTCGAGGAAGCTCCCCCTCGAAAGGGCTTATGCTTCTTAGAAGCTTGACCCAGCGTAGAAGTCGAAGGGACTGCCGGACGTCTGGAAGACTGGACCAGAAGGTCTTATGTAGCCTTCTCCTGCAGGCTGACAGCTAGATCTTTGATCATTGACTGGGGGAAGAGATGGCTTGAAAGAGGGGCGAACAGCAACTCTGCCCTCTGAGAGGGAGAAACAGACTTCGCAGTAACATTGCAGTACAAAGCTCTCTTTTTCAAGAGCCCTGTAAAAAAGTGCGAAGCCAACTCCTCCGAACCATCCCTGACGGCCTTGTCCATACACTCTAGCTTGCTGGACAGCTCCCCCAGACTAATCGAGTCCGGACTCCGTGACTGAACATCTAGGACTCCCAAACACCAGTCCAAGAAGTTAAAAACTTCCATCGTCCGAAACAGTCCCTTTAGATGGTGGTCCAACTCAGAAGGCGTCCACGACACCTTCGCCGATGAAAGCAGAGACCTCCTCGGAGCGTCAACCAGGCTGGCAAAGTCGCCTTGGGCACAGGAAGGAACCCTCAACCCAACGTCCTCTCCTGTCTCATACCACATCCCTGCTTTGCCATTGAGTCTCGACAGAGGCAGGGCAAAAGAAGCCTTTCCTTGAGCCTTTCTCGAGTCCATCCAGTCATGGACCTTCTTGAATGCTCTCTTGGTTGAAAGGGAAGTCTTCATCTTTACAAATCCTGGCGATTTACTGGATTTGGACGAGGAGAACTGTGAAGGAGGAGAGCGAGGGGCCGAGGGTTGAAACTTAGTCTCCAAACGAAGAACGAAGAAGACGGGCCAAGACCTGGTAATCCGATGAAGACGATGTTGAAGGCTGCTCTTCGTCTACTGCCTCCGTAGAACTGCTGACTTCTCTTTCTTCTACAGGAGCAACTGACAGGTCCACAGAATGGAGAGGTCTAAGACCTTTAGGCCCCACTCTCAAAAGGGATCTGCGTTTCGAAGCAGAACTCTCCGCACAAGGCTGGACGTCTTTCACAACAGCCTCCGATGCGTCCGGCAAAACTGCGGATAGAACGTCTTGAAGAGCGTCTTGACTAGCGTCTTGAAGTCGGTGAGCGTCCAGGTGTCGGCGAGCGTCCAGAGAAGAGTCCCGACGAGCGTCCATACGAGTGTCCTGAAAAGCGCCCAGCTGGGCGTCCTGCCGAGAAGTCCGACGAGCGTAACGACAGGCGTCCTGACGAGCGTCCCGACGATCCCTTTGACAAGACGAAGGAGCTTGTGAAGCGTCAAGCTTACCAGCTTGAGGAGTGTCCTGCCTCGCAGCAGTCCGAGCATCACGGAGGGACGTGAGAGGAGCGTCTTGGCGAGAAGAAAGACGATCCCTGCTATGATGAGCTTGAAGGTCTTCCTCCCTCTCGAACGACGAGAGTTTGGGAAGACGTTCATCGCGCCCTCTAGACAAACGCTGGGGTGCCAAACGAAATCTAGAGGGCGACGAAACAGGTGAAAGAGACGAGCGAGGAGAGGGAGAGGGGGACTGCCTGGACCTCTTGATAGGCAGTCTGGCATCCTTCCTACGACAACGCGGCTCTGCCTCTCTCTCTGCCAGCAACGAAGCTAACTGTTGCTGCATCGAAAGGAGCATCCTCCTGGTAGGAGAAGACTCCTTCTTAGGGGAAGGGCTGATCCCGTGGGAAGACGAGGGGCGAGGGGACGCCTTCTTCCTTCTCACAGGAACAGCTCTCTCCCTGGAGCGACTGGGGCGCTCAACAGCGTCATCCTCGGATGACGCCTGGTCCTCTTCTGCGGTGGAAACGCGTCAAAATCCGGAGAAGACCGCAAAACATCCGGAAAAAAAGGACATGAAGCGTCCTCCTCTCTGAAGCTTCTCTTCAAGGGCCGAGTCCTTCCGAGAGCTCCACCCCTTGCGCGGGGAGGACGCTTCGGAGGACGAGAAGCAATCCTTCAGGAGACGTGCACGAGCACGCTCCTTGGCAGCCTGGGAAGCGTCAACAGGTCCTGCCGAAGGGACGCCAGATCGGTGGGGAGCCCCCGTAACCCTCCTTCGGCTTTCGACATGCCCACTCCCTGATTCCTGGGAGTTCGACAGAGGTCCAGGCCTAGAGGCATTATGGGGCCAATCAGACACCCCCTCCACAACACTAGGGGCACTATCACTGCACTTCACTGCACTAGTCTCCAAGCTGAGCACTTTGGATTCTAGATTATGGAGAGAATCCAAAATCACAGAAAGGGCATTACCCTCCACAGACACAATCTCAGGGCCTGAAGGGAACACCACAGGGTTAGGAGAAACAAAGTCTACTGGAGGGTTAGCAGGAGAAATATTACTGCCCTGACGTCTACTGCCTGATACACTCCTGGAGGAAGACCTCCTGATTCTGTCACGCTCTAACTTGCGTACATAAGAATCATACATCTTCCAACCTGAATCAGACAAACTTTCACACTCCTTACATCCGTCATTTATCAAACACATATGTCCCCTACAACTCGTGCATACAGTGTGGGGATCTACCGAAGCCTTCGGTAGCCTCACCTTACACTCATCCATACAACATACTCTGACACTAGCAGAACTAGAATCAGACATCTTAGTTACAGGAAATATCAGAGCCAAAATCAAAACAGTCCACAAAAGCGTGTGCCTAGCCACAGATCCAAAGTCAAAAGCCAAAATACAATCAAGATACTTATGTGACAATGAGAAGTTAACGAAATCCAAAAGCGGAGGTACTGAAAACAGGTGTTGACAGTACCGGCGACAGAGAAAATCCGAATAGAAAAACTTTTTGGGTAGAGTAAAAGATTGACATTTGGGATGAGAAATGGGACAGCTCGCCAAATGAAAAGCTATCCTATCCATATCATTACTGAAAAACTCCCGCTGCAAATTGAAGTAAACATATTGGGATTTCATGAACTGACAGCCTGCGATTCAACATCATTCTTTCGTAGGTGTGGAAAGAAGTGCTGGAAAGTGTTTGAGCAGAATTCAGAGGTGTTTGGTGGAGTTGGTCAAGATGGTGGTGTTGCACCAGTAGAGGAATGTGTGCACATGCTGTACAGTGTCCCATGTCTGTTTGGTGGTGTCAATCAAGTATGGCATGACATGTTTGAGAAAGTACAGACAAAAAACGAAAAACTGCCACCAAACAAGGCTGCGGTACAGCTCCATTTGGCATGTGCCAATTTCTAAGGCAAGGCATGGCTGCAATCCAATGTGGGAGTGCAGAGTGTTGGACTATCATCAGCCACAAGTGGCTGGCAAGAGATTGATGATGGTTGGTTACAGGTGGTTTGGTCAACAACCCCCTTCAATCCCTGATGCTTGCATTGAATTGGTGACATGTGGTTGCATGTCCAAGTGCACAACTGTCCCCCCTTCAATCCCTGATGCATGCATTGAATTGATGACATGTGGTTGCATGTCCAAGTGCACGACTGTATCTTGTAAAAGCAGCACAAATGTCTGAGGTGTATTCCTGCACGCACTTGTAATACTGAAAACTGTAGAAACCCAGCAGGACTAAGCTCATTAAAACACTACACATATATATATATTAAGTAAGCCCTGAAACATGAATAGGTCCCCAGTGCTCATTAGTAGAAAAAAAAATAGCAACAATTACCAGGTGTCTGGCAATAGAACCCCCCCCCCCAACCCCCGGTACCATCTCATCTCCCACAAATTATTGTACTGTGTTAAGTTACTTGTGTAAGCTAACGCTTAGTTCCATAATGGGATGTTTCATAAAAGGTTACCACTTAATACAAGGTACTGCCTAGTCCTGGATTATTTAAATCCCGCTGAAGTGCACAGGCTATATAAAAGGAAAAATTTTTTACGAATCCGTAGCCTTATAACTTATCATCCAATCTTAGGGTCCTTGGTGTAAATTAGGGTGCTGCTTAAGCCCAGAATAGGTTGTCTTAAATCTAGGTTACTACTTAATCCATCTTAGCTCACATTTAAGCTTAAGTAATCCTAGATTAGAGGCTACAGACAACATACACTATTAGGATGATAGGATAAAAGATTAGTTTAACCAAACCTCTGAGTCTAAAAATGGAATTTTTATAATAAAATTAATATTAATAATACTTAACTGTATAATTTACCTAGCCCAAAATCCCCAAAAACTGCAAAAAAATTTACCACATTGGCAACCCTGTTACCTCCCATTCTGTCCGCCAGTTGGCAACACTGTCGTTGACAGTTACAAAACCTTCCCTTGAAAATCAGTTGTGATAGGCAGATCGTAGGGTAGAATGGGTGGGACTAGATAAATTATACAGGTAAATATTATTAATATTATTCTTATTATAAAAATTCATATTAATAAACATTACCTAATATAATTTATCTGGCCTGATTAACCACATTGAAAAGGAGGAGGGAATCTGAATAAAATTTCCCTTTCAGGCAGAATAGGGGGAACCAACCTAATCCAATTAATGGAAAAGGAAGAATTAGAAAAAATTAATAACCCTTAAACGCCAATTGGACGTATTAAATGTCAACGAAAATTGTCTGTTGGGTGCCGAATTGACGTATGAAACGTAAATGCAAAAATGTTTTTTTTAAATTCGTGGAAAAATAGTTATAGGCCTACCAGCTGAAAACTTTTGTATCACGCACCTTGAGGGATGCTGGGAGTTCACGGATCAAGCTGTTGTTTTGTTTACAATCGTCACCCAGGTGCGCAAGCGCGAATTTCTTTCTTCTCACACTAAAAAGCATCAGCGAGAAATCTCGGAAATTATTTCGTCACTTTGACATAATTTTTGCACCATTTCATATTAACCATTACATAGAGTTTTATATATGAAAATGTGCACAATTTCATGTAGAATACAACAAAAAACAACCCATGGTTGTAGCTTTTATCAGTTATGAAATATTTTCATATAAATAACGATAAGTGCCAACATTTCAACCTTCGGTCAACTTTGACTCTACCAAAATGGTCGAAAAACGTAATTGTAAGCTAAAACTCATATGTTCTAGTAATATTCAATCATTTACCTTCATTTTACAACAAATTGGAAGTCTCTAGCACAATATTTCGATTTATGGTAAATTTATGAAAAAAAAAAAAAAACTTTTTCCTTACGTCCACGCAGTAACTCTTCTGATAATATCAGAAATTTTTTCGTATGATTGTCGTAATGTTTGCACAGTTTTATGTTAGCCGTAACATAAAGTTTTATATATGGAAATGTGCGCAATTCATGCAGAATATAACAAAAACCAACCCATGGTTGTAGCTTTTATCAGTTTTGTAAATATAATAAGTACCAAAATTTCACCCTTCGGTCAACTTTGACTCGACCGAAATGGTAGAAAAACGCAATTGTAAGCTAAATATCTTACATTCTAGTAATATTCAATCATTTACCTTTATTTTGCAACAAATTGGAAGTCTCTAGCACAATATTTCGATTTATGGTGAATTTTTGAAAAAACCTTCCTTACGTCCGCGCGGAAACTCTTCCGAAAAAAACCAGAATTTTTTTCGTCCGAAAGTTGTAATGTTTGCATCGTTTTATATTAGCCGTTACATAAACTTTTATATATGAAAATGTGCGCAGTTTCATGTAGAATACAACAAAAAACCACCCATGGTTGTAGCTTTTATTAGTTTTGAAAAATATTCATATAAATAACGATGAGAGCCAACATTTCAACCTTCGGTCAACTTTGACTCTACCGAAATGGTAGAAAAATGCAATTGTAAGCTACAACTATTACATTGTAGTAATATTCAATCATTTACCTTTATTTTGCAACAAATTGGAAGTCTCTAGCACAATATTTTGATTTATGGTCAATTTATGAAAAAAACTTTTTCCTTACGTCCGTGCGTTAACTCTTCCGAAAAAATCAGAAATCTTTTCATCCAAAAGTCGTAAGGTTTGCACCGTTTTATATTAGCCGTTACATAAAGTTTTATATATGAAAATGTGCGCAATTTCATGTAGAATACAACAAAAACCAACCAATAGTTGTAGCTTTTATCAGTTTTGAAATACTTTCATATAAATAACGATAAGTGCCAAAATTTCAACCTTCAGTCAACTTTGACTTGACCGAGATTGTCAAAAAATGCAATTGTAAGCTACAACTATTACACTCCAGTAATATTCAATCATTTAACTTTATTTTGCAACAAATTGGAAGCCTCTAGGACAATATTTCGATTTATGGTGAATTTATGAAAACAACTTTTTACTTACGTCCGCGCACTAACTCTTCCAAAAAAATCAGAAATTTTTTCAACCGATTGTCGTAATGTTTGCACCTTTTTATATTAGCCGTTACATAAAGTTTTCTATATGAAAATGTGTGCAATTTCACGTAGAATACAACAAAAATCAACCCATGGTTGTAGCTTTTATCACTTTAGAAATATTTTCATATAAATAATGATAAATAGAAAAAATTCGACCTTCGGTCAACATAAACTCGACCGAAATGGTCGAAAACTGCAATTGTAAGCTACAACACTTATGGCCTATAGCTGGTTCACTTAAGGTAGATTCTTGGATGAGCCCTATTCTTACGAGACGTTTGTTTGGCGGTCACTGATTGGTTGGTACCGAGAGGTAGGCAGCTCCCAGCCAATCAGCGGCCGCCAAACTAACGTCTCGTAGGCACAGGGTTCATCCAAGAATCTACCTTAAGTGAACCAGTTATAGTAATATGCAATCAATTAACTTCATTTTGCAACAAACGGGAAGTCTCTAAGACAATATTTCGATTTATGGTGAATGTTTGAAAACAACTTTTTTACGTCAGCTAGTTACGAATTCATGCCTCATATTGTGATATTTTATCTGTGTTGCTTTGATCGTTTTTCAATTTGTTATATACCAAAATCATCACAATTTAGTGTACAATACAACAAAAAAATAATTGACACATTAGCTTTAACCATTTTGCTCACAGTGCGATTTATATACAATTATATATGAAATTTTTTTTGCACTGTTATATATTCCAATATTTATATATGATAATGATATTTTTTTTCACTTCTGATGGTTGCATACTAAACTTCTGGCAATGACAAAAAAAGGAGCCAAAAATGAACTCCTAATCTTGAAAATTAAGTGTGCTGTGATTTAAAAAAAAAAAAAAAAAAAAAAAAATGTTTCATTTTCGGCGAACACTCGTGAACGCCGCCGGCATACAGGAGACACTTTCGGAAATACTGGCTCGGCGATTAAGGGTTAAAAAGAAAACAACATTACTTAGGAACATGCTAATTTTGTTAAGTGAGAAATCCCTGCCTTCAAGCGAGCATTCCTGACATTGTTGGATCTTGAAAATAGATGCACCTCTGCTGAATCCAATCTGGGCATTTAATGAATAAGTCTTGGACAGTCAAGGGAACTTGGCATCCATTACATTTCATTGGGTCAGAATGTGGGGTTGTCATTAGATGACCATGAGAAAATCTAGTAAGAATCTTGACATAGGAAATTGGGTTCAGATTTGCTGAAGATAAGGGAAGTGCCCTCATATCTTTGAGTCTATTATATAGTACATCACATGTTAGTGTTTATCATTATGACACAATACCCAGCCATAATACAAGCTAATAGAAAATTCTTTGATATTAGTTTGGTCACCATGGAGCTCTGATAGACCATGGAAGGGTAATTCCTGGAAGGAGAAACAAGCGACTACGCTATAAAAAAACATGCATAATAATGAGGGAAGAAATAGTGTGTGCATAAAATGAATGTTACCTAGAAAAGTAATGCCAACAAAGAGAAAAAACACATATTGTACCTTTATTTGTTCCACAGTTGCTGTTGTAATAAAGAGTTTTTCATTGCAAATACAATAGCCAGTGCCTTGCGGAATAACAATAAAGGTGCGGCTAAAGGAACGAACCAATGGCGCTCTATCAGAAAGCTGGCGGAATACACCAGTAAGGGTTACATGTATTAGGTTTGCCTGCAAAATGAAAAGTGAAAACAGTAATGTAATACAAATAAAACACTAAGGTTAAATATCCAACAATTTCTCAATGAAATATATACAAAAATTCACTCATAATAAATTAACAACACTTCATCCACAAATAAACGTAACTAACTGATGCTGTGCTTGGCTTATCAAGAAAGTATGCAAGTTATGGCAATGATATCTATGCAGTGTATAAATATCAAGGGTTAATCAATCTTATATTCAGAGATGGAGTATTCACACATGAAAAGAGTATTCACACATGAAAAGTTTCATCACAATATAAACTAATAACGTGTACTCAGCAATATCTTAATTAATTAAAACATTAAAATTAAAAGAACGTCCCAACTTCAGTGGCATACTCCAACTCAAACCTTGGGCAGGAAAAGATACAATGACTCAAAGCTAAAAAGACATGACAAAAACTCAAGACATAGGCAACCATTCCATGGACAGACAACTGCCTCCCAAAGCAATGAGGGGCAAAGGGAGGTCAGGAGAAGAACGAAGGTCCACAAGGAATTTCACTTATAACTTGAAATACTCATGCATTCTCATAGAAAATCCTTGGAGATAATGAACCAGGCAAACTTCCACAATAGAATATTCACATGTATTAACCCTCTTACGCCGACTGGACGTATTTTACGTCGACATTTTTTGTCTCCTGTGTGCCGACTGGACGTATTTTACATCGACTTTGGACGTATTTTACATCGACTTACAAGTTTTTTTTAAAATTCGCGGAAAAATACTTATAGGCCTACCAGCCTAAAACTTTTGAATCACGCGCCTTAGGGGATGCTGGGAGTTCACGGATCAAGGTGTTGTTTTGTTTACAATCGTTACGCAGGCGCGCAAGAGCGAATTTCTTTCTTGCCGCACTAAAAAGTATCTGTGACACATCTCAGAAATTATTTAGTCACTTTGACATAATTTCTGTACCATTGTAAATTAGCCGTTACATGAAGTATTATATATGAAAATGTGCGCATTTTTATGTAGAATACAACAATAAAATACTCATGATTGTAGCTTTTATCAGTTTTGAGATATTTTCATATAAATAACGATAATTGCCAAAATTTCAACCTTCGGTCAACTTTGACTCTACTGAAATGGTCGAAAAATGCAATTGTAAGCTAAAACTTATATTTTAGTAATATTCAATCATTTACCTTCATTTTGCAACTAATTGGAAGTCTCTAGCACAATATTTCGATTTATGGTGAATTTATGAAAAAACTTTTTCCTTACGTCCGCGCGGTAACTCTTCCGAAAAAAATCATACATGCGATTGTGGTAATGTTTGCACCATTTTAAAATTAGCCGTTATATAAAGTTTTATATATGGAAATGTGCGCAATTTCATGCACAATACAACTAAAAACAACCCATGGTTGTAGCTTTTATCAGTTTTGAGATATTTTCATATAAATAACGATAATTGCCAAAATTTCAACTTTGACTCTACCGAAATGGTCAAAAAACGCAATTGTAAGCTAAAACGCTTATATTCTAGTAATATTCAAGCATTCACCTTCATTTTTCAACAAATTGGAAGTTTCTAGCACAATATTTCGATTTATGGTGAATTTATGAAAAAAATAAAATTTTCTTTACGTCCGCGCGGTAACTCTTCTGAAAAAATCATACGTGCGATTGTGGTAATGTTTGCACCATTTTAAATTAGCCGTTACATAAAGTTTTATTTATGAAAATGTGCGCAATTTCATGTAGAATACAACAAAACATAATTGAAGGTTGTAGCTTTTCTCATTTTTGAAATATTTGCATATAAATCACGATAAATAGCAAAAAAACCACGTTCGGTCAACTTTGACTCTACCGAAATGGTCGAAAAACGCAATTGTAAGCTAAAACTCTTACAGTCTAGTAATATTCAGTCATTTATCTTCATCTTGAAACAAATTTGAAGTCTCTAGCAAAATATTTAGATTTATGGTGAATTTAAAAAAAAATCTTTCCTTCCCTCCGCGCGCGGATTCTCTGCCACAAATCTCCGAAATGCGTACATACCATTCTCGGAATATTTGCTCCATTTCATATTAGGCATTTCATAGAGTATTATATATGAAAATGTGCGCAATTTTATGTAGAATAAAACGAAAAATATTTGAAGGTTGTAGCTTTTCTTATTTCTGAAATAATTGCATATAAAAAATATATATATATAAAAATTTGACATTTGGTCAACTTTAATTTGTCAGATATGGTAAAAAACTGCAATTGTAAGCTAATACTCTTACAGTATAGTAATATTCAATCATTTGTCTTCATTTTGAAAGAAATTGGAAGTCTCTAGGACAATATTTAGATTTATGGTGAATTTTTGAATAAAATATTTGTTTACGTCCGCGCGTTACGAATTCATGCATTATTTTGTGATAATATTTTCTCCGTGTTGCTTTTATCGTTTTACAATGTGTTATATACCAAAATGGTCGCAATTTAGTGTACATTACAACGAAAAAAAAGTAACTTGTTACCTTCAACTGTTTTGCGCACAGCGCGATTTGAATACAATTATATATGAAATTTCGTTTTTGCGCTATCATATATCGCATTACGTATTTATATATGATAATGATAATTTTTTTTCATTTCTGATGGTTGCATAGTAAACTTCAGCCAATGACAAAAAAAGGAGCCAAAAATGAACTCTTAATCTTGAAAACTAAGCGCGCTGTGATATTTGAACAAAAAAATTTTTTCCGCTTCTGTGCTCACTCTGAAACACCTCCGGCACACGGGAGACAATTTATTTTTTACCGCTTCGGCGTAAGAGGGTTAATTTCATTCCCTAACATTTTTATAGTATTAACTTCATTTCCCAACATTTTTTGATACAACTATCACTAGTAGTTTCCTACTTACTATTGTGAATGGGTCTGAATCCCATAACACAACCAGAGGTCTTCGTTTATTTCTCACCTGGGTTCACAACTTGAAATAGTAAATGTGAAGAGATGAAGAAGCTAATGGGTCACTGTGGCTAATAAGTAAACCATTCAGATTTACAAAAACTCATAATTTCTTTATCAAATTTAATGCATTTTTGCATTTGGTTTTAATACAGGTTATATAAGCGGTTATGTGGGCTTTCCAGTTCAGTAGTGTATCAAAGAATTTGCTTAAGAGCTTTGCCGTTTGACTTGTGGGTATATGATGATGTCTAATCTTATGTCTATTTAATTTTTCTTATTTTTCATTATTTCTAGAATATAACCTGTGGTCTTTTCTAAGGAGAATTGGAAGCCTACTGGTGAAGCTGTCAACTTTTACTATAGCATTACTGAAAACATGTTCAGTAAGTCTTGTTTGATGTTGAGTAACGCACAGCAAAATCATTTTAAAACGAGTCTTCAAATTAATACTATGTATCATCCATTTATACTTGAATGGTACAGTTTGTTTGAAAGTATATAATAAAATTTGCAAATCTTCACAAGTTAATTTTGTATAATGTTTTTAATACTGAATATCTCTATATGATAACAGTCTTCCTGTATAACAATGAAAACAGTAATTTTTTCCTTTGCTTGCATTCAAATCCTCTTGCATTTAAATCCTATCTACAGATGTGATCCTCCAGATGGAACAGTGAATCTATAGTGGATCTAATGTTCCATGAACTAAAGTCTGTGAGGCATCAAAACTTCTTTTGTTGTGGATGTATCAAATGATTTGTGCATTTTCCATTTGCTCTTGATAATTTACAAAAAACTCAGAGGTTTGGTTAAAGTACATTTTATAAGCAACTACCTAAGAATGCAAAAGGCCACAGCAGAAGCTATGAAAACGGCTGATAATTGACAAAGCTGATTAAGTAGCTTTCATGATCAGATGAGAATACAAATTTCCAAACTCAAAACAGAGATGATCATAGGCAAACAGGTATGGCAATCCTAATTCAATCCATGTGATCACCAGCCTGACAAAACAAGCAGCATAAGTGTCATGCAAGAAGGAGAAAAACATGTGGCTCTCAGATATTTCCAAACTTATTTGGAACTAGACCATGAATCTTGGAAAAGGCTCCACAAGGAACCAGTATTAGATCATCATCTAGTTGCAAAAGCAGTCTACAAGCTTACTGAAATTATGAGGTATAACTTAAATCCAAATCTACTGAAAACTGGACTTGTAAAGGCAAAAGGTCCTGGCTAGTTATTTAGGCATTTGAGCCTGTTTTTCAGGGCATGTTAACCTTGTGCCTGACTGAACAATCAGAACAAAAGTGGGGATATATTTAACATGGGGTCTGGCAAGTCTACAAGGAGATGAGCACCAAAATCTCCTTTTGACAAAAAAAAAAAAAATTAAATCCTATCCTCTGGCCATGAGCAATAATCCACCTGACATTTAGGAACTTTGAGATGTGTTCAAAATACCTTTGGTAATAGGAGAGGCATTATCTTTTACCATGGCAAAGGTTATATGTAATGCCAATCTTTTAAGGCTCCTTAGGAGCTTTCTATAATTGAAAGGAAGAATTTAATGTAGAGGATCTTTCTCATTCCAAGATATTGGCTTTCAGGAGCTATTTGGTCGATGGGAAGGGTCTTGGTTTGTTTAATTCCAATGAAAACACTGTACATTGCATCGTGACTGTGACAAATACCTAAAAATATTAGAAGGAAGAGAATGAATCAAGTTGGAGACATCTCTTCATTTGAACTCTGAAGCAAAAGATATATGTGTATTTAATTTGTTCATCATAGTTGCAAAGTTTTCCTGATATAACAAACAGGCAGATTTACAGCAGCAAACTGAAATCATAGACAAAATTTGCTTTTGCAACCACCACAGCAGAGAGGTTGGAAGAAAGGGGGCAGTGAAGAAAATGCCCAAATAATTGGCTTAGTTTTATCTTGAGCATAACACTGATTGCCAACACACAAGCATATATAAAAAAAGTTGCCAGTTTGCTGCTAAATTTAAGGGAGAACTTAAGAAAAGGAATAATATGCATTGCAGACATGTTTTCAAGAAGACAAGGAGAACTGAACACACCAAAAAGTGCATGAAAAAACAAAGAATGAACACTGTTCACCATAAAGCACTTGAAAATTACTGGACAAAGTCCAATTTATAGTAGCAAATCAATGATGGAAAAGAATGCCAAAAAATAACAATCTGGTTGCCATATTTCATTAAAAAAATGAACATAAGTTAAAGGGAATGAGTTATGAATTTAGGCTATAAAGCCCTGCACTAAAGCATTTCTAACCTATTTTTACTTCCTAATATGAATACAAATTTTATAATTAAATTTTGAAAGAACTGAGCAAAATAAAGCCAATTTCCAACTTACCTCTGCAACAGGAACATCCACAGTAAAGGAGTTGGGATCATGAGTAGTGAATGGAAGCTTGGAAAGCAGAGCGACAATGTTATTCCGACCTCTATGAAGATTCTGCATTCGCTTGTCTGAGGTTAGGTTCTTCTTTAGATTTCGACTCTCATTCACATAAACATGTGTGTACCTGAATTTTTTTATATTCCATAAATACTGTGCAAGCAAAGTAGAATAAACAACTAAAAAAAATACACAAGTAAATGTGCATATTTTCCAAATATCATTAATCTTATACACAGGCTCTTTTAATGATTCCTAAAGTTACAAGATATTTGCAGAGTATGAGCTGCAGACAGTGTCCATATGGCAAGAACATGACAAATTTCTAACCAATTTGTATTTTTCATAACTAACAAACCTGAGGTCTTTAACCTTAGGATAAATACTTAGTGCCAGCTAGAAACCAGTAAAGTTTAAAATAATTGTGTACGGGCTCGCGAGTTAAAGAGGGGTATGTGGGTGGCTCCACATGTCTCGTGACCAAGCACAGATGCCAATAGTCCCTTGTGTACACAATTATTTTAAACTTTACCAGTTTCCAGCTGGCGCTAAGTAATTATCCTAATGTTAAGACCAAAGGTTTGTTTCGTATATGAACAACTTAATCTTTGTGTTCTTACTAACTAAATTAAATTCATGAGAATGAATATTGCTAATAAGGTGAATAAAATAAAGAAAATACTGTAGAGATTAATAATGTACTCAACACAATCAACACTAAATCAAAGATCCTCATGAAAATCACAGATTAGAAATTTATCACTTAGGATATATATGACAAACTCACTCTAGATTATGTTAGCATAAGAGACATGAAATTTCTTACCGAGCTCCAGGTCCAGACTCAGGAAATGTACAAGCTAAAGAAAAGGTGGCATCTTCTGTGTATGCAGCAGCAAGTGGTGTCCTATCTTCACTATCAAATATCTAAAAAATAAACAAAATTTCTAATAAAACATTACTAAACAACTACTTTTTAAAAACTGCAACACTGTATAATGTGCCTTCCATAGTACCATTCTCAGAAAGGGTAATTTCCTTTTAACAATTGAAATTTTCATGACAATACAGTTACTAAATAAGTGTTATATCATTTCAAAAACATCTAACTTCTCATGGGTCACAAGTTATTGTCAAAAGAATGGTTATAAAATCTACACTCTCAGTAAAAAATTACTAATACTTATTTGGCAGACAAATTTTAAAAAGAACTTTGGTGCTCCAACAAAACTGACAACCAGAACAAAAAAGACCAATGAACAACAGCAACTATTATCACTAGAAGATAAACCACTACACCACTGGAGCAACATTCTCCAATATCATATGACTCAGGTTAATGGTTTTTAAAATGCTTAACAATAAGCAGAAACTACAACAACAATAATAATTAACAATGGAAACAAACTTCAGGTTAATCAAATTATATATTTCACTCACTCATCTATACCAGTCATACAAAGAATAATTTGAATCCAAATAATCATGAGGTTTTCATTATCAGGAAAATGTTTTAATAAGAAAAATAAGAAAAGATTGGAAATTGTTTTATTAAAAAATTAAGAAGAGATTCTCCCTTTAGTGTGTCCGATTCCTCTATACCTCAATATCCCATAAAATGCTTTTTTCTCCATGTACAGTCTACAGGAAAACTCACTATCCTCACCACATCAAGAAAGGAAATTCCTTTCCAGATCCACGACACTGGAAAGTCAATTGGCAAGTGGTCCAATCACAGTTTATAAAAATTACATCAATTTCTACCTTTGTTAGACAAGCTTATTCTCCATGCTTCAAGAAATCAAAGTCAGGTTCATAATTAGAAAAGTGTCATAGTCTGAGGTTAGTCATGATGGATGAAGAAGTGGCCAGTAACCCTGGATCCAAATATCCTGGAATAAATCAAACTGCCACTCTCTGATGTCCCTGCACATTCCAGATGGCCGAAAACCTGGAGAGAATTGATCTACAAAGCATAATATGAAAGACTACCACAAGTCTCACTTTTCCAATTCTGTGATTTTGGATTGCCAGACTGCTTAGTATATGTATATGTTGGTATGTATATATTATATATTATATATAGATATATATAGATATATATATATATATATATATATATATATATATATATATATATATATAGTATATATATATATATATATTATATATATATATATATATATATATATATATATTCTATATATATATATATATATATATATATATATATATATATATATAATATATATATATATATATATATATACACACACACACACACACAGAGGTACCTTAGTTGTGGAACATTTCTTATATCAAACATTCCGTTTTCTAAGGAAATTTTCTGGAAAATTTTTTATTGTTTGTCGAACAAATGCTCATACTACTACTTTGAACTGACCGATTATCTTTCTTATACTTATTATGCTTTTTATATACCTGTATTTGATGGCCTACTGCATCCTACAAGAAAAACTGTATTAATTTGTTTTCTCATTTAAAATATATATAGTTTAATGATAACCATATTCAACAAAATAAATAAAATAATCAAGCACTTCAATATAAAATAAAGCATAAAAGATGTGATGTCACGCGCACCTGACTTGAGACTGAACAAGGGAGTGTTGATATTTTGAGGAGAGAAGAGAGGTAAAATATTACTGTATGTATGTAAAAGCAATAACAATTCACATACAGAAGGGAATTTCACAGTAAATTTAATATCATAAAATATGAAAACAAATGCTATACTGAAACAATAAAAGTCTTAATCGCGCCTGTGTTCGGTGCGCCGAGTTAGACGGTATAGTTTAATCATATTCAACAAAACAGTAAATGAAAGAACAAAGCTTTTCACAGTCAAATTTAGCATAAACAATTAACAAAATCATTCGTCATTACGGTGATGTACAGCTTAATTGAGATAGAGGGATGGAGTGTTTATATTTTTGAGGAATAATGAATGAATGACTTTAAGTTATTGAGTGTCGTGATATTGTTGAGGAGAGAAGAGGAAACCAGTAAAATCATTACTACAATATGTAAGTAAAAGCAGTACCAATTCTCATAATAAAAATAAAATGTTATTTCACAATGAATTTAACATAATGATAAACATGAAACAATCACATACAATATAGTAAAAAAAAAAAAAAAAAAAAAAAAAAACGTACTTGAAGCCAATGTTCAGTAACGCTGAGTGAGATGATACAGAGAGGAGAGGAGAGGACATGGAAGACAGGGTTCTGCGTCCTACTGACTTAACAGCTGAGCTGGGAAGATTATTAACTTGCATCCTACTGACTTAACAGCTGAGCTGGGAAGATTATTAACTTGTTTCTTTGGTTTACTGTTTACTGTGTGTGTGTGTGTGTGTGTGTTACATTTCTAACATAATTAGGATAAAATACTATATCTGAGAGCAATATGTAAGCAACCAAGGGAAATCAAAACATGTTGCAATTAATGAATGAATGACTTTAAGTTATTGAGTGCCGTGATATTGTTGAGGAGAGAAGAGGAAACCAGTAAAATCATTACTACAATATGTAAGTAAAAGCAGTACCAATTCTCATAATAAAAATAAAATGTTATTTCACAATGAATTTAACATAATGATAAAACATGAAAACAATCACATACAATACAGTAAAAAAAAAAAAAAAAAAAAAAAAAAGTACTTGAGCCAATGTTCAGTACGCTGAGTGAGATGATACAGAGAGGAGAGGAGAGGACATGGAAGACAGGGTTCTGCGTCCTACTGACTTAACAGCTGAGCTGGGAAGATTATTAACTTGCATCCTACTGACTTAACAGCTGAGCTGGGAAGATTATTAACTTGTTTCTTTGGTTTACTGTTTACTGTGTGTGTGTGTGTGTGTGTTACATTTCTAACATAATTAGGATAAAATACTATATCTGAGAGCAATATGTAAGCAACCAAGGGAAATCAAAACATGTTGCAATTAATGTATAAAATACTGGGTTTCCATTTTTGTTTTTGGGATGAAGAAAATTGCAATGTCTCCTAAATATTGCCTTGTACCTTATAAAATCTAACATCTACGTATCTGGCTCAAACTCAAGGAGCACTACTGCCTACGATGGTAGTCTTGAGTTATTTAACATTTCCAAGACTCGCATGCTAGCCTACATTAGACTACTTACTTTTATGTTTTTGCTTCACTATTTAAAATAATGACAATCATTCAGAATTTGTGGACATAGCCAACAAAGTCTCGTGTCTATCAGACTCCCCGTAATTCAGGTTACCAAAAGGGCAAGTCATAAAAAACAATAAGGTTTAGTCATTGATATTTTAACTTATGTTTTGTTAAAAAGTGCTTTAACAAATAATTCTAAATATTCATATGAGAATAAAACACTGCAGAACTTTAACTAGAATGCACAAAACATGTAAGCTAGCAACACAAGGAACAAATTTAACACAATTAACAGAAAATGCATAAGAACTTTATTCTTTACCAAAACAAAGGCTAATACACAATTTAATTCTTTGAGTACCTATGATAACTATAAAAAGAAAGAGAAAGGAGGTAAACTGAGAGAGTGATGGTTTACTCTCCAGTCTGATGACAGCAACAGAGGGATGAAGGGGTGCAAACAAACAGTACATAAAACCACAACCAAACAAAAATAGTAATTAACTTAGTTCTTTCTCAAAAAAAAAAAAAAAAGCATAGGAAAACATGGATAACCATACTGAACAATGAAAAACCTACCTGATAATACTGCTCAATAAACTGAAGCACTAGATCTTTAACACCAGGAACTGCAAAATACGACGTTAAGATCTTTGGCATTGTGCTGGTATCGTCATCATCAACTTCAAATCCAATTGGCCTAGGAAGCTCCTGTCCATCCTAATTCCCAGATTATTAATATCAAAACTATTTTACGAAAAGATTTTATACTTTATACAATACAAACCATAGCATTACTAGCCTATTACTTTGACATCCCAACCAGGTCATTCAAGACACAAAACAGGAATCACATGTGATCCCAAATGGGTAATGACTACTCCTTGTCTAGGGGAATAATTACACTGTCACCACCTTCCTTCAAGTTTTCTTAGCCATTAAGAGAGCTGCATTCTTTGAAAAACATCTAATGAAAGTGTCAGTAAAACCCGCACAAAAGTTAGGCACTGTACAAAAGACCACATACATTTTTAAGTGATAAAACAAAGAACCAAACATATTTATAACAAGTGATAAAATCAATGCAACTTGTTTCAGGTCATTTGTCTTTCCATGACTAGAATACTGGATGTCTGCTTTTGCCATAGATAAGAGTAGTTTGTGGTGGTAGGTATCTGTTTCCGAACATTAGACCATCAATGGATGGTCTCGTTTGTCAATTTTGCCTAAGTTGTATTTTAACAGAGATCTTTCACATTCTGAATTGATCCCTGATCACCACTTCCTGCTGAGAGCAACCAGATTTGCTGAACAGCAGTAACAATATGCAGTTAATGTGCCTCACTATAGAACTTCTCAATTCTAGGAGTCCTTAATTCCTCACACCACTGGACTGTGAATAGTCTCCCTGAGGATGTCATGCAATTAGACCATGAAAAATTCAAGCAAATATGCAATGCAATGCTACCCTAAAAGTATTCTCCCTGCATTTTAGTAAATTTTTACCTATTTATTAACCTATTTTTTTCCTTTTTATAATACGCAAGATCTTTTCTTTTCTTCTTTCTCTATCTCCCTTTACCTCCTTCAACTTTTTCCTAATGAACACCATATTCTGTGGAAGGTTGAATTTCAAGAATAGCCTCTGTGGGCTTGTTCCATATGAATAGGGTTCATCTTCATAATAATAATACTGATTTGTATCTAGTCACTTTATTCATGCCGCTCACAAAGAATCAAGTTCAAGCTTTCTCATTTCTTGTGGGGAGTATTCACAGCCATAATCCATGTCACTGCGACAATATTACCATCCAGTGATTATTTCCACTCTTCCAGAAAATACAGATAAATTTCCCCAGACAGGGCCCATATCCCATAAAGAACAGATACCAAAGGAGGTACATAACTGCTCTATACCTGTCTCATGAGAATAACTTGAATATATACACACTCTCAGAATCTTTAAGCTATACTGAGATCACAGTAGAGTTTTGACAACTTTCTCCTAATTTACACCATATCAGGCGCTTAGACACTATGGATGCAGATATAAGTAGCCAAACCTTAATCTCCTGGTTTCAAGTGATGGACAACCAAAATCATGATTGTCCTTGGGCCAATTCATCACAACAGGTGAAAGTTAAACAGTCCAGTGAGGAGGGTAGAGGCAATGAATAAAAAAACAAAAAAATTTAGTGCTGCAGCAAGGCCAGAATGGATGTTGCAAAAGGCCTTTGATACTTCATACAGTGAGACAAGCAAGGTGCACTGATAAGGGGGCAGGTGAGTATGGAGGACCTTTGAAGGATAGTCATCACCCAGATGTAATCACAAATACATTCTCCCCTATTAAATCTTGAGATCTCTACAGGATACCCTCAAAATAGGTACTAGTAAGGTAATGGTTTGAAATTTTGTTATATCATATGATCTATACTTATACTAAACTTCTATTACAAAGAATGCAATGCTCCCAAATCTAAACAAATGGATATTGAAGATTTTATTCCCATTATAAATAAAAAATAAAATAATTAAACTTGAACCATAACAGTACTAAACCAAACAGTTCTTCAAGCCTACTGAACCAAACAGTTCTTTCTTTCAGATTGAAAATAATAACTGATAAATTAATCAAAATGGTAGTTAACAGATGGGTAATTAACTCCCTTCAGTTTACTATAAATTGAGAAAACAGTGATTTTACAGACTAATATCTTACCAAATATAGGACCTTGGGGAACCATTTCCGCACAGCACTGGAATAACAAGAGTAAGTTCAATTTCTGAAAATGGAGTTCAGTTACATCCTGGTAATGTCTTGCAAACTGAGTAACAAAAAGATAAAAAGGTGAGGTTATGACAATCTTGATTATGCATGCAAAATTTAGTCATTAACTACTATCAATTTGCAACTTAACAAGAAAAGGTATGATTACTTTAATATATCTTACTCTTCAAAGGTACAAAGGTATATGGTAGTTATGATGAACAAACCTTTTTCAAAAACCTGAACTTTCTTTAAAAAAAAAAAAATTTCAATTAGAATCTTAACCTCCAGAAAAATAAGGAAAATTAAACACACTTGACATATGAGAAGTTCAACTAAAACACAATTAGATGAATGATATAAAATATTAAAAACTGGAAAAATTTATGTATAAGTCTGAGAAAAAATTAAACATGCCACAAGAACTGAAATTAACAGCTAAATGAATGCCATGAAGATATGACTAGTAACCACCATGTTGCTGTTCTCCTCCACTTATGCTGAAGTGCTTCTTTCATCTCCATCTGGAACTAGAGACTTGCCATATTTATGGCATTAAACATAATAGCAACTGATACTGTGTGTGTGTGTGTACGTGTGTATTAAAATTACAATTAAAATGAGAAAACTTTATGAAATAAGTGGCCTCACAAACTATAGCTAGTCCATTTAATAAGAGATGAAAATGCTTAAATGAGTTTTTTTCTTCATAAAAAAGTAGTTTTTTATTTTCTTCATAAAAAGGTAGTTCAGAGAACAACACACTGAGTTCCTTATCCAAGACTTAGCTTCCTAGCATACTTCAAGATCCTTACTGTTAACTGACAAAGATAAAAAAAAATTGCACCCAGAATCCAACCTAGTTTCTACATACAATATAAGAGGCCTACAATACATGGTAACCTCAATCTACACTTTGGCCAAAGGTGATAAAAGTTTATTTCCCTGTTCAGGAACTGACAAAGACTACAATCAACCCCGGTATTCAAGGGGGAGGTGTACCACAACTGCAACCACACCACCTGCCCCCCCCCCCCCCCCACCCCCCCCCCCCCCCCCCCCCCCCGCCCCAATCCCCCCCCCCTCCCCCACCCCCCCCCCCCCCCCCCCCGAATAGCTAAAATAAATGCTTAATACGTCTCTAAAACCACTTTTAAAAATCTATTTTGATAGTTCAAACACCAAAAGATGCTTATCCCTGAGTACTTTATTAGTTTTATCACAAAAATTGCATTTAATCAGGAAAATATGAAAATATGATATTGTTATGATACAATAAAGTTTTATGCATACTTACCTGGCAGGTATATATATAGCTGTATTTTCTGAAGTCCGACAGAATTTAAAAAACTTCCGACACACGCAGTGGTCGGCCAGGTGGTTAGTACCCATTCCCGCCGCTGGGAGGCGGGTATCAGGAACCATTCCCATTTTCTATTCATAATTTTTATTTCCACTGTCCCCTGAGGGGAGGTGGGTGGGTACTTGAATATATAATATCTGCCAGTTAAGTGATGAACAAACTTTATTGTATCATAACAATATCATTTTGCTCATGAACTTACCTGTCAGATATATATATAAGTTGAACCCCACCGTTGGAGGTGGGAAGGGACAGAATAGAAGGATTTTGGGACACAAATGCATGCAGATGATTTACATCTTGGTTCCACCTGTTAGCATAGCCGACTTCGTGATTACTGTCACCCAAGTCTGCTTCTGCTTTACTAGAGTTGCCAGCGAGGTAGAGACCTATGAAGCTGGTGCACTCCAGATGATCTGTCAACGGGGGCGTGACCACAATGTGACTAGACCATATTGACCATACCATGAGGGCTAAGAAGTAAAATAAAATATATATATAATTAATTATATATCACCACCTGACCAACCTAGCCAAAGTTAATGTGTGTTAACTAAGGCTTCAGAGTTAAGAAGTCGCCGTTGTCAGCGACTCCACAACTAAATTAAGAGCTCTTCCTAACCATTTTCTACAGGATAGGATGAGTAGTACTTCTTGCCCCCAAGATTGTGTCTGCAGACACGTATGGCCCTAGCGAGCAGCAGATCTCATATACCATCTTCACATCTCGCAGGGAGTGTGAAGTGAACCCAGAGTTGCTTCGCTAAAACATGGTACTCAGGATGTTGCTGAGTGCCATGCTCTGTTGAAATGCTTCCGAGGCCGCGCCCTCACCTCGTGAGCATTCAGATAAAAAGCTTTCAAATCTTTGTGCAAACACAATGAAGGAGCATTTTTTGAAAGAACTCCTTAACCCTAAAACCAGGGTGTACTTCGATATGGGCAAGTCTGGTCTTTTTCGGAACACTGCAGATTGCCCGACTGACTTCGACTTTCTTGATTTTAAGTAGATAAAACTTGAGAGACCTGACAGGGCACAGGACTCTCTCTGGCTCCTGCCCACTAACTTGTGCCCAAGGACCAAAAGGAAGGGTTTCCATTCTTAGGCCATACGAAAAGGCTTAGAGAGCACACCTCCTTGTGTTCTCTAAAGCCAAAACTTTGTGACGATGGCTTAAAATCTCACTAACCCTCTTTGTCGTATCTAGGGTGGTTAGAAGAAGGCCTTCCTGATCACATACAAGAAGTTAACAGGCAGGAGAGGTTCGATGCTTTGACATCACGAACTTCAGACTACGTCTAAGTTCCATATTGAAAGCTTCGATCCGGAAATGCACAGTCTGTACTAAAGTCAGGTGAACGACCAGTTGACCAGTCAGACGAATCAAGGACAGCAAGGCTGTACCCTGAAGACCAAAAGGCACTATTCTTAGCTGAAGGATGAGTGTCTGGACTGCCTGGGCGATTCAATCTAAGCAAACCTTGGGGGTGTATCAACGCAACCCAACGTCGCCCGCAATCGACTTCGTCAATAAGAAACTCATGGGCTACTATATGTCGCCTGATCTCGCACGAGTGTCTGACTCCGAGAAAACAGGCGAGGCAAAAAGTAGATGGTGAGCTAGAATCGAGATTCCACAGACCTCAATGATCGTGAAGGTCTTTGTTGTTTGACAGATGCAAATCTGTCAAACAACATTCTCTGTTGTCTGTTCGCACTGGCAGAATTTTCAAAACTCTCGGCAAACCGCTAGACCACTGGTAGTTCAGGTGATCTCCCCCACGTTCCCGTGGCGGCTGGTACTTGGAACTATTCCCGTTTTCCTCAGATTTTCTCTGAACCCTGTCTCCTGAGGGGAGGAGGGTGGGAATTTAATTATATATACCTGCCAGGTAAGTATGCATAAAACTTTATTGTATCATAACAATATCATTTTTATGCATGAACTTATCCTGTGGCAGGTATATATATAGCTGATTGACACATTTGGAGGTGGGTCACAGACAGCAACATCGTCATAATTCAAAAATTAACTAATTTTTAAAATTATTTAAAATTATTTATTAAGTTCCTTACCTGCTAAGGTAGCTGACTTCGTAGGTCCTGCCTCTTAGCCTGCTAAACCTTAGTAGCTCTCAACTAGGAATGTTGACCTGTTTGTTGAGAAAGCTAATAACAAGGGTCTGACAACTGGACGGGACCAATTTGTTGACAGAAATCCCTAGCCCTCTCTTACCAGGGGCATTCCATGCTAGGATAAGTTAGGACCACCTGAACCACTCACAAAGCTAACGTAACACATTACACTTCACATACTGAAGAGGAAATAACCCTCTCAGACAACCATAAAAAGAACACCACTTAATTAAAATACCTAGCATGTTAGTAATCTATCGTTGCTGCCGTCGATCGAGACGATTCGTACGGACTTTTGCAATCCTGTAACGAACCTCTAGATGATCGTTACATTCTACGCCTGTTGTTATAATAGGCTCTTTCTCGTAAACTCGAGCAGGGACCGAGAGAAGATACTTCTTAAGATATGAGAGAGCTGTGGAATATCAGAGTTGATGTGGACACTGGTTCCAAAAACTCGTTTCGAGGACTGGAGGGACTACCGAATTGCATTTACTTCTTTCAGATTAAGATCCAGGACATCTGAAACACTATCCAGATGTCCGGCACCTTCTTTTTATCATGACGCACTGAGAGATGTTCAGAATAATTCCTAGATCTTGAATAATATTTCAGTTTCCCGGTAGGAAAAAAACTGTGGTCTGAATTGCAGTCTATTCGGGAAACAAACTTCTTCAGGAAGGAAATGGTCCCCAGCAAGCTCATCCATTCCCTCCCTCCCCGAGTATGCCTTACTTCCCTATAAGGCTGCGCTTTGCCTAAGCAGGAGAGCATATAAAAGTGCAATGTTGCGGTAGACTCTGTAGTTCTATACCGTGGCGGTAACGAGCACCGAAAGGATTAAGAGATAAACTCTTTGAACATAGTAAGGCAAAACTAATGCAACGTTTATTCATTCACGTAAGAAATCCCTCAATCTTAGGCTAAAGTCCGTGATTGTAGGACAGAGATACAGTTAGTCAGTCAATCCCGCAGGAGAGAGACGTAACCGCCAGCACAGAGATACGGTTAGTCAGTCAATCCCGCAGGAGAGAGACGTAACCTACAGCGCATGACAGCGCACGATCTGTTACTGGTGGCTCGGTTGGAACTTGGACAGTCAGACACAGCAGCAGCCAGCAGCTTACGAACGTCGTCTCTTAACTTTATGTCTGGGTTGCCAGCTACCCATATTCTACGAAGAAATAGGTCCGTTATTTTTTTGAACAAAAGAGACTCTCAAGCTGGTATATTTAAGCGAAACAGAAAACGCTAAATATATAGATGCGTTTGTGTCGTCAGAACACACCATACAACGGTAAAAGATAAATCGGAAACTCCTGGAAGGCTGCAGGAGTGACGATTAAATGTCCTTAAAATAGTAGACAATAGACCTCTCGGTTGCCATCCGAAAGAGGTAACTACAGCAAGCGTGTATGACTTGAACCAACCAGTAGTAAATAACGCAAGGCAAAAAATTTTATATATCACAATAAAGTTTGTTCATACTTACCTGGCAGACATATATATAGCTGAATTCGGAAATACAGCTACATACATATCTGACAGGCAAGTTTCATGAACAAAACTTAGAGAATCGAAGCAGACATCTCAAGCTTCTTAAAGATACTGGACATAAGCGTTCATTGACGTAGTCTACAAGTCTATTTCTTGTACGAGTCTGCGAATGAGGAAGGAGAGCTCTTCCGAACCTTGTCCTTATTCGCTTACGCAATATCAAGTTAATGAGATGTTTGTCAATGAGAACTAACCCATTAACGGTACAGAGAGATATTTTGTCAATGAGGGGAGACCCACTTACTTGACAAAACGATAGTATATTGTCAATGGGGGAAAGTCACTGAATTGACAAAACGTAATCCAGGAAGTCGAGCCTTTTATTTTTCGATTCCCGTCTCAAACAAGGAAGGGACAAGAATCCTGTTAAAAGACTGGGCTTACGGTAGGTAGAAGCGACGATGCTCAATCGGCATGGAAGTCTCGACTAGAAACTAACAAAATCTATTCATCTGAAAAACCCTTTCAGATGGTTTTTCTAAAAAGCCTTTAAATCTATTGGCAGTATGGCAAAGGAAGTCTCGTCTTGCGCTTTCCTGAAGAGCGTCCTTTTGATGAGTGCCTTTGCAAGAATCCTACTGAACGTTGCCGAAAATCCTGACGTTTCAGTACGTCGAGCCTTTACATAACCCGTAACTGTCTTATCTCAAAGTCTTGACTGAGGTAGAGAAAACGAGATCTTCCCTTGAGCTTTCCTTAACTCCATCCACCTTTGCGAAAAGCAATATAATATTGACAGAGACCTCTTGAATTCACGAAACCCGAGGTCTTGTTGGGTTTCGAAGACGAAGTTCTGTTCACTTTCTTGAGGCTCAAATCTTAAACAAGAGCTTGAAGAGTTCAACAGAAACGTTTCTGGTGCGCGCTCGGCGTCCACTGGCGAGGACGCTCGGCGTCCTGGTGCGCGCTCGGCGTCCACTGACGAGGACGCTCGGCTGTCCACTGGCGAGGACGCTCGGCGTCCTGGTGCGCGCTCGGCGGCCACTGGCGAGGACGCTCGGCGTCCACTGGTGAGTGCGTCCATCGAGCGTCCTGTTCAAGCCGATCGTCCAAATAAGCGTGCAGAAAAGCGTCACGCTCCTGACAGGCGTCAAAACAAGCGAGAGAAACTGCCTTCTTTTTCCTATTTCTTGGTGGAAAGAAGTACACGTGATCAGGCAACTTTCGCCTTCTTACTTCTCACTGAAACACATAACGAGGGAGAAGGGACGTGAAGCGTCCTCTTCTATAAAGCTTCTTAGAGGGCGCGAGTCCTTCCGAGAGCTCCAAAACCCTTGTGCGGGGAGGACGCCTCGGAGGACGAGAAGCAATCCTTCAGGATTCGTGCATGTGCACGAACTTTGGCAGTCTGGTATTTTCATCAGAAACGCCGAAGCACGCCAGATCGGTGGGGTTCCCTGTAACCCTCCTTCGGCTTTCGACATGCCATCTCCTTGGTTCTGGGAGTTCGACAGAGGTCTAGACCTAGAGGCGTTATAAGGCCGATCTGACGCACCCTCCACTACACAAGGGGCACTGTCACTGCACTTAGCCACTTCACTATTGCTCTCTAAAGCAAACACTTTCGATTCTAAGTTACGAACGAAATTTAGTATAAGAGAAAGGGCAATAACCTCTACAGACACTGTTTTAGGGCCCGAAGGCAACATTACAGGGTTAGGCGTAACAAAAACAGAAGTAGAACTCTTCACAACAATGAAGGAGAGCGATCACCTCTCGCAGACATAGTCATAACCCGTAGGCCATACTACAGCGTTAGGCAAAATAAAGTCTACCGGAAGGTTAGCAGTATCACTACCCTGACTTTCGTAATTGATTAATAGCGTACATACTAAACAAACTTTTTCCTTACGGAATTAGACACGTTTACTGATTAATTGCGTACATACGAATCATACTTTTTCCTTACGGAAATAGACATGTTTACTGATTAATTGCGCCCCCCAAGTGCGGAACTACCGAAGCTTTCGGTAGCCACACCCTATCTTTGCAGACAACACCCTCTGAAACTAGCCTAACTAGATTCAGATATCTTATGCAAAAATGAATCAAATTCAAATCAATTTAAGATAGCGTATGCCTAGCCACAAATCCAAGTAAATAAATTAAAAGACAATTAGGATACTTAGCGGCAAATGAAGTTTCCAAAATCCTAAGCCGGAGGTACTGAAAACAGGTGTTTTCAGTACCGGCGACAGAAAATTTATGAATAGAAAATGGGAATGGTTCCTGATACCCGCCTCCCAGCGGCGGGAATGGGTACTAACCACCTGGCCGACCACTGCGTGTGTCGGAAGTTTTTTAAATTCTGTCGGACTTCAGAAAATACAGCTATATATATACCTGCCAGGTAAGTGTCATGCATAAAAACAGTAATTAGTGAACATTTCTCTATGAAAAATACAGCGAATAGGCGAATTTTCTGTGAATACATAATTGCATATATGTTCCATGGAAAAATCCACAAAAAGGCTAGTCCACAAATAGGTGGGGGTCAACTCTATATCCTGTGTCTGAACAACCAAAACACTGCCAAATCAGTCATGTAACTGCTGTTGGGAGCATGACCACCCAGAATGATCTGATATCCAAAATTTGCTTGTTTTTTCTGCATCCTGAGAACTGAACATCAAGCTTTCTCCAGCTCAACTAAGAGTTCCAGGATTCTGCATGCAATTTCAGAGCTTTGTATAACTTTTTAATCTAAACTGTGAAATTCTCAAACTTGTATTCCACTTGAGCAGACAGTAAATATCAGTCAAGGACGAATATTTTCTTCCTAGAAACATTGCATGAGAGTAGAGGGTTTCAGCATCTGTCTTTACAGTTTCTTTCTCTGTGATTAATGGACACACTAATCCTGTACATCAACCCAAATAAATCACAATGGCTCTTGATTCCATCTTCAATAACTTCCTTTAAGGCTGTTATGGCAAAACCCCTAAAGAGCAAGTCTTGTCTGCAGTCTTATACAGACCATTCAGTTTTTATCCAAGAATTCAGCATCTGGTGATAACAAGTAAATATTAGGCTCAATTGATTAAAAACCTTAACATCAATTTTATGATCCTTCCCAGCAGCTATATTTGCAGCATGAAGCCATACTATCTGCTAAAGGTAAAGAGACCATGCATCGGCTGTTTTAGTACTTTCAAGCATGCACTGCAGTAGTACTTTGCTCTTAAGTCAGAACTCTAAATCACTCCTGTAGAATATATTCTTTTTACTAAGGAATTTCATGAACTTTTCACATCTTCCATCCTATTCAAATTCAGCACTGAGACTCAATGTAATATACTATTAGCAAAAAGATGTAATTAATCTATTTTGATAATAACATTATGGCTGATCTTAGCAAACCTAATTTAATTACCACATAACATACTCATGTATTAACCAGTGAGAGCTCCATACGACTGAGATCTAGTCATGATGGAAATGAAGAGGTTCAACTGTAGCGAGTAGACCCTTAACAGCAGTCATGTTTAGGAGATAATGTTCACCAAATCTAGATCCAATGCTCCTACTTGCACCAACAAGAGTACAACTACTGACTTTCACATTCCCTTTAATCATGGTTTAACTTAAATCAACAGCAAAAGAAATACTCCAAAGTAGTTCCTCAAATATTGCAAATGTTGGTTTATTAATGCTCCCCAGGATGCCAATGGTACCTATTTTAATTATAAACCTAATCATAATACTTTACAACAACACTATACCTAAGTGATTTGATACATGAATATCATTACACTATCAAAAACATGTCAGAACCTAATTTTACTTTGGAAATGATATGGAATATCTATCTGCCTACCCAACAATCTGAATCTCTCTCTCTCTAACACACACTGTAGATTAATGATACTAACATTCTAAGTTTATTGATACTTGTGAGGTATTGTATAATGATAAGTTACTGTAACTTACAGAAACATTTGGAATATCAGTCAGCTAGCTTAACCTACACATTCTCTCTCTCACAACCACACACATGAACACACTATATTACTATTACTGTACTGTAATTTGACGCTTATGTAAGGTGTTGCTCAATTACATAAGTAAACTATTATTTTGCACTCAGGAAACTTTTTTCAATTAACTGCATTTCATAGGTATATAAGCTTGATTACTATAATAAACTGTTTCTCTCCATAATACCTTAAACATTAAAATAGATAGAAATCACTGGTTTTACATACAAGCACACTCTCTTCTTCACTGTGGTGGTCTAAGATTTCTTTGCTGGATTACATTAGCTACTCTGCCAACATCTTGCTTATCATACAGCAACTGCTTTAAGGAAGGCAAATTTTTACTTTTGAGGAATAACCATCTTTCAAAATTCTTAAAATAAAGTTGAACTTACAAATGTGTGGGCTGCGAGGAATGACTTCCATTTGTAGTGGTGGCTCTTTGACCAATTACAAATGGAACTTTGTTAATTCAGGTATACATGAAATTTGTTTAATTAGTGAGAAAAATTAGGAGTCATTCGTACACAAGCATATCATGAATTATTGAAGTCTTGGCCAAATATCATGGGTTAACTTTTACAAAAGATTGAGCTTTACATGGGTAGACACGACATTCAAACTAGACCAAAGAGTTAAAATTCTTCACTCCAATCAAGCTGAACCAATGACTTGTAGTGTTTTATTTTTTAAGGAAAAGAGACAACTGAATTGAAGTTAAAGAATATGGAAAGCTAGAGAGGAAAAGTTTAAGAAGAAATAGTAAAAGAAAAATAGAAAAGGTTAAAAAGATGCAGTTGCAAGGTCACAAGGGCACTTTAAAGATCCAGGAGTACCATTTACTGTGCATGGTGCAAAACCCATAGTAAGTAATTCAAGATAAAATTGAATTAGACCCATTATTATCCAACAGTTGTCATTTGCTGTTGGTTAAAATTAGAGAAGTGAATTGTTTTTCCAATACTCTTTTGACTATTCTTTACACTCAGGAATGGGATCTTACTACAGACAAAGATTCAGTTCAGCAAAATTACTTCAGCGAGAAATTTTTAAAAATTACACTAAAATTCAATTCATGTTTTAATATGTTGGTAAGCTACTTGATATTTCTATGGAGCAGCATTTTTCTAATAATAATGGATTCAGTAATCTACCTGATCAATGACCATTATCATCATTTAATGTTCACTTGGTTTGAGTAAGAGTTTCCTTAGAATTGTATCTAGCATTGTGTTGGTCAGTATCAACCAATCATACTGAGGATGCCTGGCCCAACTACCTATTCTGAAACTACTTAACTGTTCTATTAGGAATAATTGATATGTTCATGAAAAAATGCACTCTTAAGATTAATAAGTGTACTGTAAGATTGTCTTCAAGTACTTGCTGTGTTAGGGGCATCTCCCAAGCATAGAGTAACTAACGACACTCAGAAGGATGCCAAAAAGATTACAAAGATGAAGGACCCAGTCTCTTAGGAGATGGAGACACTTCTATTCCTATAGAGATACTTATATTCCTCTAGATCCATGATATGAAAAAGAGGTCAGGCCAGCATAATGACCCAAATAAGATGGAGCTTTATATTTATTTGTTGCTCTCAAGGATAGTATATACAAAGAATCAGATTACAGGGGGGACATTTGCTGCTGGTCACAGCTGGTAAAAGGGATTTAAGCAGCAAGCCAGTAATTTTCAATGCCTTTCAGGCAGTAGCAAGCACCAAGAAGTACACTGCAAATATGTTCCCCCAGATTCTTAGCCATAAATTTTATCACAATGTTTACAGCGCCATTATACAGCTAACTTTTAAACATGAACAGAAGGGCCTCTTGTGGAAGATGATGTCTTAATTAGACATTTAGCACCTGGGAAGAGAAGATTGCACCAAGGTTTGAGTTGCTAAGATTCATATGACCCTTGCAACTCTTCCCAGAACTAAAAGAAATATGAAAAGTAAGCCCCTTCCAATTTACCAACTGGCATTGAAGGGATCTACCAAGTAGTAGCTTAAGGTACCTGGTAAGTCTAACTGTAAAGCTACATGGTTAACTATGCTTCACTCAGACTTGAACAGTGCACAAGACAGAAATATATTCTAAATAGGTTCATTATCTTTCTACATAATGTTAAGCCATATAATGACCTAGAAAAATTGGCTTGACAATACTGAGGTGCTGTTCTTTTGTAATAACACTACCCTATGAACAGAAGATTATCTTCACGTTCAAGGACTACTAGAGAGGACATGATGATGAAGACCTTAGTCAAGTTCTTCAACATTGGCCCTGCCAGGATGGCCAAGGAGAACTGAAGGAGCTTCAGCATCATGAGATGCTATCGACTGTGTCAAGTGACACTCAGGATAAAGACTAACCTTCTACTCTGAACCTGTCCACAGTTGCATAGGATTCCTTTTTGTTGTCTCATGTGGTCAGGTTAAAAAAAAAATTACTGAGTGGATCAAGTGTTACAGTGATACAGTGAGCCACTACAAGGAGTTGATGGCAAAATGACAAGCACAAGTTTTCATGCCATCCTCACAAAGTTTTTAAGATGCCATTAACCTCATGGCTGCATGGCAGAGGTTCATTATAACACTTAAAGATGAGAAACGTACCAACTTCTTAGCCTGTTCTGCCTCTTCCCTTCACTCCACCTCTGTTCCTAGTCCAAAAGCATTAGTTTCCTGTTTTTACTTCAATTTAATTGGTTATGTTTTCATTTGTATGTTCATTCTTACTTCAATTCACATTTATATTTTGTTTTTAAATATGAAAGGATCTATGACTTTATTTCTTGACTAATTTATACCCTTCCTAAACATTCTGAGTTAGGATAGCTTTACACTTACATTATGATGGACCCACAAATTATCAAATTCACACCAAAGAACAAATGGAGATAATATAATTATATGTTTGTGTAGATGGAGTGGTGACCTGTAAACATTTGGCTCATAAAGAGTTTGATAGAAGATGGAGAAACTAATTTTCAAGAAGGAAGGTAGTAAACTAAGCTAAAAATAAAAATGGATAAGTTTGAATATGTTTAAAAATGGATAATTTAGACAACTCAAAATATTTCTGAAGCAGAAACTTACTCAACATAAACATGGATATCTGAATCTCGAAATAAATGGGATAATAATTTTTAATGCAGAACTCATAAAAAACAGTCATAAGAAGAAACTTACTGAATAAAAGGGAAAATAAAATTAAATATGTTACAATAACCATCCATAATCATTCATCCCCAATGGCACTGTCAGATAAGTCTTATGTACCTATGAGAAACTAAATTTTAACAATGCAGACAAAAAGCTATAGCAATACAAACAAAGTTAAAGGTCTAATTACTTTATCAATTTCCTAAATCTGATAAGCATTACTGAATCTCTGAACATTTTCCATTTAATATGTACTACTAGGTGTTTTACTGTTTTGTATTAATGATATAATTGGCCTTTTAAAAATCAGAAAACAACAGAAAATATGAACAAAAGTTACCCAAGGGTTAATAGCCTTCCTCTATAATTGTTAAAAATACATAACATATGCTTAAAACTAATCTTAAAATTAACCTTATACTAACGCAACTACACTAAATATTTCAGACCTGTTTAAAATACCCACTAAAGATGAATAATTAGTTTACTATTAACTTGTAATGTTCCACTGTGATACATATATATGCATAATCAATTGTGGGCATAACAGCCTAACCAATACTTTCTTCAGAAAAAAAAACTATAATACGGAACATCAGTCAAGTCAGAGGTCTATAAAACCCTCTTCATATTTTTGGATACACAGGTCATATAATATAATAAAATAATTCTCTTATAAACAGCTTGCATCAAGAAGCTTCTTTACAAAATGAAACCCAAACTGTGAACAACATGCTTAATACTAAGAGTAGAATGTTAACTGCAACAAGAGAACATCATGCAAACTTCACACACACATATATTTTTAGAAATATTCTTAATACCATCCATGAAAAGAAGTGCAAAACAATGCAAACATATTTGAATTATTGTATTCTTTCTACACTGAACAGTAAGGATAATATTTTGTCTAATATATATAAAGTACAATTAGCTCAACTGGGCTCACATTCACAAATATCAAAAAAATTTTCTTTTCATTATTACATAGTATATTTTAACAAATTTTAAACTATAATGTGCCTGCCACCAAGGATTCATTTTTACCATTGTGAAATCCTATCTAGTAAATTATAACTGTAAAACCATCAATACAGTATTGGGTGTTATTATCATAAAGTAGTTTAACTACTTTATAATAATAAGTGAGAATGTTGATATATGTACCTGACAAAATTTATTTAGAATTTTTGTCCTTTATTGTTAGTTGCCCTATACATACCAAAACTGAAAATTGGTTCTCATTCATCAACGACCAAGTATCAACGACTTGTAAAAAATTATTTAAACAAACACAAAAATAATGAATGGTAATCACAGCAGTATTTAGTCACAATTCTGACAGCATTTAACAGAAGAGTATTCTTGTTAGTACACTACTCCTTTACAATACTACATAAACTAGAAAAGTTTTTAGAACAGCTGAAAATTTCTTTTATTCTAATTGACTGCCCAAACTGAATTGTAACCTTGTGCATGTGTACAGTAATTTCAGACTGAAGAGGTTTGCATATTTTATAGGGTACCAAGAGCTTCCCTGCAATTCACAAGGTGCTGTTAATATTACTAGAATAACCATAAACTAATATTGTACATTTTTACTCATTTAGCGAGTTACAATTAATCAAAATTACACAAAATTATTTTCCTTGGAAAATAATTCAATTTATAAAAAAAATTCAATTATTTATTTGCATGATATTCTACTGTTTTCCATTTATTACGTTTCTTATCTACCTTACTTTGTTTAGGATTTTACCTGAAAACAATGGGCACACTGACATCCTTAATACTTATGCTAAACCCCAAAAATCTATTTATTAACAATGTTTATTTCAAGTCAATATTACTTGTAATCCTACCACACAGGTATATACTTCTTTCTAATAATCTAAACAAAGAAACTAATCTATTAAGTGATGAAAAGCAACTACACTTTGCAAGCTACTGGAATGACAAATAGTACTTGAATTTGTTTGCATGCACTGATATATAAGCAATAAAACAGATCTATATCAAAATAATAAACTGAAAGTTGAGAAAAAGTATGGCTAATTTGCCACTAAATATAGGTCAGCCCTATAAGAGCTGAATAGTTTGACTCGAAAGCCTGAAATGAATATCAATAACCACCAAATACAAGATGACAAATAAAGCTTTAAACTTCTATTCATAAAATATACTTTCATATCCTAACTACAGTTTGAATAAGTTACTATAAAACCTGAATAACAACATAGTTTTGACCACAATGAGACCAAAATAAAAGTACTACTAGTCATATATATATGTATCAAAATATTCGTATTTTACTCATAATTACTGTTTCGATGTAAATTCATAAAAGACAATTCACAAAACAAAAAAAATATCCCAACATTAAAATGTCATTAGTGTAACAATTTTCACCAACTTCAATTTTTAAAATTCTTTTTCAGTCTTAATTTAAGGATAGTCTTATATTTTTTGCCTGATCCATTTTGCAATCTTCATTAATTCTTTTTTTCTGTATAAAAAATTTTCTCCAGCTTTGCACCAACATCTAATTCAAGCTGTCATGTTCAAGATTTTCAAATTCAGTAGTTTCCGCAAAATACTTCATCTGATGCTTTCTCTTCTTTTTTAGAAAGAATGTGTTCTTTCTGGTGAACCTTTGTGATACTCATATCCTTGAGCTTCCATCTTCATGCAAATAGTACATTTTATTGTCCAAATTCACTGTTCTATTTTCAAATAAAATTCTTATAATATTTATCCTTACTTCTTGTCTTCCTGTTCTACTGGACCTATGTTTTTCACATTTTCCACGTGTTGAATAATATATTTCTCAAAATTAAATAATGAGCTCCACTACAGGCATGCAAAACAAAATCCATAACTTCAAAAGACTTGTCCCTGATCACACTGGATTTCCACATAAAGTTTCAGTTAAGGAAAACGATGAAGTTACCTTGAGGTTCGCCTTCTGGTCACATACAGTCAGGATGTACACAAAGCAAACCTCCTATTGCCAGGTGCAATTCTGCAGCCTTATGGAAGTTAATCATAACAGTCAAAAGCTAGAAGACACCTCGGTAACAAACAAAGCACCATTCGCTAGCTGTTCTACGTAGCTTACCTCTCTTGACAAGGAGCTGGTTCTATGTAAATGTGAACTTAATTGGTCCTATGTGAGTGTTCCAAAATCCTTAAGGTTAAGGTCATTAGTTTGGAAAAAATGGCCATTTAAACCTTCTACAGTAATGAAATTGCACATAAACCCTAACCAGAATTGTTTGACAAAGCTATCTTCATATTCTTTACACACATATTTATAAATACACACACACACACACACATATATATATATATAATATATTATAATATATATATATAATACTATACACACAACATTATATATTAAGAATAATATATCTATATTATATTATCTATATATATAACGATACTACATAAATTACGAGCACTGACTACGGTCAAACCAAGGACAGGGAGCACTGCCAGTCTTTTTACTCCTGATGGGAGCTGCAGGTTTTAAGAAGAAATTTTCTTCTTGGAAGCTCACAATTTTTAATACTTTCTGTCCAAATTTTATAATACATCCTTAAACCTAAAATCCTTACAACTAACATTTTTCTTAACCTACATGTTTTTTTTTTTTTTTTTTTTTTTTTTTTTTAAGGTATACTTGAAAAATGTGTTCAGACAAAAATTTGTTATTAAACTATAGTATGTGTATTGTAAAGAAAATTAAATTTCCAAAACAAAACTGTAACATTAAATTATGGAAATTCTGTATTCATTCATAATAAACCTTAGTTTTTATGAAATATGAACAAATAAAACAAGGAAAATGAGAATTCAACATGAATCAACGCTTATTTTTCCTTAGGTCACCAGCGTTGTGTTCACTCTCCTGTTCCTGTAATAAGTACTCCTTCTGATTATAATCTTCATTCTCCTAGCCTTTCTTCTTTTCTTCTTCTTCCTCTCTTTCCTCTTCTACCACCTTCTCCTTCTCTTTCTCCTTCTCCTTCTCCTTCTCTATCTCCTCCACTGCCACGACTACTTCAGGAACATGGATTGTCACCCTAATTGCCTTTACTGCATTCATGTTTGGTGATGGAGCACCATACTCTTCCTTCTTCTGCCCCTTCTCCTCCCATCTCAGGTGCTTCAAAAACTTGTCACCACTCCTTCTCCTCCTCATCCACTCAACAACTTACCATATCAAAGCTGAAAATATGGTGCCATATCAAAAGAAAATTACAACTGTTACATAATATCTAAGAATTTTAAATTCAGTAAGTACTTCACTTTTATGTTAACATTTTACTAAATTACAAGTACCATAATTATTCTCTATATCTTTCAGAGGAACTGCTTCTGAAACTATATACATAAAAGTCTGATATTTATAATTTAGCAAAATCATAACATAAAAACTTGTAAACAATATTTTCCTGAACACATCAATTAAGTAACCCATTTTTATTTTTTCTTTTGTTTTTATTTTTTTTTATTTTTTTACTTTACTTTTTTTTTTTTTTTTTTTTACTTTTTATTTACTTATCAACTAAAGTTTTCATGCATTACAACACTTTAGCAGACATTTCTCTTATGCCATGTAATGAAAACTAACATGATTTATTACATTAATCTAAAAAAAAAAATTAAACTTAATATTTACATAAATTTAAGACTTGCACCATTATATTAGGAAATACTAGCTACATAAGAAAAATATCTGCTACCATGCTACACATAATCCTAAACACCTAAAAATATCTTTCAGTGAGGTGATACACACAGCTAAAACACCAGTTTTTAGTGAAATTAACTGGCTTAAAAAATAACTGAAACTTATACCATCATACTTATTAAAATCTTCCAGTATTTATATATATATATATATATATTAGTATATATATATATATATATATATATATATATATATATATATATACGTATATAATTTAGTCAATAAAAATTCTAAATTTAATAATAAACCAGTTAAAAATAATTACAAAAAACTTTTAACAAAGATGTAAAATAACTGTAATGACCTAAGGGCCATTCTATGAGCAAGAGCCCGTGCTGGCATAAGGCCAGCTTAATTTTCAACAACAACAACAATAAATAACTGCCATTATCTCTGAATAAAGATTGAAATATATATTTTTTTACACAATGAAATCTTTGGACATTTTAAAAACTTAATTACTAAAACACTAACTTAGTCACAAGAAGTTTCTATAAAACAGGATGTATTGTATATCAAACCAATTAGATACATTACAAATGGTTGAGAAAATAGTTCAATGAAGGACAATCATAACAAATTCCAAGTACTATACATAATGACATGGCAAAAAATAATCTAATCAAATTCAAATACACACAATATAAAAACACAGTACAACACAAAATTGAAAATGATTAAAATTGTGTGCTTGTGTCTAAAAGCAATCATTACATATACCAAAGATATGATGACAAGGAACAAATAAATATAATTCAATTAAAAACCAGAAAATATACACGGCACATAAAATATGACACAACTTTACACCACCTCACTACTCACTGAAAAAAATTACAGAGGAAGGCTTTTCATTAATTCTTAGCATTCAGATTGATAAGAGGCCCTATAGATAACTGTAATGAAAATTACTTGGGAGACAAATATCACAACATTGAAAAATTAAATATGCAACACATAAAAACATCAATTGTAAGGAACCCACCAGTGAGGTTCACAATTCAGCCTCTTTAACAATAAAAATATTCTGTAAATAAAGTATTTCTCTATAACTATTAAACAAACTATGATTCGTCACTGATGGGGTTCCAAAAAAAAAACTGGAAAACTTTCACCTCAAAAAATATCTATAAACCAATGCTTCACCAATAAAGTTACAGTGCCAGAAGAGATGGTGCAGTCTAAATTTCCATTCATTTAATTTCATATGTGGTAGCTAACTGGACAGTTTTCTAAAAGCTATGATACAGTAATATACACAGAAAGAAGAGAGGGCGAGAAACAAGGGAAAAATAGTTAGAATTTAGAACATGAAAATTTTGCCTAACAATAACAAACTTCATTAGTTTCTCTCATCTTTCATCAATCACTAGAGCCAAGACTGAGGATACAAGTCACTATATGATGAAAAATCTTATTATAATGGCAAGGTAACCATTGGAAAAATTAGCACAAATAAAAATCAGGAAACAGAAACTATAAAGGACTTTTTCCTAAATGGAATTATTTTTCGAATACATTAGATGATTTTATTCCCTTCAGGCAACTATGCTAATTCTATATAAAAAAATTTTTCTATGAATTTCCATAAAAACTGAAAAAATAGATGGGGTAAATTCCACTGCATTAAACAAAAATTATTCAAATTTTATATGAGAAATATCAACTTAAATTAATAGTTTTACTATCTTTCAACTGCTCTCTACATAGCCTTGGCTTCTTTATTCAAAGGTCTCTGTAGTCAAGAAAAATATGTATAAAAATGGGTGTTGCCCCAGAAGTACAAACTCTGAAAGCTACTAACTTGAGTTTACTAGATATGAAATTTACTGCAAGCCTTTACCATATTTCTGGTTAGAATTTACATACCATAACAGATCTACTAGCAAGGCTACCTTAGTTTTCGTATACCTCTTTTTTTTGTATATTTAAGTTTTTGCAGATTTTTTTATGCGAAATTTTGTCTCGGTATACAAAATTGTTTCTCGGTTACTGTAAATTTTCTCGATTTTCATAAACTCAGAAACACTCCATATCAAGTACCTGAAGAATCCCATCTTTTATGACCTATTCTGCTTTTGTGTTTGTTGTTAATGTGCTTTTTTATTCGAGTGCAACTACTAAATAAGCCATCATGGGGGCAAAGAAAGTTCCCTTGTGTAAAAATAGTGAGAAACACAATAGAATTTAGGAAAGAACTTGTAGCAAATTTAGAAAGAACTTGTAGCAAAGTGTTGGAGGAAGTTGCATGCCGATCTCAGTGAAAAATGCCCACAACAAGCGCTGCTGTTAGTGAATTTAATTAAGGCCAGCAGAGGCTGGTTTGGAAAATTCAGAAACAAATGGGCATACTAATGTGCCTACTTCAAGGATTAAGGACATGTTTGCAAAGTGGAATGATATAAGAAATTTTGTGGAGAATTATCATCCCAACAAAGAAGTTTTAATCCGTGTCTCCAGCATGTTTAATGATAGTGCTACATTTAATTTTAGGCAAATTTTAAAGAAACACCAGAGACAAATGTCCCTGGACAGTTTTGTGTGACAGGGGTCCAGTAACTCTCAAGCTGGTCCTAGTGCCAGTAAAAACGAAGAGGAGTAACCCCAGATAGGTCCTTGATACCAGAAGTTCTTCTGGAGGGAGATTCCCCTTCCAAACAATAACCAATCCTTCTCCCTCTCCCCCCCCCCTCTCTGTCTCCATACGCTAACAGGTGTTTTCCATAAAGGTAAGAGTGATGTTAAATGTTCATTTATACAATTCATTTGTCATTTATATTTATTTCTCTTTGCTTTCTTTATGTAAAATGTTTATTCCCTGTAAAATATATTTTATTAATATTTTGGGGGGTCTGAAAACATTAATTCTATTTACATTATTCCTTATGGGAATTATTGTTTCAGTTTTAGAGGCGGGGTTCTGGAAGGGATTATGTACGAAAACCAAGGTTCCACTGTGCATGTATGTGTGTGTGTGTGTGTGTATATATATATATATATATATATATATATATATTATATATATATATAGATATATATATATATATATTAATTATATATATATACACACACACAGTGGACCCACCGTATTTGCGTTCTCCGGTTTCACGGACTCACACATTCGTGATTTTCTCTCGGGAACATTTTCCCGCATCATTCGCTGAAAATTCGCCTATTTGCGGTATTGAATACACACAAATTCCTGGCTTTTTTTTTTTTTTTTTTTAATCAATTTCATCATAAAATGCACTTTTTGTGATAAAACTATTAAAAAAACCAGGCACATATAAGAATTTTTTGTGGGTGTTTCTTGAGTTTTAACTAACAAAATAGGAGGATTTAAGCATAGGGGTTCCAACTATTCGCAGGATCTACCTATCCATGGGTGTGTGTGTGTGTGTGTGTGTGTGTGTGCGTGTGTGTGTGTGTGTGTGTGTGTGTGTGTCTGGTATGCATCCCCTGCAAATACGGGGGGACCACTGTATATGTCTATATAATCTATCTATATATATCTATATATATATATATATATATATATATATATATATATAATATATATATATATTGTGACGTTTATAGATCGCTTCGCCTACCCAGTAATTAATTAATTAGTTTGATTTGGAAAACGGCAGCCATTTCCTCCAAATATCAGCTGATTTTTAGTAAACGCGGGACACCAAAACCCGCCAGCCAGAGGTAGGGAGTTCCTAAGTTGGGGGAATATAGTCTTTTGTCAGCTTTAGGGACGTATCTCGAAGGGAAGGATGTAGGCAGACTGGTACTTCTTAGACCTATACCTTAAGCTCTTTTTCCTGTGAACCCTCTGCTGGCTGTATGTTCTGTTTCCAGAATCTGCTCTGCTCGTGGGGGGGTTAAGCTGACTCCCAACACCCAGGCAAAACGCCTGCGATCTTCCCCAGTCGTCTCCAGACGTGACCTTCGGACGGATGTCCGACCACCTGCCTTCCATTTAGGCCTATCCATAGGGTTAGTGGCGCGCCAAGCACCCAGGCCTAAGACAAAGCCAGGCCGCATTTTCTACAAAGGTCCATACTGAACATGGCCTCCAGGTACGTCTTGTGAAACAGCATATTGCCATTCCTTTACATCCTATTATCTATTTGATCCCCATTTTCCCAATTCAATTTCAAAACCAAAAAGAACTCATCCCTTTGTTCCCTCTCACTGCCTCATGGCCACATGTTTCCCTTGTGTGATCTCCCCAGACAAATGAAGTCATTGCATACCTCAGTGAAACATTAAAGTTCCTCTTCCCCAGTGTTAGAGAACAAAACAATCATAATTTGGGGTAAGAAATCCTTTTTCTTTTATCTTGTTTAATCTGGGATCCTTTTCCAGATTCCCTGAGTCACGTGTCACGTCTATCTGCCCGCAAGTGTTGCATTACCGAAGATTATGAAACCAGCTTTCTCGAATCACATTTTAGCCAGCTATCCATTTGTGAGAGATATATGGGTCCCAACGTGTGGACGCTGCATTTACTTTTCTCCAGGCCAGTAAGGGCCTTTTGTGAATAAATAGCTGTAAAGTAACTAGCTGAGTTTCTGGCAACCTGTTCCTCTAGATTAAATATTCTCTATAAATCAGTTTTACGGTAAGTTCAAGTAATTTCATCTTGTTCTCCCTCAATTATTTCTGTTTACGTATCGAGCCTCTCTCAAGGCCGGGCTCATACGTAAAAATATATACATATATATATATATATATATACATATATACTCACACACACTTCCATACATACTAGGCAGTCCCTGGGTTAAGTCGTTACAGACTACAGCACTTGCTTCATGGCGCTGTTAACCACAATTTCCAGCGCAGTAAGTGGAATTATGGCGCCGTTACATGCTTTACGGTGCTGTAACCCAGACTTATGGCTCTGTTACAGCACTGTAAGTGCTATTTATTCCCATTATAATTATGATGATTTGGGTCAAATCTTTCCAACTTGCTTAAAATTTGTAAGGAAAGATAAGGAATATCATTGCCTTATACTGGTTATTTCTTCAGAACCAAATATTTTATCACATTTTGGTTTAAAGTGCTAACTTATGCAAGCATTTAGCAACACTAAAGAAATGCAGTGCATAGTTAGTAACAAACAGTCCTACTGACCCAACCCATGCATTTTTACTGTTTTGCTTCCTAATGCCTCTCTTGTTCCAAATGATTTTTAGCACTGCAACAGACATCACAATTATAAAAGGCAAAATGAAGCACTGTGTTGAGCCAATTTAGCAAGATTACATTTCCTTTGACGAGCAGAAATTATGGTGAAATAAATGCTTCAATCCCAAAGACATCTGGCAATAACAATACAATGATGTTACAGTCTGCTGACCAGAGAGGAGTTGAGTGCTTTCATTAAGAATGCAAAATAAAAATTACAATGAAACTGTAAACAGCTTGATGTGAACAATTATGTATTTGCACATATATATACCAAAGCAGTTGAAATGTAACAGGGAAAAACACTGAATTTTCTTAATGTATGTACTGTCTGAGGTAATATGAAACAGATATTATATACTACACTGGACTTTAAAAGCACAAGTTTTCAAAAGATTTGTATGAATCCAATGAAAAACTTCCAAATGGATAGAGAGCGTTTGTAAAATGTACAAAGTCAAAGCAGCATTCTAGAACCATGAAGAAATTAAATTTGTTGCCAAACGAGGACAGTGTGTTGGTCACTGAAACAAGTTTTGACAGAACTTAGTGATGATAATAAACTCATCATAATAGGATCAGATGTAATTGAAGGTCAAACCATTTATATTTAAGGTGAGAATTTTGTCAAAATATTAACGTTTGCACTTCCTGGAAAAGTTTTGCAACTACAACTTATGAATATGCATGAACACAGCCAGTATTTAAAGGCTGTCCCCAGTTTTATGGAGGCTTATGCAGCCAAAATTGTGTGACATAGTTTACTTTACTCAAACTTACGTAAAGTATTCATAAATGGAAACAGCACTTTTTATAAGGATACATGTACCAAGAACACCTCCAGTGTCATTTGGTGAGCTTATCCAAAGGAAGAAGATAAAATCCATTTTTTTAATATTAAAGTGGTGTGTCCTTAGCCAGATAGAGCTGTTGATTACATGAAACATGGGCTTAACCTTATTCTGTGATACCATACAAAAATCAAGAATAAAAAATTGAAAAGGAACTGTTCACATTACATGTCCAAAAAGGAACAGACTGCTATTACTTTAATGGTAAAGAATTAGCTAACAAATGACAGAACTGCACTCAAGGCCCTTACATTTTCTGTATAAGAGAGGACACCCTTATTGGAAGAAGTTGAAATATCAATGAATCCTGGCATGCAAGTCTTTGGAAGATATGTTACAAGTCAGTGTCAGACTCACTAGGTATGGAGTCTTCTGTCTGTTTTACAAGGCATTCCAAAAGGAACAAGTCTCCATAAAATGGAAACATTACAGATGAAAATATCCCTCTTGGATTAGAGGAAATAGGCATAAGTTGCCTTACACACACATTCCATGTCAAGAAGGGCCATAACCCATATACATCATTCAACTTCATGCTTGCTTTGGGTCACTTATGCAAGAAGAAATGGGGTTTAAGCCTATTGGAGAAACTCCATTTAGAAAAAAACTAATGCGTCACACATAATGACACTGCATTAGGTAATGTAATTAGTATAGAAACATAATCACATTACTTTTCCATAACTTAGTTTCTGAACTGATTAGTGACTGTAGTAGATGTATATAATTTTTTCCATTTATCATAGGATATAATAGAGTTGCTTTTACTTAGATCATTGGAACTTCCACAATATTGATTATATTTTGTAAATTCAAAAGCATAGAAAAATTTAATGTTTCAAACTCTCTTACTGATGGATTCTGTTGAAATGTTTCAATTTAAAAAATCAATAAATGACAAAACATGAAATACACAAATTTTAAAAGTTAATAATAAAAATAATACTAAATTATAAGAAATGGTGAATGGAATAATCTTTTGTACAATTACTTGTAAATTTTCTATTAAAATTTTCCCCTTTAAATAATTTTTTAACCATCTAAAAGTACAAAATAAAATATGACACTTAATTAGAATGTGGAAATTTGTACGTATTGCATACATAGTAATGCGCCCCACTGTATCTGTGAAACTTTACCAAAATTGGATTTTTGTAGAAGAGGTTCTCATTAGTGTAATTACACCTTATTATCAAGTAGACCTTGTAAACTTGTAACTTCATCCTGGAAAAAAAAACTTAAAGAAAAAAACCATTGGGTCAGCCTTGTTTCAAATAAGCATTAAAACTCAAGTGGTCTGGTCAAGCAATATCTTAATATAGTAATCACCATAATAGATAGTATTAAACTACAGGCAGTCCCCGGGTTACGACGGGGGTTCCGTTCTTGAGACGCGTCGTAAGCCGAAAATCGTCGTAAGCCGGAACGACGCTTGGAAATATGTCTTAAACTAATAAAAAGTTATAAAAACCTTACTTGTAATCCTTTGGTTACACTACATGTTGTTTCCTGTAGTTTTATGTACAACCTGGAGTTATTTTCATAAAAGAATGCTGGTTCTTGAAAGTAAAAACTATTGTAATCCTCTGGTGACACTACATTCTTGAAGTTTTATGTACAACCTGGAGTGATTTTGCCAAATCTTGAGGGCTACAAGAACAGCTGATTACTATTTACATATCATATAGACTAATTAAAGTAAACGTATCTTTAAATAGGCTTATATATAGTATCAACAAAACAGTTCCTGCCATGAGTCAGAGGCCGTTTTAATGAACGAACACTTCTCTGTCCTATCTGTTCAGAAAATAAACGTTACGTCAATCCCCGAGACCATTGTTGCCGCCAAGGCGTCTCTCTCTCTCTCTCTCTCTCTCTCTCTCTCTCTCTCTCTCTCTCTCTCTCTCTCTCTCTCTGATCAAATTACACTGGAACCTTGACATACGATTGCCCTAATATACGAATGTTTTGAGATACAACAGAAAATTTGCGAAAATATAAGCTTTGATATACAACGAAATATTTGAGATACGACTTTGCGATGAGTGTTAGTTGTATAGGAGACCGATAAATGGCGTTCAGTCTGTTTGTTTGTTGGTGCTGCATGTTAACACGTCGTTGTTTAGTTCGTTGTATTTGCGCCTATTTTTCGTGTTATTTTGTCTATTTTATTATTAACCATGGGTCTCAAAGCTAAAGACAAAGCAGGTGATAAGAAAAAACCCAAGAAAATGATTTCGATGGAAGCAAAACATGAAATTATATCGTCGATTTGGCAAACGAGTATGGTCGAAATCCCTCTACAATATCCACAATCATCAAGTAGAAGGAAGCTATAAAAACCTTCCAAAGACATCACCATTATTTCTAAACTACGAACTGATTAAAAAAAATAAATAAAAATTAGTTTAGCAATGTTATTTCATTTGTGTTTATTACATAGTTATTAGTCGACATACGTAAATAAAAAGAGAACAAATCGTTCCCTGCCACCCTTCCCTACCTCCTCCCCCTGCTGGCCTTACGTCATCTTTCGTTGTGGTAAGTAAAATTCCTTTCTTTTTTTTAATTGATTTTATTAACATTTATTATCATTTATCACATTGCTATGTTATTTTATCATTATGTGTGTTATTACTCGTTTATTTGTGTATAAATTGTGTATATTATATGTAATTTAGCTGTGTTTAGGTGTGGTTTCATAGCGCTAGAACGGATTAATACATATTACATTATTTTTAATGGGAAAAAATGCTTTCAGATACAACTGTTTTGATACACGATGATGGTAACGGAACAAATTAAATTCGTATGTCAAGGTTCCAGTTACTGGATAATGTCTCTCTTTGGATACTTCGATTTTGCCAAATCTTGAGGGCTACAAGAACAGTTGATTACTATTTACGTATCATATAGACTAATTAAAGTAAACGTATCTTTAAATAGGCTTATATGATTAGTATCAACACAACATTTACTGGCATGAGTCAGAGGCCGTTTAATGAAACGAACACTTCTCTGTCCTTAACTCGGAGCGTCGGAAAGACGCCTCTCTCTCTCTCTTCGCTCTCTCCCTCTCTTCTCCTTTCTCTCTCTATCTCTCGGTCAACTCTCCTCATACTGAATCCTCTCTCTCTCGTCTCTCTCTCTCCTCTCTCTCTCTCTCTCTCTGATCAAATTACTGGATAATGTCTCTCTTTGGATACTTGGAATTTGCGTTGTCATCTAACCAGAAACTTCGTTTTGTTATTATTACCGGAAACAAGCAATGATTTTTTAATTATTTGCGCTTTTGGACTGTTATATGTAAACTTTGCGCACCGCAAGCTAATATGTATTCATTCGCTCGGAAACTAGTTCCGCATATGAGGCGTCACTAAAAAACATCGAAAAATACGACATAAAAAGTGTCGAAAATCATCATAACCTCAAAATTTTTGTTGTAATCTAACCAGAAACTTATTTTTATTAATATACTGTGCTAAACTATAAAGGATTTTTATCATAGTATGCGTTTTTTAAAAGCGTCGTTAACTCGGAGCGTCGGAAGCGTCAGCGTCGTAACCTCGGAACAAACGTCGTAACCCAGGACGGATTTTTCCATTGAATATTTAAGAAAAAGCGTCGTAACCTCGGAACGTCGTAAGCCGGAACCGTCGTAACCCGGGGACCGCCTGTAGTTACATCTTTTTCTTTGCTAATACCTGAAATCCAAATTTTAACATGCTTCTAATGAATACAAATTGCAAAAAATTCACATTAATACTACTCCCCAGTTCACTATCTTAAGGAACAAGCTTGCAAAGAACAGGATGTCACTATGTGAAAAAAGATGGCATAGCTAAGGAAATATGCAGTATAGCAAGCAGGTGAAAATAATGACAATATGTCTTGTCAAACTAACAAGTATCACCAATAGACTTCTAGCTCTGAGATGAGTGTAACCCTAGCAATAAACAAATGACAAAATTACAACAAAATTGGAAGACAGACATTTTGCAAAATGTGTGGGAAAACTATCTAATCACCACACTCAAGAAGCACAGATATAAAGATTATAGAAAGTGGCTAAATGTGGTTCCCTATAATGATTGTACAGTCGACCCTCAGTATTCGCGGGGAATGCATGCCACAACCCCCCACGAATAGCTAAAATCTGCGAATACTTGACACCCCTCTAAAACTGCTTATAACTGCCTATATTGATAGTTTAAAAAAAAATTTTATCATAAAAAATGCATTTAGTCTTGAAAATATGAAAATACACCAACTAGAGGATATTCCTCTATGGAAAATACTGCCAATGGCCAGATTCTCCACAAATGATGTGGATATTTGTCACACAGGAAAATCCACAAATAGGTGAAGCTGCAAATCCAGAACCACGAATAGGTGGGGTACACTGTATTCATAATCATTTGTTAAGACATTAAGAAATCTTCACTTTGAAACCTTTGCAGTGATAAAAGTTGTTAGAGGTCAATGTTCTGACAATATAATCACACAATGGCAGAACAAAAGAGGTAGAAAAGGTGGTACAATTACACCACCATCTCTAATAGATACAATGTAATACATATTACACCACAATCTCTAATTGACACATACGGCATGAAGAGCAGCAAAAAAGTTGTGGTAGCGACAGAAAAAATATTTTCAAAATGCTGTGAGAAATAAAGCCTCAAGTCAGGTACCACCCAAATTAATTGCTCCAACTTGCATTATTTTACTACACCATTTTCTATCAGGGCAAGAACGAACACCAACCTATGGAACTAAGAGATCAAGTATATAGACTACAGCATTTAGAAGTGTAAGGTCAACAAAATTAAATAATACATTAAAATCAATCTTGGCTTTTTAGTTGTTACAGGTGTTTCAATGGAATTTGAAAACCCAAGAAAGAAATTTGGCCAATTGTTTCCTATATTAATATTGGCTACCTGGATGCAAATGTCTAATGGGATAAAATTTCACTCCTTATTACTTAAATCAGACATTATATTGTCCAACATTACACATTTATGTGGGACTTAGCTGAATCTGAATATAATAGTTTTGTCTCAAAATATCAAGTTATTAAATAAAGACTCACAACAGCAAAGTACAACTACCACATAAATTACGGACTTAAGGAAAAAACCAAAAAAAGGTCTTGAAATTAAGTAACCACCTATTTCCTGGTCATATGACAAATGACAAGACTTCACTACCAAAGACAATGGATAAAACCTTTAAATTCAAATTCCACCTAATGATAAAGCATTCTCATCTGTAATCTAAATCATCTACCTCCCACTGTCCAGGATGCAGAAAATTTTAAAAGGGAAAAAGTTTTTCACATAGTTTTTTTTTCTTCAAGCAACTGACTATAGTTTACCTGCTTCACCTATCTTAACTCTGCTGATCACATTGCATGAGGAAACTCTGCCTCTTAAATTCCTCCCAAATGGCATAAGACGTATATTGTCAACAGTTTGTGGTACTAACCACATTAGCAAATATTAAGAATATACAATAACATTTCTTCTATTTACTGTTATATCAACAGTTTATGGTACTAGCCACATTAGCAAACATTAAGTGTATACAATAACATATCCTCTATTTACTGTTATATGTTTAACATTAAGTATTTTCTCCAAATTCCAAAAACAGCTTTGCCTAACATGAATATGAAAATGTTTTTATGCAAATGGTTATTACTCTTAGACAGTCCATGGCTGTAAGATATATACTGCTTTGCTCAATCATTTGCTCTTGTTTTGTTTTTATCCTTTTATCCTTTTTTATATGGTAAAGGTGTTACACAACTGAAGTCCTTGCAAACTGTGTGTCCACCAGATGACTTTTCACAACTGGCAAATTAACAATGAGTATAAAACTCAAAATTTCTTTCTCAACATGACAAATTTTGTATGCACAAAACAGGTTTTAACTTCAAATGAATTTTATTCTTGCCATCAGTAAATATAATGGTTGGTGCCACGAAGGTTTGAGTCTCGTGTTACTTTTGTTAATACATACGTCATTCTCATATAATGAGTTCCTACCTCATGACAGAGATCTGTCATCATCAAAGAGACTAACCCCTTAAAGATCTTAAGTTTTCCTATGTTTGTTTTTAATATTTCATTTACTAACTTCATAGTCTTTACTGATTAAAAAATGTTTACAGCTTTTTTCTGTGTACATATCATTTGCAGCCTTTCCTAAATGTTACCCTCATTATTTCCTAGAAATATTAATTTGATCTTTTTATCCTATGGATAACTGAATAATTATAACCACATGCATCCAATTAAATCCTTACCAAATAAGTACATAAGGAGCATTCTTCATTAATACATAACCATCCTACCTAATATCTATTGGTATGGGATCTCAAGTAACTGTCAAAGACAAGCAAAGTCCTCTATGACAGACCGCAGCAATCTAAAACTTCTAGCTGAATGATTTTCAAAATTAACTTTCCACAAGCATTCAGCCAAAATGTTCCAAATCAGCTACCTTTATGTATTTCCTAACTTGCATGGTTTTGTGGCATTAAAGAATCCAGTGGTCCAAAGTTCGATTCTTGGCTTGGCCAACGCAAAATCAGAGGAATTTATTTCTGGTGATAGAAATTAATTTCTCAATATAATGTGGTTCAGCACAATAAACGGTAGGCCCTGTTGCTAGGCAACCAACTGGTTCCTAGCCACGTAAAAATATGATTAAACATTTGCATATACTACATTCAATCTTTAAAATGAAACTACTAGTTAGAAACTGTAACTATTTCACAAAAATATTAACTGTGAATATCAGTTATCAAAATTGTTCTGTGAACTACATTTTGGGCAATTCCATTCTTCCCAAATAAAAATTATTGTATATATATGGACTAAGACAGTTGTTTGATGCCTGATAAGTTTAAGTGGTAAAAACTATTGTAAATAACTTTCACTCTTCCAACAGAGCCCAATAAATATAAATTATCTCTTAATAAAAGCTGTATCATCACACTAAAACAATTTGTCAGATAGAAAACGGGGGCTGCATATAACAACGTAAGTGGTGACTATGCAGGGAGAGAGTACTAAAAAAGTTAAGTCCCCAGCTGCACTTTTTGCATAACTGCTAAACAGAATATGGCCACTTAAATATACCACACTACTTAAGAGGAGGGTTAATGCTAGCTATACATCACTTCACCCACCTGGAGATTTTATCAAAAGTGACAATAATAGCTAAAAACCTGTGGTCTTAACATTAGGATAGGATAGGATAAAAGATTAGTTTAACAGACCTCTGAGCCTAGAAAAGGCTCTTCTCAGGCTGGTTCCCAGGAATTAACCAGGGGAAAAAAACTAGAGTATTAAATAAACAACTTTACTTAGGAACATAATAATTTTGTTAAGTGAGAAATCCATACCCTCAGTGAGAATTCCTGACATTGTTGGATCTCAAAAAAAAAAAATTGCACTTCTGCTGAATCCAATTTGGGCATTCAATGAGTAAGTGTTGAATAGTCATGGGAATTTGGCATTCATTACATTTCATTGGGTCAGAATGTGGGGTTGTCATTAGATGACCATGAGAAAATCTAGTACAACCTATGCAGTCTTGCTAATATTCCTTCTTTAGATCTTGCTTTTTGTGACAATGAAACCTAGAGGTGTAATTCAGATTTTATATTTTTAAGCTTGTTTGATTCTGGTACTGGAGATCAATCTGTTTACCAATCTTGATATAATAGAGATTTGACAGATGCTATCCAGTCTGATACAGGGACATATGAAAATGTTGGGGTAATAGTGTATGTATACTAGTTTATCTGCTGAATCTGCATTTTCATTCCCACCAATTCCTACATGTGCCAGAATCAACAGATCTTTATTGACAATCCAGATTGGAGAAGTAGGTGGATTTTTATTTGGATTTCTTTGACAAGTTGATTTGAAAATTTTTACTTGTTTATGGTATCAATAGCACTGTGAGTCGCTGAAAATTATTGAAGAGATTGCTTGCCTTTCAGATATTATGTCAAGTGCTGCTTGTATGACCGAGAGTTCTGCAGTAAACACAGATTATTTAAAGGAAGGCCTACTTTGATTAATCTATTAATTGAGAAAGCTGAAGCTCCTACTCCAGTATTGATTTTTGAGCCTTCTGTATATATCATGAACTGGTTTCCCTTTCTTCGGATGTGCTCTGGGCATGTTGGCAGTACATCTCTGTATTAGTCATATTTCGTTTATGAAGATAAGACAAAGTGGTGCATATTTTTATTCATTTCAGAATCCAAGGTGGTGGGTCTTCTATTGATGGAGGGAAAATTGGTGTTATATTATATGAGTTCATCACGTATTTGGCTCATTTTGGGAAGGAGCTAGCACCACAATGTTCAATCCTAGGATTACAATTCAGGAAGCAGGGAGCTGCAAATTATCCTGCTTGTATGTAAAGGCCTCTACGTGGTGTTATCAAGTTGCAATTATGTCTCAAAGGTAGTATGCCTGCCTCTGGTAAAAGGGAATTTGTTGGGAATGATCTAAATGCACCGGTACGTAAGCGTATTCCTTCGTGATGCAAAGCATCAAGAGCTTTTAATTTTGCTTCAGATGCTGAAGAATATATAGGAAAGCAGTAGTCTATTATAAATAAAACTGATGTCTTATATAACATTAGCAGGGTGTCACGTCCTGCTCCCCATGTAGAGTGAGATAATTTCTTTAATAGGGCAAGGGCTTTAATGACATTGACTTCAATATACTTGATGTGTGCTTTACAGTTTAAATGCTAATCAAACATTAATCCTAAGTACTTAACATTTGCACAAAACTCAATTTTAGTGTTATATAGATGGAGTTTGATCTTGGTGTTTTAGCCACCTTTTGTCTTTATAGAAAACAATGGCTTCTGTTTTATTGGCTGAAAAATGAAATCCAACTGGATTTGCCCATTTACTTGTATTTGTGATGGCAGTATTGATGACTCTTTAGGCATGTATCAGGGAGCTACTCGTGTAGTATATGGCAAAGTCATCAACGTAAAAGCTATTTTTAACTCCATTTGGTAATCTGCGGTGATGTCATTAATTGCCAAGGCAAACAAAGTACAACTCAGGACACTGCCCTGAAGAATTCCTTCTTCTAAATTAAAGCATTGTAAATATGAATTTTCTACTCGTGTCTGGAAAGTTCTATCTGTAAGAAAGTTTTTAATGAAAACTGGCAGGTGATCCCACAACCCAACTGAGTGAAGTTTTGCATGATGTTAAATCTCCATGTTGTGTCATATGCTTTCTCTATATCAAAAAAGACAGCTACTGTCAATTTTTCTGATCAAAACCTTTCCTGATATGGTCTTCTAGATATGTTACGGGATCTAGGGTTGACCGACCAGCTATTGAACCTGATTGTGTTAGAGTTAGTATGGATTCCTTGATGATAACATAACATATGTTAGTCATACATTGACCATTGTGAGATATTGGTCTGTAATTAGATGGATTACTTGCATCTTTTCCCAGTTTATTTATAAGAATAATAATAGCAGGTTTCCACTTATCAGGGAAAACACGCTTCGGCCAGTTTTTGTATCACCTCAAATGAAATCCTGTCATGACCCGGGGCTGAAGGATGACACGAGTCAAGAACATTGTTTAGTTCATTCATATTAAAGGTATAATTGTACTCCAAGTCTTCAATAGTTTCAAAATTAGGTATGACATTTTATTTGTTTTCTTATGGCTTGCAAATATATGTCCAGACTAGAGTAAGCACATATGTTCTCAAGATATTTTCCTATTATATTTGATATTTCATATGGGTCATGATTTATGTTATCCCATCTTGGTATATTGCACTTCTGAGAGGTCTTACATATTTACCGTTAATTTTCTTTATCTTTTACCAAATATCCTTCACAGATGTATTCTAAGATAAGCTTGACACATAATTCCTCCACTGAATTTGACTGCTAACATTGAGACAATATTTGTTGTTTCCTTACCTGATAAGAGAGCTGCTGCAGGTGAATAGTGCCTCTGGTTCAGCACTCATCTTATCTAGTAGAGGCGTGGCATGTATAGCCGTTGAGTTCTTGCCACTTTGGTGGAGACTTTGCAACTAATGATGATTCTGAAGGCTAGCAAAGAACACAATTTTGCCCCTACCCAGGGGGCAGTCCCACAATCAATCAGATTAAAAATTCTATCAGCTTTAAAAAAAAAAACCATTACCCAACCATTAAAAGCAAACAAGACTGGAGGGTACTCCAAGTACTCAGCACTTCCAGGCTCCCCTACGATTGAACACTCCTGTCAAGGCGAAGAGGAAACAGGATGGGAGAATTGCTCCCTTCACTTTCTTCCCCAACGCTACGCTAGCCGCTGTAAATGAACCCAAGGTACTGCATGTGCTGTAAACCCTCTCTGTGTCACGTAGATAATGTGAAGCGAAAACTGATTTACATTTCCAGAAAGTTGCTTGTAGAATAGACGAAAGGGATAAATTATGTTTGTATGCCAAAGATGTGGAGACTGCCCTTATTTCATGGGCCTTCAGTTTACAAATAGGAGAAAACTCCTCTCCAACTAAGTTATGTGCTTCCGAGATGAGATTTCTAAGGAAGAATGCCAGGGCATTCTATGAGAGAGGGCATGAAGGGTTCATAACCAAACACCAAAGACTGTTTGAAGGTCCATCAAGTGCCCTCAAAGGGCATAAAGTTCTTTCTTCCTCATCTGGGCCCAAAATATTTGACAAACTCTTGATGATACAAGAACGAAGCCATGGTTGAGAAGGAGTCATTCTTTGCTGAGAATCCCTGTGAAAATGAGCAAAACGCAACTGGAAACATCCTTTCTGGTTAAATCTCTCAAGAAGACAGAATGCATGGCTTCAAACCACGAACCTGATAGCCATTTAATAACTCTCTAAATTCCTAATTATCAAAGAAATTTGTTTCTGCTTGGTGGTATCAAAGAATTTAATTAGATGAATTTAATAAGATCTGATAAATCTTGGTCAGAACACAAATCTTGACCCATGTCTGATTACTGAGCTTAGCATGGTTCTGTATCCCTTAATAGTTGAAGCAGTTAACCTTCTAGACTTCCTAAGGTATAACAGAAAATCTGCTTTGTCCATTATAAAGGTATTATTAGAGGAGATAGTGTCTTCTACACCATGACTGATAAACTTTGGATTTTGTAAAGCCTTTCTTTCTGAGTAATTTCCTAACAGTCTGTAGCCTATCAGTGCCAGAGTACACAATCCCTGATGGAACTGCCTAAGTGTGGCTGTCTGAGAAGCTGGGGTTTTTGAAGTCGTAACCTTGGGAAATCTGCTAGCAGCTTGAGGAGGTTTGGAAACCAATCTTTTGCTGGTCAAAAGGGGGCTATCAAAATTATTGAAACATTTCTGTGAAATCAAATCTTGTTTACTACTTATCTCACCATATTCAGGGGAGGAGAGGCATAGAGTTCTTTGACTAAGCAATCTTGTAACATTTCATCCGTTGCCCATGCTCAAGGATCCAGGACTGGGCGAGCATAGCATCAGGTTGATGGTTTTTAAATGTTGCAAAAAGGTCTAATACTGGTTTTCCCCCACAATTTCCAGTGGTCTAAGTAGAGCAGGAGATTTAATGCCCACTCCGTAGGTAGGACTTGCTTCTGGCGGCTCAATTTGTCCACCAGAACATTCAGTTTCCCTTAGATAAACATTGTTACTAACCTTGTTCTGTTCTGGGCTGCCGAGAGAATAAGATTTTTTGTTACTTCACACATGGAGGAAGAGTGGGTTGCCCCTAGCTTTCTTATGTAAGACAGAGCAGTATTGCTGTCTGAGTGGACTGCCACTGTCTTGTCGAAAACTTCTGTGGCCATGATTTTCGCTCCTGGGACCAAGTCTCGGATACTTCTTTGCTCCCTAGGAGAGCTCCCCAACCTACATAGATCTCAACCTACGTAGATCTGATGCATCTGAGAAGTCTAGGTTGGGGCCCAAAGGAAGGAGTGACTTTCCCCCATTCGGTCTTCCTTCGTAATTCTACTATAATCAGCCCTTCTTTATTTCAGGGGCTATTGGAAAGGTGAATGAATCCGGGAGACTTTTTCTGCCCCAACTGGCCTTTGGAAAATACTGAAGAGGTCTCATATATAACCTACCTAGGATTACGAACTGCTCTATTGATGATAAGGTCCCTAGAAGGCTCATCCATTTGTTTGCTGAGCATGACTGGAGTGCTAAAAATTCTCTCACTGTCTTCAGGCACAACTTTATTCGTTTCGGGGATGGATTTGTTTGTATGGAGTTTTTACGTTGCATGGAACCAAGTGGTTATTCAGCAATGGGACCAACGACTTTACATGACTTCCGAACCACGTCAAAAGTGAACTTCTATCACCAAAATACACATCTCTAACCCCTCAGTGGAATGACAGAGAATTGAACTCACAGCCACCAAGGTGGCAGGCCAAGACCATACTGATCACGCCACTGAGGCACATTTCAGGGATGGAGAAACCCGAAAGCTCTCAAAGTCTATCAGAATTCCTTAATAAAGAATCCTATGAGTAGGAACCAGCTGTGATTGCTTTAGGGTGATGAGAAACAGTTCTTGAGCTAGGAGAAGGATTCTTTGAAGGTCCTAAATACATTTCTGTTCTGATTGGCTTGAAGAAGCCAATCATTGAGGTAGAGGGATATTCTGATTCCCATAGATGTAGCCACTTTGAGGGGAGCCAGAACTCTGGTATAGCCCTGTGGAGCTGTCGAGAGGTAGAAACATAAGGCTCTGAACTGCCTTCAAAAACAAAGCTGAGAAACTTCCACAATTCTGGATGGATTGGAATGTGGAAATTGGCATCCTCCATATCGATAGATGTCATCCAATCTCCTTGGAGAATGGATGAAAGGACAGTTTGATTTATTTCCATATTGAATTATGTCTTCTGTATGAAGACAATCAGAGCACTGACATATAGCACAGGTCTCCAGTCTCCTACTCCTGAGGCCTTTGGAACTACAAACAGTTGGTTGTAGAATCCTAGAGAATAGAGTGGACCACCCGCATTCGCGTTCTCCGGATTCGCGGACTTCTCTCGGGAACATTTCCCCACATTATTCGCAGAAAATTCGCCTATTCGTGGTATTTTTCTACAAGAAATATCCACAAATTCCTGGTTTTTTTTAATCCATTTCATTAGAAAATGCACATTTTGTGCTAAACTATTTAAAAAGCCAGGTATAAAATTTTTTAGTGCTTTTCTTGAGTTTTGACTAACAAAATAGGAGGTATAAGCATTTTTATAGGGGTTCCAACTATTCACACAGGGGGTCTGGTACGCATCCCCCTGCGAATACAGGGGGACCACTGTATACCTGCCACTTCTATCACATCTTTTTGACAAGGGCTGTAACTTTCACACAGAGAGCAGAAAACCTCTGAGCCTGACAAATAAGCTGTCAATGCAACAGGTGTGATGGCTAAAGGAGGCTTCTCCATAAAAGGGATAGCATAACTCTCCATGACACCAGAATTCTTTTCTTAACGATATTCATGGTGTAAAGCAAGGTTAACTCGAGAGAGCCATCCCTGATTCCTTTGTCAATACAAGAGAGAGTACTGTGCCAATCTGAAGCATAATCCTCGGGCAAAACTGATAAATCCTTTATCTTGCGAGGCAAAGCACCAACTGCCCAATCTAGAAACCTCATAAACTCAGCACCTTGAGGAAGTTTTTCAAAAGATGAGGTAACTCCGATGCAGAGAACATTATTTTTGCAGAGGCAAATGCTGACCTGCATCCTGAATCCACAAGTTTAGAGAAGTCCCCCTGGGAGGAGGCAGACACTTCCTGGGAGGGAGCTTCACCTGTGGCATACAACAGGCATCTCCTCCTAGATAATCTAGAAGGAGGGAAACTGAATGCTGTTGTTCATTGATTTCTCTTTTCTGCTGGCCAACCTTCCATTTCATAAAGGGCTTTCTTCACTGAAGAAGACAAAACCATCTGATTCGGTAACCTTGTGGAGTCATAGATACGGGGATACATTCAAATAGTCAAAGCTGGAGCTGGAGAGGAAGGAGTAGTTGGGGAAAAATATCCTGCAAAAGTTAAGAGCAGAAACTTCAATGAAGAAGCATATGCAGAGGTGGGAACTTCTTGATTTACTACATCTTCGTCCTCAGAAGAAACAGGTGATTACAACACAGGTGCTGTAGTCTGAGGGGCTGAGGAAGCCTTCATGAGTAGGCTCAGGATACAGTCCAGCTTACTCTGAATGGGGTCTATGTGTGTGTGTCAGTTGTTGAGGGCACCTGCAGTTGAACAGTAGGAGCCTTGGCCAAAGGAGAAGTAAAAAAACTGCTGAACCAGTGAAACTGGCAGAGCGGACTAAACAAGATATATTTAAAGGGAAAGAATATACTAATGTTGCCAGTGGGGTAATCTCAAGTTGCATAACATTCACAAAAGGAAAGAAATTTTTACAGTAATGATGACCACTCTTATTCTTTAAAAGCAAATCACTGGAAAGTACTACAGTATCCTGTACTTACTAAGCTATAAAAGGAGGGTTAAATGAAAGCAACAGCTATATCATCTGGTGACAAATAGTGTTGCAGGTGAGACAAAGGCCTTGTCTAAAGCAGTAGATCAAATCCTCCATAATCACCTCTGTATTCACTTACAAGTATGACCTAAATTTGTAAAACAAAAGGCTTGTTTGTTGTATAGATTACTCTATACATGATTAACTGCCTAAAATTTAACAAACTCTGATTTAATATAAAAAGGTGTTATGTGATGGATTCCAGAAGAACAACTCGACAGTTTTTGCCACAGACAAAACCGAGATGTGGCTGGTAATGAGTTGAAAATTTCCATTACAGAGAAGGCATTACCCACCATAATCACATCGTAAAAACAATGTTTTCATTATCTACCCGGTATAATAGCATATATAAAATAAAAGGTTAGTTTATTGTGTGAACTAAGGAATTTTCATGAAGAAATACCAGGTAAAGCAATTACCTGTCATCTTCAGCCATGAATTTAATCGAGCAATTTGCACCAGTTTACAAAACTACTTTAAAACTTTCAATCAGGATTCAATATAAATATAATGGGAACCTGCCTGATGTATGATTCAGTGTCCCGGAATTTGTTACACAATCCATTTCCCTCCAGTGAGATGTCCACAATGTTCAAACCTTGAAGATGGCTTAAAGTTTCAATACTGGCCAACTGAAAATACAAAATTTAGTTCTAAAAGTAGTTATAAAAAACTTACTTATGATACTATACTGGTCTGTAAGTAAAAAGCATATATGATGATGTAGTGAATATATGGGGGACTACTCAAAACTAAAGTTCTAACCCACTTCTTTAGTCTTGGTCCGGGTCTAAGTTAATTTAAAAAAGCCATGGGTTTGAGTTCAAACTAGGGCAGATGCATATATATTATTTACAATTCTGTTTGGTAGTAAATTATTTCCCACGTAGAAAGAATTCAACACCAAAGGGGTATCTGTGGCTTAATCTTTGTGAGCATAAAATATATCCTATTTACAAATAACAAAACTATCATAAAAAATCCAATACTAGCTGTTGCCAATTATGTGGCCAAATCCTGCAAACAAACAAACAAATAAGCAGTCCCTATCACATAGTTTTAAAGTAATGCCCAAGGAAAAGTTTTCATTCTCCCTCTGACCTCTTAACCCTTAAACGGCGGCTGGACGTATTTTACGTCGACATTTTTTGTCTCTCGGGTGCCGACTGGACGTATTTTACGTCGACATACAAAAGTTTTTTTTAAAAATTCGCGGAAAAATACTTTTAGGCCTACCAGCCAAAAACTCTTGAATCACGCGCCTTGGGGGATGCTGGGAGTTCACGGATCAAGGTGTTGTTTTGTTTACAATCGTTATGCAGGCGCGCAAGCGCGAATTTCTTTCTTGCCACACTAAAAAGTATCTGTGACACATCTCGGAAATTATTTCGTCACTTTGACATAATTTTTGTACCATTTTAAATTAGCCGTTACATGGAGTTTTATATATGAAAATGAGCGCATTTTTATGTAGAATAAAAAAAAAAAAAAATACTCATGATTGTAGCTTTTATCAGTTTTGAAATATTTTCATATAAATAACGATAAGTGCCAAAATTTCAACCTTTGGTCAACTTTGACTCTACCGAAATGGTCGAAAAACGCAATTGTAAGCTAAAACTCTTATATTTTAGTAATATTCAATCATTTACCTTCATTTTGCAACTAATTGGAAGTCTCTAGCACAATATTTCGAAATATGGTGAATTTATGAAAAAACTTTTTCCTTACGTCCGCGCGGTAACTCTTCCGAAAAAAATCATACATGCGATTGTGATAATGTTTGCATCGTTTTAAAATTAGCCGTTAAATAAAGTTTTATATATGGAAATGTGCGCAATTTCATGCACAATACAACTAAAAACAACCCATGGTTGTAGCTTTTATCAATTTTGAAATATTTTCACATAAATAATGATGTGACAAATTTTCAACCCTCGGTCAACTTTGACTCAACCGAAATGGTCGAAAAACGCAATTGTAAGCTAAAACGCTTATATTCTAGTAATATTCAATCATTTACCTTTATTTTGCAACAAATTGGAAGTCTCCAGCACAATATTTCGATTTATGGTGAATTTATGAAAAAAAATAACATTTTCTATACGTCCGCGCGGTAACTCTTCCGAAAAAATCATACATGCGATTGTGGTAATGTTTGCACCATTTTAAATTAGCCGTTACATAAAGTTTTATATATGAAAATGTGCACAATTTTATGTAGAATACAACAAAAAATAATCGAAGTCTCTAGCACAATATTTAGATTTATGGTGAATTTAAAAAAAAAAACTTTCCTTCCCTCCGCGCGCGGATTCTCTGCCACAAATCTCCGAAATGCGTACGTCCCATTCTTGGAATATTTGCTCCGTTTCATATTAGGCATTTCATAGAGTTTTATATATGAAAATGTGCGCAATTTCATGAAGAATAAAACGAAAATATTTGAAGGTTGTATCTTTTCTAATTTCCCAAATAATTGCATATAAAAAAATATAAAAAAATTTGACATTCGGTCAACATTAACTCGTCAGATATGGTCAAAAACTGCAATTGTAAGCTAATACTCTTACATTATAGTAATATTCATCATTTGTCTTCATTTTGAAACAAATTGGAAGTCTCTAGGACAATATTTAGATTTATGGTGAATTTTTGAAAATAATATTTGTTTACGTCCGCGCGTTACGAATTCATGCATTATTTTGTGATAATATTTTCTGTGTTGCTTTTATCGTTTTACAATGTGTTATATACCAAAATTATCGCAATTTAGTGTATATTACAACGAAAAAAAATTAACTCATTACCTTTAACCGTTTTGCGCATAGGGCGATTTGAATACAATTATATATGAAATTTTTTTTTTGCACTACCATATATTGCATTATTTATATATGATAATGATAATTTTTTTCATTTCTGATGGTTGACATACTAAACTTCAGGCAATGATAAAAAAAAAGAGCCAAAAATGAACTCTTTAATCTTGAAAACTAAGCGCGCTGTGATTTTTTGAAAAAAAAAAAAAATTTTCCGCTCCCGCGCTCACTCTGAGACTGCCTCGGCACGGAAGACGATTTTTAATATACCCCTTCGGCGTTTAAGGGTTAGTATAACCTTGACCTCACTGAAAATCAATTTCACTAGTGAGGTAAGTATGCCATATACATACCGTATAAGTATAATTCAGAAGATGGGCGAAGTTTGAATTTCTATTTGCTTTTGACCCTCAGTCAAGGATGAAGTGTTCTATTTCTATCTATCCTGATAATATACCAGTTCCTTCCAGTATGGAGGTTCAACTCTGATGAAATCTAAACCATGCTAAAAACATAACCTTTTCAAAGGTAATGATGATGATCCAGTTTGGGCCAGTTTCACCAACTTAAAAACTATGACATTGAATCTTACCCTCTACAATGAAAGTTCAAATTATTACTTAGATAACCCTCTGCTACCTCATCTTTAAGCAAATCATGTATAGCAACTGCTTACCATGATAGAAATTGAGACATCAATCCTTATGGGTATCAGAAGGTCAAGGGCCATATGTTCTCATAATTTTTTGCCCCTATTGCATACAACACACTTTCTTTGCCTTAGACCTCATAGCAGCTACCACAAATTCCATAAAATCTTTCCTGTCATGATAAGCCCTAAATTTGCTACATAATACTGCATGCTAATATACTGTACTTATATAAACTATACTAATCACTTAAATGATACTCTTAAGATCGTTTCTAATTGTTTAATTCATATTGATATAAATACATAATGTCATGCGTCCTCCATTCACAACAATTCCATCTACTATATGGATTTCAAGTACAGAACACAATAAACTATTTGGGATATATTTACATTAGTAATACTATCACAAACAAGGCAATAGTAATAACATATAGAAAATGGAATTGAAAAAATTAGTCATACATTCAAACCTTATTCCTCTAAACATGCAGTATACTACTGGATATCTACTGGGACTAAAGTCATTAACAAACAGAAAAACCAAGCCTAAATTGCAGATAAGTAAAATTAAGGATCCCCATTAACCAAGAAAAAGCAGAATAGTGAGATATACTAACAAAAGCATGATATATCTAGAATTCAGGCCCTGGTCAAAATAATGAGATAAAATCAACTGCAAAAAACTGACTTGTACTCAACAGCAAACAATCATTATTGTATTTTCCGTAATTTCTAAGCATAATGACTCTCAAACTGCTGCAAAGTACAGCTTGAAATTTTATTTGCAGGGAATTTAAGCAAATCGACTTAAGAATGTGTTCATACATAAAAACTACCACCTCTACTAAGTGACATCATATTGTATTAAGGGGACCGTCCACTATGTTGTGTATTTTTTTTTTTATTATACAAAATACACAATTACCATATATGTTTTAGATATATATAATACCCTCATCATACAAAAATTTCAAGACATTTGAGCAAAAATTTTTAGTTTTATTAGCAAAAATTATAATTAAAAAAAAAAATTTAGATAGCAATTTCTCTGCTAATATGACATCAGTTGTATTGAAAATCGTGCCATAAAAACTACTTTATACTATACGGAATAATTCTGTGTGAACAGAATATTGATTTTTTTTTTTCATGATTTTTTTTTGTTAGACACTTAAAAAAATCGTAAAAAAAAAGAAAGAAAGAAAGAAAAAATAGGCTCACAGGGAATTATGGGATTTTTATTCCTCTTTCCAATGATATCTTTCTCTCTAAAATTGGATAATAAATAACCAAGTAATGGCTACCAACAGGCGAATAAGTGTTTTTGAGTTATGAGCTCCCAAAGATTTGCTATGTAAATTTTTGCTTTTTTCTTATAAAAGTCAAAACAACATTATTATAATTACTTAATTTGTACTTTTATTGTTGATTTCTACATCAAGGATCCTGGTCCTCCCCCTAAAAGTGGTATTAATACCCTAAGCGTGACACGAGACAATGATGTTGATGGCGTGACATAAGACAATGAGGGAGCTGATACAATGAATTTTTGTGTTTTTCTTTCAGCACACTCCTGGCCTTCACTAATTTTGCTAGCCTTAGTTGCTGAGTAGCCTTCTTGATCTTAGGTAACTTCAGCATTGCTATAAGTTCACTAAGAAGTTATAAAAACAACGTAAATAGCTAGTAACCAAACGCAAGTGTGTAAGTGCGTGCAACTCCTTTGACGTCTGTGGAGTAACTGAGTCTCACCTATGCTATAACCACTCTGAGCAGCTCTGACACTACCTTTCATTGCTACCAGATGTATGAGAATTTTGAAAAAAAAATCTGAAAAAATCGCTGTATATATGCAAAAATAAACACGCAAAAACAATCCTGTCAAACTCAAGTCATACAGATGACACAGTTACGATGACGTTACCATTTAAAAACCGCTGTATCTTCATTATTTGTAAAAATAATTGGCTGAAACTTCTGGAAAGCATGCACAGCATGTTTCTGCATAGATACAAGTAACTCGATTTTTTATTTTTTCAAGTTGACATGTCATCCGCCATAGCGGAGGGTCCCCTTAAATGACAGTGTTTGCTCTGGATTTTTTGTTTTAATTCAGCAGCTGAAAATAAGCAATATAATAAAGCTTACCTTATTGTTAGAGAGAATTAGTCTCTTCAAGTTTGGGCAAGACCCTACAAGCCGATTTGTTTCTTCAAGGGAGTATAACTTATTGGAACCAAAATCAATTTCTTCAACCAGAGGGATATGACCAACTATAACATCCACTATAATTTTCATATTTGGCAATCGACAAAGGGGGCAGAAAATATCTGCTGCCACCAGTCCTGAAAAAATAAAAAAAATCATGTTTTACACATATCTGATCACATGCAATATCTTCATAATACAAAAACATTACGCATATATCAGATGATGACTCTTGGGAAAACTCATCTCAAATGCACCTTTCTACTGAAAAGAATGCACCTGTACTCATTTTGTTGCCCAAATAGGAAATAAATGAGTGTGGGGATGGGAGAAAGGCTTGTTACCTTTTATAAAATGTGTTTTCTTTTATAAAAAAAAAAATCAATAAGATGCATGAACTGCTCCTTAAGAAAGAGGCAAGGAAAAAAAAAAGCCTCTCTCACATATGGCAATGTCAAGATCCAGGTGCTAGTATCATTCTAAATTTTTGTCTTGTAGCAAAGCATTCCAGTGTAAGACTAAAAAGGACAAAGGTGCATTGTATTAAGAAATTTACAACTCACTATACAAACAAGATTAAAATTATAATAAAAGATAAGAAGAAAAGAACTTCATGAGAAATTGAAAGCACTAGCAAAATGAAACAAACAAAACAAAGCCATTAGTGAAAGAAGTCATTTCTGAAAAAGAATAAAGAACTGGCACTTACTTCAATCATGCAAGATTTATAAAGGGGTCTGTTACCTCCAAAATACATGTGTATACAGTATATATCCCATAGTAGCCTACTTCTAGTTTCCATTACTAATAGTAATGAACCTTATAAAACAGGATCCATCTTAGAGAATATTAAAATTATTGGTGAAAATTTATAATTACAGTTACTACTGATAAGTGTTTATTATGTAGTCAACTTTTTATCAATTAACTTACTGATAAACTTGAAACATGAATACTCATGAAACATAAAGTAAATCTAAATATAAGAACTCACACACTATCCATAAATATATTTTGTGTAAGTTTTCTAACATCTAAAATATACTATATAACATATACTCTTTTATACCACTTGCATAAAGTAAAAATACATATCTAATTATGAATATAATACTAATTATAAAAATATTACTGTATGTATATATTTTAAATGTACATTTGTAATTACATGTAATACAGTATTTTATTTTATTCTATTTATGTAATTATTTTATATTACAGGTACTGTAAGCAGTTGAGGGAGACTAGCTATGTTCCTTATGGGTATTAAAAGTGATACCAATAATGGATGGTACAACTGAAGTACAAATATACCCACAACTGTAGTATGTTTATGATGTCCATCAATGACTTTTATGTTTTTATTCTTTTTTATATAAAAACTTACATGTTGTCTACGATGTATGTAATAGCATTAGTTTTGTGCAAACAAAAAATTTATTCCAAACTATTACATCATCCCAAGTCCTGGTTTACATGCATGGCTTATGTGTTTTTGTTACATAAGTGTTATTAATCTACCTAAATAAATATAACTCCCTTGCATTTTTCACTGATTTGTTCCATTGAAATATAAACTAATTACATTCATATTTTCAATTCCAAAGAAGCTGATGAAGACAAAAACTACAAACAGAACTAAAATTTTTAAAAATAAGCATACATACCTGCATCATTATGGAAATTTTTCAAATCCAGTCGTTTCAACTCCACACAGTAGCGTTCACTCATTACAGAAGTCACTTTTTCACGCTGAAAGAGAATACGTATATGTCTGTGAACTGTAAAAATCACAGTATCACCAAAATTCCTTGAATAATTTATAAAGAGAGAGAGAGAGAGAGAGAGAGAGAGAGAGAGAGAGAGAGAGAGAGAGAGAGAGAGAGAGAGAGAGAGAGAGAGAGAGAGAGTGTGTAGTATTGGCATAGTTATACAAAACAATACGGCACTGTTACTCCAGACCTATAAATCAAGAAACCAAGATAATCCAAACATAACTTGAATCAATATTCGTAGTTTCATTGTAATTAACAGTAACTATCAAATTTTTAAACCATATTAACCCTTAAACGCCGACTGGATGTATCATACGTAGACTAAAATTGTCTGTTGGGTGCTAAGTGGATGTACGGTACGTCGACTACAAAAAGTTTTTTCAAATATTCACGGAAAAATAGTTATATGCCTAGTTTGCGAAAAATTTTAAATCACACGCCTTGAGGGATGCTGCGAGTTCATGGATCACGCTATTGTTTTGTTTACCAGGTTACCCAGGCGCACATGCGCGAATTCTTTTCTTCTCACACTATAAAGCATCAGCGACGCATCTCAGAAATTCTTTCGTCACTTTGGCGTAACCTTTGCACCGTTTTATATTAGCCGTTACATAGAGTTTTATGTATGAAAATGTGAGCAATTTCATGTAGAATATAACAAAAAACAACCCATGGTTGTAATTTTTATAAGTTTTGAAATATTGTCATATAAATCACGGTAAGTGCCAAAATTTCAACCTTTGGTCCACTTTGACCTCGACAGAAATGGTAGAAAAATGCAATTGTAAGCTAAAACTCTTACATTCTAGTAATATTCAATCATTTACCTTCATTTTGCAACAAATTGAAGTCTCTAGCACAATATTTCGATTTATGGTGAATTTTTGAAAAAAATTTCCTTATGTCCGCGCAGTAACTCGGCCGAAAATCTTGGAAATTCTTTTGTCACTTTGTCGCAATTTTTGCACCATTTTATATTAGACGTTACATAAAGTTTTATACATGAAAATGTGTGCAATTTCATGTGGAATACAACAAAACACAACCCATTGTTATAGCTTTTATCAGTTTTGAAATATTTTCATATAAATAATGATAAGTGCCAAATTTTCAACCTTTGCTCAACTTTGACTCGACCAAAATGGTCGAAAAATACCAAATTTGTAACTAATTTGTATTTTTCATAACTAACAAACCTGAGGTCTTAACATTAGGATTTACTAGTGCCAAGCTGGAAACGCAGTAGAATTAAAATTACACTTGTGAGATCCAGGGACTATTGTCATCTATACCAGGTCACGGGACATGTATACCCAGAATGCCCACGGCGACCTGTGACCCATCAGTTATATTTCTAACCCAGTTTAGACTGCTAGAGGGGTGTTTCGAGGTGGGCCTCTACCTGTTAAGACCTCAGGTTTGTTAGTTATGAAAAATACAAATTAGTTACAAATTTGGTATTTGTTCATATACGGAACAAACCTTCGGTCTTAACATTAGGATAGACTTACTTATTGGAGGGAGGTAAGTCTCTACAACTGACTGGAAGTTTGCCACCTTATCCATTTCCGAATATATTAGGGAAATTCTAAGAGAATGGACAATGAACCTAGAACCAAAGATATAAGCGAATCTATTGGTTTCCCTCTCTGGGTGTTGATACCATTCTATGGTTTACTCTTGTCCCTTGTAACTGGATCCACCCTCACCCCTCTCTTCCCTATTATCTAGAGGGGTGTGTTGCTACTGAAAAGTATATCATAACCTAAGATAGCTTCACAGTATGGCTGACCACCTCACCTGCATCTACGTAGTCCGTTCCAGCATATGACGGTACCCTCCTTCATATTGCCCGTAGTTAAAGGAGTAGGAAGAGAGTAGTAAAGAAAAAAAGACCAGTCATCCCATTCATTCTACTTTCATACCTTCATCTTAGACTAGACTCAAACTGACCCGCTAAGGGTACTGGATGAGCTATATCACTTGTTGGGCCACCACCACTGGACCCAAGGAAAAAGTGTCCAAGGATCTATGGGCAACGTCTTTCAAATAAAATGAGGTGAAAGTTGTTTGGCGTTTTCACACACCAGCTTTCAGAATTCTCTCCACAGACATGTTCTTCTTAAATGCCAGAGAAGCACTCAAGCCCCTGATGTCATGAGCTCTAGCTCCCACCTGGCTATTTGACCCCCTGTCTTCTGTCATATAAGCATTTCTGATCGTCTCCCTTAGCCAAAACGATATTGTATTCCTGGACACTTCCTTCTTGTTCCGTCCTGTACTTACGAACAACCTCCGGCATCCCGGCCTGAGGTGCCTTGTTCTTCTTAAGTACTCCCTTAGTGTCCTGACGGGGCACAGAAGCATCTCATCTTTGTCATTGTCTACAAAGTCTGCCAAGGAAGGTATGGTAAAGGAGTCGAATCTGCCGTCCACTATTGTTGGGTTTTGGGTCTTGGCCACGAATTCCGGTACAAACTCAAATACCATTGACCTCCAACCTCTCAAGTGCTTTATGAGATATGACAGGCCATGGAGCTCCCCCACCCCTTTGGTTGATGCCAAGGGCCAATAAGAAGACTGTCTTCAGGGTCAGGCTCCTATCCGTGGACTGCCTTAGTGGTTCGTAGGGGGGTTTTGTCAGACTACTCAGTACCATGGTCAGATCCCAATCTGGGGCTTTTAGCTCCTTTGGTGGACATGACTGTTCAAAGCTCCTAATCAGCATGGCCAACTCCCATGAAGACGAAATGTCCACTCCTTTCATTCGTAAGACTGAGGCTAGAGCCGCCCTGTACCCCTTCACTGCAGACACAGACATATGCTTTTCTGTTCTGAGATATATCAGAAAGTCTGCTAACTGCTGAATAGTGGTACCGAGTGGAGACAAGTTCCCTCTACGACACCAATCACAGTATGCTGACCTCTTTCCTTGGTATACTGTCGCAGATGATTTTCTGATATTTCCTGCCATCTGAGTTGCTGCTTTCTGCGAAAACCCTCTCGTTCGGAGGAGATACTTGACAGTCTCCACCCATGAAGCAATAGGGACTTCACCGACTGGTGGTACCTCTCCATGTGCGGCTGACACAGTAGGTTGCTCCATGGGGGTAACTCTCTCGGCACATCTATTAGGAGTTCCAGTAGGTCTGGAAACCACTCTGCTTCGGCCATAACGGAGCTACCAGGGTCATCTTGAGGTTCTGAGACCGCATTTACCCTGTTCAGAACCTGACGGATTAGACAAAATGGAGGAAAATGCGTACACGTCCAGATTGTCCCAAGGGTGTTGTAGCGCATCTTCTGCTACTGCCTCTGCGTCTGGACTACCGAACAATACACTTCCAACTTTTTGTTTGTACCTGATTGCGAATAGGTCTATGATCGGTCCTTCCCACAACATGAGCATCCTGTCCACTACCTGTTGGTGCAAGGACCACTCCGTTCCCAGAATCTGATCCCTGCGGCTCAACTTGTCGGCCACTATGTTTTCTTTTTTTGGTTTCCGGAATATACCCGGCCCTGATGTCTACCAGGTTCTCTACAGCCCACTGATGAAGTTGAACTGTCATCACATGTAACTGCCGAGAAACTAGGCCTCCTTGTTTGCTTATATAAGCTACTACTGTGGTGTTGTCTGACATCAATACCACTGAGTGTCCCTTTACTCTCTCCCTGAATTCCTGTAGAGCTAGAAATGCTGCTTTTAACTCCAGCACGTTTATATGGAGTTCTCTGTCCTTGCAACTCCATTTTGCTGACACCATCAACTCCTCCATATGGGCTCCCCAGCCTTCTAGTGACGCATCCGAGAACAGCAAGAGGTCCGGAGAGGATTGTTGAAGGGGGACACCCACTGTCAGATTGTCGTCGTTCACCCACCACAGCAAGTCTTTCCTCACTTCTGCCGACAAGGGAATTTGCTCGTACGGGTGATCTACTATTGGTGCCACCTCCTTCATCCTCCATTGTAGAGACCGAAGGTGTAGTCTTCCTTGTGTTACTAGCTTCTCCAGGGAGGTTAGGATTCCCAGTACCACCTGCCACTGCCTTGCTGGTTGTGTTTGTTTTCCCTTTTAAAAAAAAAAAAAAAAAAAAAAAAGGCATTCACCACTTATTTCCATTTCTCTATTCTTTGGTCTGTCGGGAATACTTTGGCTTCTGTTGTGTCTATAACCATTCCCAGATACTCCAAACGTTGACTTGGATCCAACTGCGACTTCTCCTGATTTATCACAATACCTAGGCTGTGACAAAGCTGCAGGAGGGTCGCCCTGTCCCTGAGTAATTTCTCTCTGGACTTCGCTATCACCAGCCAATCGTCCAGATATCTTATTAGCCTGATTCCCTGAGCATGCACCCACGTCGACACGAGAGTGAACACTCTTGTAAAAACTTGAGGAGACGTTGTCAATCCGAAGCACAGGACCTTGAATTCGAAAGCTTTCCCTGCAAGACTGAAGCGGAGAAATTTCCTCGAAGACTGATGGACTGGTATCTGAAAGTATGCGTCCTTCAGATCGACTGTCAGAATAAAGTCCCCGATCCTGACTGCTTGTAGAACCGTTTTTGGAGTTTCCATTTTGAAACTGGTTTTCTTTATAAACAGATTCAGAGTTGACAGGTCTATTACTGTCCTCCACTCCCCGTTGGCTTTGGGTACCAGGAAAATCCTGCTGTAGAAGCCTTTCAACGGACTGCATACTTGTTCCACAGCTTTTTCCGTCATCTTCTTCACTTCGTCTTGCAGAATAGTGGCCTTCTGAGATTCGTGAGCATAAGCGAAGTGGGGTAATGGCTGTTCTGTCAGGGGCGGGGTTACCTCGAACGGAATCAGGATGGCAGAACCTCAAGATTTCTTTTATACAGAATTAAATGGAGAGGGTCATGGGTCATAATTTCATCCTAAATCTTTATAAAATACCAACCTAAACGTAATGAATAATCTACATAAGCAAGGTGTTCTGAAAAGTCGAGACCAGATGTTCAACCAGATGTTCACCCAGATGATAATGGGATAAATTAAATTACCAGTGCTGAATTGAACAGCAAATCTTGTAGAAATCTTCCACCCCATCCTCCCTTTCAGGTGGATAGGAATGCTAAATGAGTCTTCGTGAAACTTTTGACTCACACCTTACTTTTGGGAAACATCTACTGAAAGTTTCAGTAAACCTTACACAAAGGTTAGGTACTGTTTGCAAAGCCTCATATTACATTTATAAGTGTGATAACATCAATCCAACCTGTTTTAGGCCATCTGTTCTTCCGTTACTAGAATACTGTTCTCCGGTGAGAAGTCTGCTTCTGCCAGATACCTCAGTCGAGTCCTCTGAATCGCAAGTCTAAGCGTAAGAGTAGCGAGTTGAAACAGCATGACTACAAGACGGGCTGGGACTGGAAACTGTATCCCTAGATCTCTTAATGGAGATAGGGAAATCGTCAACTGCTGATGACCTCTTAAGAGGGCAAGAGGCCATGGAAATACGCCAATGACGCGAACCTGGAGGATATGAACCACTAGAGTCCGATGATAACTGTGCACTGAAAGAGACACCTTTCCAATGGCGCTCAGTCGACCTGATACGACACTTCAGGATCGAGGGAAGGAGAGACTGCCGTGGACAAGCGCCGCAAGTCTCCCTTGGACCTCCGGCATGTCTTCTCCCGAGGTGGGGGAGCGGGACAGTGACCTTTGTCTAGGAGGACTGGACCAGCCAACCCCCTCAGAATGTACTTCACTAGTACTAGCACTGGACACTTTTTCCATCACATTTCTCCATGAACGATTTCATGAAGGCATATAACTCCATCATAGTACTGGCCAAATATCTTAACTTCCTCTCGAACCTTGATTCGAGGCTAGCAATGGTATCAGAAAATGGAACATGGGAAGCTGGCAAAGGAGTAGGAAATGAAGGGGTTGGAGGACTGAGAATAGGAGAGAGATTTCCAGGAACAGGAGAAGAAACAGGAGTAGAAATCTCCACTAACACGGGGGAGGCGGAGGAGCTACACTAGCCTTACTATCAGCCCTAAGGGCTGCCTTCTCTTCATATTTTGCAACACCTTCTTATTTTGTGAAATACAAAGTTTCCATTTCTCCTCGTTCCAATCCTGACATACAGAACATCTAAGTTCCCTTGAACAATCCTGACCCCTACATTTAGTGTATCTAGAGTGAGGATAGTAAATTTCTTTAACTAATCTAGTTCTGCAGCCATCTGTGCAAAACCTAACTCCAGATGTGCTTGAATACGACATATTCAAGCAAAAATGGCAACAAAAAAGACAAAGTAAGGTAACTAATTCTAACAAAAACAAAACCACAATGTAATTGTACATCACCAATATGCAGGAAATTCAAAATAACCATCCAAATGATGACTAAGGAGGTCCGCAGAGCTACCGATGTTACTCAGGAGCCAGCTGAAATCCAATTGGGAGGGTCGTCATACCTTTCTACCGGAAGTAGGCGGTAGTGGTTACCTACACTAGCGATGGCAGTGCCAAAGCAAAATTTGAAGTTTGGTCTGCCTCGCGTACAAATCCTACAGCTGAATAATTCCTTGGTAAGACTGAGTAAAACGGCTTATTATTACACTTAGGTCATTTATCAACATGCATCGTGTATCTCTAAATGACATGACCACTTGGGGTAAGGTATTAATGTAGGTATCAATGCAAGTCATAAGTAAGGGGTCCTTTAAAAATGAATGATACCACATGAAAAATGATGGTGATAAAAAAAAAAATGAAACTTCAATTACCATGATTTAAGTAACTTCCAGAGAATGTAAAAAGTACTTTCTATAACAAATGCAATATTTAATTACCTGTTCTGCAGTTAGAGCTCTAACAGGTGGTGCAGACCTGTTAATTTGTATTAACAATTTCTGACCAGATGATATGCTGACTCTTCGGCTAATATCCCTGATAGCTTGGACAGCTGCAGCATTATCTTCCAGATAGAATACACGATTATTCCCTTCTGGTTCGTACTGAAATATATGACACAGTAAATTAAAACTACTGTAAAACTACAACTGGATCTAAAATTCAGTTTACCTTACTTATATAATATAGTAGTAATAAAAAAATGTCTGCTCTCATTAGTTTCACCGATGTGTGTGGTGACGGAGGATGTTCTCAAGAGCAAACATCCTAATATGACAAATTTTCAATTACCACATATTTCCATGTATAAGATGTCCTTTAGATAAGACGAGGTAAAATATTATGGCAAATTTTCATGAATTTATTTCATATCTGTAGTACTACAAGACAACTGCTAAATTACAAAACCATCTGTGTACAGTAATACCCCAAACTTACGCGAAGTTAGTTTCCAGACCCCCCGCGTAAGGAGAAGTTTTGCATAAGTTTGGCATGGTCTCTAACAATGCTAATACAGTGGTACCTCGTTTGTCGAATGTTTCGTATGTTGAACTTTCCGTTTTTTGAGCAAAAATTTTGTATTGTTTGTCAAACAAATGCTCCTTTGAACTGACTGATTATCTGGTTTATACTTGTATTCGATGGCCTACTGGTCTTACAAGTTAAACTATATTAATTTTTTTCATTTACAATACTATATAGTTTAATGATAACCATAACTGACAAAATAAATAAAAGTATAAAGCATTTAATATAAAATTTACTTTCAATAAAAGATGTATAAAATCGTACGTAACTGCGGTGACATCACGCCCAGCTGACTTGGCACTGAACAAGGGAGCATTGATATGTTGAGGAGTGAATGAGAAGAGAGAGTTAAAATATTATTTAGTATGTATGTAAAACCAATAATAATTAACATAAAAAGGGAATTTCCCTATAAATTTAACGTAATGATAAAATATGAAAACAAATGCAATACAAAAAAAAAATAAGTCTTAATTGAGCCAGTGTTTGGTGCGCCAAGTGAGACGGTCTAGTTGAACCATAAATGTAGAGTTGAACAATATTAACAAAATAGTAAATGAAAGAACAAAGCTTTTCACAATAAAATTTACCATAAATGATTAACAAAATCATTCGTCATTGCAGTGATACATACTAACTTGAGGTAGAGGGAGGGAGCGGTTACATTTTTGAGGAATACTGAATAAATTATTTTAAGTTATCGTGCGTCGTGGTATTGTTAGGAGAGAAGACAGTAAAATCTTTACCATATGTATGTAAAAGCAGTACCAATTCACATAAAAAACAAAATTTTATTTCACAATAAATTTAACAATCATAAAACATGAAAACAATAAAATGCAATGCAATATAAAAAAAAAAGCTTTCGAGTCAGTGTTCAGTGCAGAGAGAGAGAGAGAGAGAGAGAGAGAGAGAGAGAGAGAGAGAGAGAAACGGCTCTACTTCACACTGACATATTTGCCCATTTCTTTCACTTACACTTGACTTGCCCAAATAACTTTTATTTCTGTTACAGTAAAATACTAATCTAGTGACAATTGCTTTTTACAATTTTTTACTATTGTAAAAGTAACTTGGCTCTGTAATAAACAAACTGGCGACGCGACAGCTTCTGCATGCCTTCAATTGTTTGTTTAAACGGCTTCCTTGTGGAAAGTAATTTTATTTCTCATTCCTTTCCTTGCATTCTTGACTTTTTACTTATTTGTTTGCAAAACCCTCATGATAGTTTTAAAAGTCTGCCATTTGCCAACAGGAAGTTGATGTATTGTGGCACTCAAGTTCCAAGTGTAAACACGCATATTACACTCTCTCTCTCTCTCTCTCTCTCTCTCTCTCTCTCTCTCTCTCTCTCTCTGACACAATCGGACACACAAACTATCAATTTCTTTTATTATCCTGGTACATAGTATGTGAATAAAATTTATTTTATTATCAACCTTTGTATACTGCAACCAATGTTCCCGTCTCTCCTCCCTCCATCCCCCAGCTGGCCAGGCACCATTTTTACCAAACAGTTCGTAAATAATACACAGGAAAAATAAAATTTTGAAAATTTTACTTCATATAACGTATTGTTTCGTTACTTTAAACTCTTAATTTAACTTTTGAACACATTAACAATAGAAAAAAAAAGTGAAAACGGGGCCTTTTTGGGATGGCTGGAACAAATGATCCTGATTCCCTATGCTACCAATAAACATCACTTAGAATTTAAGGTTTAATTTTTATAAAGGTAGTATAAGATGACCCCCAATTTTTAGTGGTGAATTTTAGGTTTTAAAGGTCGTCTTAAACGGGGAAATAGGCAGTAATTTGTTTTTCAAAACTAAAAAGCCTGAGGTTTTAACACTAGGATAAATCTTCTGCGGCTAACTGGAAACTGGTTAAAAACAATAGAAAAACTGTATGTACGTATG
>NC_087201.1:61683803-61750409 GCF_015104395.2 Macrobrachium nipponense | reverse complement strand
TTAGGAGTATTAACAGTAACTAGTAGTTGTTGCATCCTCATCACCTTCTTATCTCACAGAAACTACAAATTCATCTTTTGCAAATTTGAAGAATAAATGGAGGGAGCTCAAAAGGCGAGCTCTTAAAAGGTAAGAAGTGAATATAGTGTTCCCAGTGTAGTGGAGGGTGCGTTCTGATCAGCTCTGTCTCGCTCCCAGGTCTAGACCTCTTCCAAGCTCCCAGGCCCAGAGGAGAAGGAAGTTTCGACAGCTTACGGTTGGTGGAGAATCCCCACCAGATCAGGCGTCCCCTCGGCAGTAATATGTTGCGTCCCAGGACTGCCAAGGATAGCTATAGGAAAAGCATCCTCAAAAGCGTGGAGGGTGCGTCTGATCGGCTCTGTCTTGCTCCCAGGCCTAGACATCTTCCAAGCTCCCAGGCCCAGAGGAGAAGGAATGTCGACAGCCTTAGGTTACGGAGAATCCCCACCGATCAGGCGTCCCCTCGGCAGGATCTGTGGCGACCTAGACTGCCAAGGATCGCCATTGGAAAGGCATCCTCATAAAGTGCGTCTCTTCGTCCGATTCTTCATCTTACAAGATATAAAAGTTGGAAAACTCCCACTTTGAAATGAAGAGAGATAAGAGAAGCGCCAGCCAGGCGAGAAGCGCCTGGCCAGGCACGAGCCGCGTTCCAGCAACCAGGCGCGAGCTACGTTCCAGCAACCAGGCGCGAGCCGCGTTCCAGCAACCAGGCGCGAGCCGCGTTCCAGCAACCAGGCGCGAGCCACGTTCCAGCAACCAGGCGCGAGCCGCGTTCCAGCAACCAGGCGCGAGCCGCGTTCCAGCAACCAGGCGAGAGGCGCCAGCCAAGTGCCAGGCTCCAGGATCTCCTGCATCGCCTTATGAGAGAGAGGTCAGCCGCGAGGCTCCTCTTATTAGTTTTTTATCAGGATTAGCCTTCTCCTGGCAAAGGCGCAAGATGTCGCACAGGCGGCTGTCACCTTTGTCAGGATGATACTAGTATGATAAGAAGCTCTTCTCTTCTGCGTTCGAGACGGCGCTGCAGAAGGGGAACTTTAAGGTTCTCCCTACCGTAAGCCCAATCTCGGAACAGGAATCCTGCCCCTTCCTCGATTTTGGCGGTTATCAGAAAAACTATATGCTCGAATTCCTAGATTACTTACCCTCATATAAGTGCGTTTTTCCCTCATTAGTGACATAGTACAAGTTTTGTCAAGCAAGTGTGTAACACATCATTGACAAAAATATTTACTCTTTGTCTCGAAAAGGAGTTTGTTCTCATTGACAAAGATCTTGATAACATTTTATTGTGTAAGCATAGGAAACTCGCAAGCAAATATATTTAAGCGAAACAGGATTCGCTAAATACAGAAGCTGAGTAGACGTTGTCGTAATAATACCTTTAAGCGTTGTCCCTACACCGGAAACTCCTGGAATGTCGTAAGGAGTACCGATTAATTACACTTAGAGTAAGGGTCCTTTCGGTTGCCATCAGTAGAGGAATCTTCGGTACGCTTATATGACTGGAACCATACAGTAAAAAAATAACGCAAAGGTAAAATACATAGAGTATTGTAGTCATTGGAACAGCTAATTCTCTACTACATTCTTTCCTCGATGAGGAAGAGAGAGAAGGGATATCGACTGTCTTCGTTCCCTTCGACAAGAAAGAGAATTAGTGTTAGCCGAAGGAGATCCTCAAGTGAGAACAGAGGACTGAAGAGGGAAGCTCTAGCTTCCTATGCTATTGGATATAAGACTTCATGGACTTAGTCTTCAAGTTTTTTCCTGGAAGAGCCTCTAACCAATGAAGGAGAGCTCTTCCGAAGCCTCGCACCAGGTTTTCGGCTCGATAATATTAATAAACCTATTCCTTCATTGAATGGAGTAGCTGGCAACTCAGGAAGAATACTGCGAGACGGCGAACGTTCATTGAATGGAGTAGCTGGCAACTCAGGAAGAACACTGCGAGACGGCGAACATAGATTGCTGTCACTGTGTAAACCAACGCAGTACCATCTAGTTCTCTGTCATGAGCGGTCGGTTACATCTCTCTCTCCTACGGGATTGACTGGCTAACCGTATCTCTCCCCTACAATCACGGACTTTAGCCTCGGATTGAGGGGAATTTGTAGGCAAACATGAATAAACAGAATGATGGACGAGTCTAACGCGGAATAGCACTATATTATATAATGCTCTCATGCTATGAAAGCATAGCCTTATTAGAGAATGGAGCATGCTCAGTGAGACAATGGATGAGTCTGCTGGGAACCATTTCTTCGTGCCAGAAGTTTGTTTCCCTGAATGGACTACAATGCAGACCTATATAATTTTTTCCTACCAAGAAACGGAAATAATATACGAGAGGGTGCCGGGTAACCTGACAGAGGTACAGATGTCCTGGCACATAGTCTAAAGAATTGCAAGCAATTTAGTTGACTCTACAATTCCTCGATACAGCGAGTTGTTAACCGAGGGGTTCAGTAGCCTCTCTGATAGCAGGCTCGGTAACGTCATGGTCCGTTCCTGATTTCGTTCCCCGTCTAACTGGACGGGGGTTCGATCCCAGGGAGGGACGAAATTATTTTTAAATCAATTAGGCCAATTCCACAGCTCTCTCATATCTCAAGGAGCATCGAGAATCTCTCTTCGCCCCTGTTCGCGTTAACAAGAGAGAACCTGTTTGGAGCACAGGCACGGAACGTTACAATCCTCGAGGTTCGCTGTACGATGTTGCTCGTCCGTGAGAATCGTCTCGATCGACGATAATAACTATTGACGGCTGACTAATCTTCGTTGGAAAGAGAGTTGTGGAAACCTGGGAGACGTCTTGTTCATAGATCTCTTCGCAATGTTGAAGACGAAGAGGCTTCCTCTAGACTGCTTCCTTATTCTCGATCCAAGAGCGGTAGCAATATACGCCATCCTTTAGTTTGGAAGGGGAATAAATATTAGTCTTTTTCCCCTATACAAATTCTTAACAGATGTATTAAGATAATTACTGGCGTCAGAGGGAGAGAGGATGATGCTTTTCGCCCCATTTTTGGCTTTCGAGTGGCTGGATTCACAGAGGTCACGTCTTTCCTACAGCACTTTCCAAAGGCCTTCCCAAGAGAGTCGGTCTACTCTATCAGCCTCACTTAGAAAGGGACCTCAAAACCTCTCCACTCTGAGTCTGTCTGCGGGCAGACTGACGAAAAGTTGCCATGAATGAGAGGATTTTTCAAGGTGAATGGCAAGTGTCATGGTCAAGACAAAGAAGTGCTGCAGATCTTGCTGGGTTGAATGAAGAAACTGTCCTCTTCCAATACCTCTGTGACCTACAGGGCTGTTTTCTTCCCTTTCTGAGAGAAGAATCACTTTTGGATATAGTATCTGCTAGCAAAGAATACAGTAGCAGACTATACTCTGTCTTTACAAAGGAACTTAAAGATAGCAGAGGACTAAGATCTTCGGGATCTTATACGGTACCTCGAGACAACCAAGAGTAGGTCATCATGTACTTCGAGTTGGAATCTTTTCGTGGCCCGCAGATTCCTTGTTCCGACAAGTTGGAACCTCCTCATCAAGCTTCTTTTAGAAATATTAGGAGAAAATTCATTTTTTCTCTTGGCCCTAGCAACTACCAAGAAGACAAGTGAATTTCATGTATGGAGTCTCGCATCGGATTCAATGGAGACTGCTATTGGTTCTTGCCAGCACATTATTTCTGGCAAAGAACTAAAACCCTTCTAACCCTGGCTCAGAGCTTTGAAGTCAAGGGACTTCCCATTTAAGAGGGGAAGAGATAGAAGCTCTCTTTGCCCAGTCAGGGCACTTAAGCTTTATCTTTAGTAGAAGAAACGGCTTAAGGGCCTCCTACAAAGTCTTTGGGGTGCGATGAGGGCCTGAAGCGCTTCCCAGAAGGTACTCAGAGGGATACGACAAGAGCCAAGAAAGCCCTGGGTTCGCCCACATTCGGCTCTGAGTCATCTTCGACTTCCAGACCTCCTTCCCCTCCTTCGGGCAAGGAGAGGGAAGATACTGCAACAAGAAACCTCCTGAACATGCAGGAATAGATATTGTCAGCAACGGAAGTTACTCACGAAGGATCATCCTCGGAGGAAGAATCTTCTCTCTCGTCCTGTTAAGATATCCTATCGTCTACGGGACGTAACTGGCTCCAAGCGCCTCCCTTCGTCCTAGGCCAGAGGCTCCAGGTAGAAGAGAACCTTCCACCCTTCTCCAGTCTCCGGACAAACTATTGTCTGTTTTGTTCAGGATCCTCGGACAACGAAGCGCCAGCCAGGCGAAAAGGGCCAGAGGCAGACAGCTCGGACGAGCGCGTTTTTTGTCTGATGCGGACAAGGCGCGGGCCTCCAACCTGGCGCAAATGCACCAGAGGCGGTCAGACCGGACAGGCGAGAGTGTCCGATGTGGACATTGCCAGCCAGGCTCGAAGCTCCAGCAAAAGGGGAGGCACCAGCCGGGCGCCAGGCACCAGAAGCGCCAGCCAGGAGCCAGGCGCCAGCCAAGAGTGATGCGCCAGCCAGGCATGAGGTGCCAGCCAGGTGCGAGGCGCCAGCCAGGCGCGAGGCGCTAGCCAGGCGCGAGGCAAGCGAGGCACCAGCCAGGCGCCAGGATCTCCAGCTTCATCCAGAAGAGATCCATATCAAAGAACGCCCTGGCCTTCTTTGTGACAAGTGTGATCTCCAAAGCACATGATAAGTGCCTTGATGATTCCTTCAAACAGCTGAGAATTAAAGCGTATGAAGTGCGAGCTTTTGTGAATTCTTTTTCTTTCCATAAGAATATGTCAATAAAGGACATATTAGCTGTCACATACAGGAGATGCAACTCTGTGTTGACTTCCCATTACACGAAGGATGTCAAGATAACCTATGAGAGACCCTTCTCTCTTGGTTTATACTTGTCTGCGGATACGTTGCTGGGATAGGGAGCCGATACTGATCCTTAACTAGTGAGTTAAATTTTATTTAACGTCGAGTTTTTAGGGTTGTTTGAAAGGGAGTTTGGGGATAACTCTTTTCAATATCAGTACTAACCTTCGTGTTAGGATCAGGTGATCGGGATCGGTGTTGTGCTCCTTAATATGCCATTAGGCAAGGTGTGTTGTCGTGTAAGTGGATAAGACCCCGTTGACAAATGCCATCAGGCTCTGTCGAGTAAGTGGATAAGACCCCATCAACAGACCCACAAGAACTCTTAGCCATAGGTCACATCCTCACTGAGGCTCTTGAGGCGAAGCAGACTCCTAAGCAGTAGCTATGAAGTCTTCCGCCTAAACAAGTAGGAACCAAGGTTTTATTTATTACCTACAACGTATGTTATTTACCTGTCTATTCAGTGAATAGCTGTCTCTTACCCACCACCAAGGGTGCCAATCAGCTAAGTATATATCTGACAGGGAAGTTGAATGTACAAAAATGATATTGTTATTGTACAATAAAGTTTTGTACATACTTACCTGGCAGATATATACAATTAAATGGCCCACCCAGCCTCCCCTCAGGAGACAAGTGGAAGGGAAATCTGATTAGAAAACTGGAATGGTTCCTATTCCTGCCACCCAGCGGCAGGGCTGTAGATCACCTGACCTACCTGTAGCGTGTGCCGCGAAATTAGAATTTCTGTCGGGGACGACGGAGTCTATAGCTAAGTATATATCTGCCTGGTAAGTATGTACAAAACTTTATTGTACAAGAACAATATCATTTTCGGAAGATTGGCAGGCAGCGGCTCACAAGAACGAACATGAAAAAACATCCTATTTGATAACGTGAAGGGCAGTTTCAAAAGCTGCCTTTGTATCATATTTCTGTGCAGAAATAAAAATACCCTATACGGAATACATTTTCATACACATTTTAAACATAAAAGTATGAACATTTATAAATCGACACATCCATAGCTAAATTTGCACTTATTTAACTTAATATTTTCGGCATAGAACAGCGTCAGAGGCATATATTTTACCCAAATACCTATGTAATAACTCAATAAAATTTTTTAATATCATTTGCATAGCCTTTATGGTCTGAATGGTATTTCTACAAATCTATGTACTCGTTAGACATAATGGCACTAGCGGCGCTGTTAACCAAAAATTGTGCTGTAAAAATACCTTAAAATACCATATTTTTTTAATGAATATTTTTGACGACAGCCGTAAAACTGATTCGCCGCTAAGCAATTGCGCCATTAACCGGGGGCCGCCTGTACAGAATTGAAGCCCTATCTCCTGCCCTCTCATGGACATAGGGCACAACTGTGGTACCTATCCTTCCCTGAAAGTGGGTGGGGCCATGTCACTTACACTAAAATAATAGAAGTGTAACCACGAATTTCAAATTTAACCTGCCTTGTAAGTTATAAACATTAGCTATGGATTTACATGGTGAGTGTTAATGTATAAAACTTTATTTTATTATAAAAATGTCATGTTTGCTAAGATACAAACCTGAAGGTGGTTACATTATGGCCTGCCTCAGCCACCCCAAATTCTGGTACCTGGGCCAAAAGGCAAAGTGGAATGCAGACTTATAAGTGGGCCAGACTTCTCCCCATACAGTCTGTTGTTAAAAAACCATGTTCACAAGGAAAATCTTATGTAAATGCCTTTAGGGTTTATATGTTAAGAAAAATACAGATTATTTTAAAATTTGCAATTTTTGTATGTGTATATGTGTATTATAAATTTGTTTTTTCTTTGCAGAACATGATGACAGAGAAAGCTCTGGAGGTAATAACATGAAGAACCATTATAGAAACTTCACCATTTACAGGCAAAATGATCGATCAGCGAGAGTACCAGATGTAAGTACAGCAGCAGTCTGTAAATTTAAATGTATTGAGACAGGAGTGTAAGCCATAATGTTCATTGCAAATTGCTTTCTCTGTATTGTGTACAAACCATTGGCAGAATTTAAACAAATGTGTATCATTAACTGGCGAGGTTGCATGATGTACTACTATACTTTTTGGTAAAGTATACATAAACTAAGTATTGTTTTTAAGTATTATACATGTTTCTTATGCTAAGTGGTTACAGGCAGTTCCTGGTTATTGGGAGCCTCGGTTATCAGCGATCTGGTTTTATGGCGATTGTCTATCGACGAATAACAGTGAATTTTGGTGCCGAAATGCACTGACTGATTTCCACTTATCATTGCTTATAGGTATCTAACAGAGGCACCAATAAGCCCTGATTTTTGTTTATCGTCATGCCAATAACCGACGATTGCCTGTACTTGTCCATGAAGTTCTTTTACTTTCACTTTGCTTATGTTTCATATACAGTGGTATATCGGTTCACGGACTCAATTTGTTTGAGGATGCTGTTCGTGACTCGAAAGATTCATAACCTGAATCAGCTTTCCCCATTTAAAATAATGTATAAACAAATAGTTCTATCAAACTTCAGAAACTATTTTCTTTACATTTTTTCATGTTTTTCTGGCACAAAGTTATGCTTAATTTTACTGCATCCAATAGTATTGTATTTATTTTTGTATTACTATTGTATTATAAAATACAAACAGGAATCAATGTTTTGGTTTGGAAATCAGCTGAAGCCGATTGCAAGTTAAGTTTATTTTGCTGTATTGAACTCAAATCAGAGTGATTTTCTTGCTTCTAGTCAGCCTAAATGAATCTCTAGATACTCTTATTTATAAAGTGTTTTCAAGTCAAAATATAAACGATGATGACACAGATGAGCGAGTCAGCGCACTGCAGGAAACTGGGAGTGACGTCATTGATGGAAATGATGTCGCTAACAGCGCTGAAGTCACAGCTTCCCCTCGATCCAAGGAGGAAGCAGATGCCGCTGGCGGAGGGATACAAAATGGCTGACCCTGTGACATCACCAGCGGCACAGATGCCACGGCTTTCCTCTGACTCGAAGAAGCGGAAATCGTCACTGGCGGAGCAATACAATATGGCTGACCTCGGCACGAAGATGAGGCCAGGAGGAGGGGGGGGAGAGCCTGGGCACCCTGAGGAGGGGGAGGCGAGCATCCAAGCAGTGAGTCAGCAAACCCTCCAAGGAGGGTGGACCCGTAGCCCAAGTGACCCCCAGAGCACTGCCATTTTGGATGCCTCCAACTCTGAAATGAAAGAAACTGATGAAAAAGACTCCTCCCTCTTGGGAATCAAATTAACTCCTGAAGGAGAGGGGCAACATTATGTAAATCAGCTTGGGGGCCTCTGGATACTTCCAATGACGAATCAGTGGAAGAAAAGGAAGCAGACCAAAGCACAACACTAGTATGAGGTGTGACTGCAGTAGGAGACGAAGCATCTGGAAGAGGAGAAGAAAATCCCTCCCACGAAGGAAAGGTAGAAACTCTGATGCTCCCTCTTACTGTAAAATAACTTCCACTGCTCTTTACACCACGCACGACATTCTGTGCAGGGATTTGTTATGGTACAAACATTAGAACGACACCTACTACAAGTTCTGTGGGGGTCAGTCATTGAAGAAGCCAAAAAACGAGAACGCAGGAAACCTTGAGAACCTGGGCACACACACACATTGTCGAGGCCGAGAAGGAGCAGAAGAAGCCTAAGGCTAAGGCCCCACCGAATCCGGCACGGCGCGTCACGTGCGTCCAACACGGCTACGCGTTTTGTGCGTTTCGATCAACTGTCATAGTTCAAACACGAGTGGCCCCACACGGCGCATGAGCGTGCGTGGCGTCAGGTGCGTTACCGGACTAGACGCACAAGGAACAAAACATTTTGTTTTTAGCCACACGTGGACGTGCGTCTCCGAGCTGGGGTCCGCATGAAGGAAGAAATTGTGGTAGACCTACAACAACCTGCATTTGAACCACCAGCCCAACTTTGAGTTATAATCAAATGTGATGAATTGTGGTTATGATAAAGGATTAAAGTATTTTTTTTTATTATATTCTAGTGGATACATTTATGTAAATATCTTTGTTTCAGAAGTTCCTGTATCAAAGTGTTCAGTTCACACACAATTCTACGTATCTTAATTTTTGTATTGAATAAAATAAATTGCAACTTTAATTTCGAAATCAGTAATCCTTCCCTCAGAGTTACTACAAGTTTCTTACGTTGATACGGATCTTCTGTAATTGTTATCAAATTTTTATATTCGAGATATAATGCCCCCGTAAATTAAGTCAAAGGTTTTCCGCGGCATCCGACTATATTTAAAAAAAACTTGTCTGGACGCTATCGTAACTTATGAAAGAGTTTTGCATATTCACTCTTTCCTCATCTAAAGTTATATCATAAGTCCAGATTTTCCTACTGTTCAACGCCTCTAATTTGGTTGACAGCACCGAGTCAAAGGAAAACCTCGCGCTCTCCCTTCATAACGGCAAGTACTGGTGAAGTTTGAATTGTCCGTCTTATAACCGTCACTCGTTTGTCTGGTTGGGCCACACTCGCAGAAGACGGAGACGCTTGTAGACGGATAGCCGTGTTGGACGCACGCGACGCGCCGCGACGGATCCGGTGGGGCCTTAGCCTAATACAACCACACACACACACACACACAGAAACAGAAGCAAAAATGAGCAATGAATTGGGTAAAAGGCTGAGAGAGGTCAACCACGACTCTCGGCATGGCGGTCAAGAAAAAGACTGAACGCTGTAGTGTGGGTGCGTGGTCCTTGACCACTTTTCACCCGATATACTCAGGCGTTGCCAAATCTCTCAAGAGTCTTTGCTTTTCATATGCGATTTAACCAGATCCAGCTAAGCACTAGAAAATTATACTATTGTTAAGACCGAAGGTTTGTAGCTATGAAAAATACAAATTATCTTTGAAAATTTGTCATGTTGTGAACGAAATTTAGTTTTGTTCATGAAACTTACCTGACAGATATATATATAGCTGTATTCTCCGAAGTCCGACAGAATTTCAAAATTCGCGGCACACGCAGTGGGCGGCCAGGTGGTAGTACCTATTCCTGCCGCTGGGAGGCGGATATCAGGAACCATTCCCATTTTCTATTCATATTTTTTTCTGTCGCCGGTCGGTAAACAACTGTTTACAGACCTCCGCCTAGGATTTTGAAACTTCATTAGCCGCTTAAGTATCCTAATTATTCTTTCGATTATTGATGGATTTGTGGCTAGGCATACGCTGTCATAAGTTAAATTTTTTCATTGCATATGTTGTCTGAAGCTAGTTAGCCTAGTTTCAGACTTTGTTGTCTGCATGGGGTAAGGGGAGGCTACCGGAACTTTCGGTAGACACTCGCTTAGTATATATGACGTTTACATGTTTTCTTTGCATAAAGATCAAGGTAATTAGTGTAATGTGTGTCTGATTACGGAAGAAGTAGGATTCATGTACGCATTTTAGAGCGTGTTAGAATCAGGGGTTTTCCTCCACAGTAAACAGAAGTTAGAATAATGAACCTTCTAACGTCCTGTAGTATTTCTTTGCCTAACCCTGTGGTATGGCTTACGGGCCTAGAAGAAGTGTCTGCTAGAGGATTACATCAAGTAATCTTAGACTAAAGTGCTCGCTCTCCAATCAGTGTTGTGAAGTGTAGTGCCCCTTGTGTTGTGGAGGGGGCGTCAGATCGGCCCCATAATGCCTCTAGGCCTGGACCTCTGTCGGACTCCCAGGACTCAGGGAGAGGGCATGTCGAAAGCCGCAAGAGGGTTACGGGGGCTCCCCACCGATCTGGCGTCCCTTCGGCAGGACCTGTTGACGATTCCCAGGCTGCTAAAGATCGTGCACGTGCACGAATCTTGAAGGATTGCTTCTCGTCCTCCGAGGCGTCCTCCCCGCGCAAGGGTTGGAGCTCTTGGAAGGACTCGCGCCCTCTAAGAAGCTTTGAAGAGGAAGAGGACGCTTCACGTCCTCTCTCTCGTCAGGAGGGAACGTCAGAATCGGCCCCATAACGCCTCTAGGCCTAGACCTCTGTCGGACTCCCAGGAAACCAGGGAGAGGGCATGTCAAAAGCCGAAGGAGGGTTACGGGTTTTTCATGCTGATCTGGCTTCCTTTCGGCAGGTCCTGTTGTCGCTTCCCAGGCTGCCGAAGATCGAGCACGTGCACGAATCTTGAAGGATGGCTTCTCGTCCTCCGAGGCGTCCTCCCCACACAGGGGTTGGAGCTCTCGGAAGGACTCACGCCCCCTTAAGAAGCTTTAGGAAGTAGACGCTTCACGTCCCTCTCTCTGTCACGAGAGGATGAAAGAGTCCTGTGCCCTGTCAGGGCTCTCAAATTTTATTACTTAAACGAAGGAAGTAAGAGGTCCTTCGGGTAATTTATGGTGCTCAGGAAGAGACCACATTTACCCTTTTCGAAGAATGCACTGGCTCTTTTCCTAAGGGACATATTAAGGAGGCTCATTCATCTTGCCAGAAGGGTTGATTAAGCCTCCTGCGAGTGAACGCTCATGAAGTTAGAGCTGTTTCAACCTCGCTAGCATTCCAAAAGAATATGGTAATCAAGGACATTCTTGATTCCACCTTTTTGGAGGAGCAACTCAGTATTCGTCTCCTCTCCTCATGGCGCTCCGTATACGTTATGTAACGTTCGCTTTACTTCGAAAGAGCAAGCTGATAAGTTTGACGTCCGGCAAGCTGCTTTGCACAGTCAAACAACTTATGTCTCTGGTTCGGCATAAGAAGGGCAATTTAGACGTGAGGAAGCTTTTGGAGGTGCTCGACGTCCTATAAGTAGAGTCATTCTCCAGGACGCTCGGCAAGCACCTTGCGAGGGTGTCTTTCGGACGCTCGGCGTTCCTTTGCTGAGTGCGTTTCTGGAGATGTTCTTTTGCATTACTAAGACGCAAGTTGTCGCACAGGCGGCCACTGTCTTTGTAAGAAGGTATGAAGGTCTTTAAGGCCCGTCTTGAAGACGAAAGCCGTACGTCTTCCTTTAGTGTTCACACACTTCAGGAGCAGCGTGCGGCTCTCCATGGAGACTCGCATGAGGACGTCCCTTGAAAATATTCAACGTCATCCGCAAAACGCGGTTCGTCATAACATTGAGATGTTGGCAAGGTCGCTCGCCAGGACGCCTCTTGGCGGGCCTTGCATGCTTCAGGGCGCTCAACGAGATCCTCTCTGAAATGTCGTTCAGAAGACTTGGTGTTCTCTGCTCAGACACGCTCGCAGCTAAGCAGGACGTTTTTTGAGGACGCTCAGCAGGACGCTTTCCAGGACGCTCAGCAGGACGCTTATGAGGACGCTTTTGTGGACATTCGCCAGGACGCTTCGGTGGAAGCTCGACAGGACGCTTTGCGAGAGAAAAGACTTGTAGACGGCGTCTTATTTGCTGTTCAGGACGTTTCTTAGGACGCTTGACGCTTTCTAAACGCTCGTCAAGAGGAGGTTTTTTCAGGACTCCACAGGACATTCCTTTACAGAAATTTTTAAAGAAGGATTCGGAGTTAGCGGAGAGACATACCCGAATTTTTTCTTCGATCCCTCTTGCCTCTTCATCGATTTCTCTGAGAATCGGGAAGATTATATACTCGGATTCCTGGGTGACTTTCGGTCATGTTAAAGGGTTTTCCCCTATTAGCAAAGTGCCAATTGTTTTGTCAAGTAAGGACGTTTTCCCCATTGTCAAGATACTAAACGTTTTGTCATTTAAGTGGGGGACCCCTCATAAATGGGGTAGTTCTCTTTGACATAGATTTTAACGTTTTTATCGTTAAGCGGATAAACTCATTAACAAATTTCGGAAGAGCTCTCATTCATTTTCAGAGGCTCATCCGGGGAGTAAGAAAAAGACTTGTAGACAAGATCCAGGAAGTCTTATGTCCAATATCATAAGAACATTGAACGGTCCTTTTCGATCCTCGGTTCTCGCTTGATGATCTCTATTCGAATATTACTCCCTTCTCTTGGCTAAGAGTCTTGGCAAAGAGTCAAGGAGTTCTTTTAAAAAGTCTCATTCATTAGAACGTGGACAGTCGTTTTCCTTTCTTTCTCTCTTCCTCGTCGAGGAAAGATGCAGTAGAGAATTTGATGTTTCAATTACTACAATACTTACGTAGTTTATCTTTGCGTCATTTGCTAACGCATGGGTCAAGTCATATACGCATATCGTATTTACCTCTGCGGATAGAAGCCGAAAGAACTGTTGTTCTAATGTATTTATTTGACACTCCCTTCAACCTTCCAAGAGTTTTCGGAGTAAGAACAACTCTTCAGGTATTGTTACGACAACACCAACTCAGCTTCTGTATTTAGTGAATTCTGTTTCGTTTAAATAGGCCTGCTTGAGAGTTTCCTTTTGCTCGATAATATCATACCTATTCCTTCGTAAAGGGAGTAGCTGGCAACTCAGGCAGATAGTATTCTGTTCACCATTGAAGCTTTCCTTCGAGGAAGACTTCTCCTTCACCCTCTTTGATAGAGATCGAAGGTGGTCGATCTCCATCCTTATTTGTTTTCTTGAAGGAAAGAATTTAGGATGGAGATCGTTGTCAGAATCCTATAAATATACTACGTATATTAACCTCGCGACATGATTCTACTAAGCAGTTGAATTGTCCGAGGGTAGGCGCATATCTAGTTATTCTACGGATTGCGACTTAGACGAGAATATTCTAATTGAACTGGCAACTCGGGGTTGCCTGCAACCTCCCAGGAGTTTTGTTTCAGTTTTATATACTTATGGTTTTGTCACGACAACACCATTTCAACTTTTATATTACCGAAATTCGTTTCGCCTAAATATAATTGCTCGAGCATATCTTTTATGCTCGGTGGTTCTAGCCGAACGCATTCCTTCGTGGAATATGGATTACCTGGCAACTCAGGATGACGAGTCAGAGAGAGCTCAGGCTCAGCTACTGTGTATTGAACTGCCTGAATGCCTGATAGCAGCTCAGTATCAGCTGGGCCTCCGAGATGCACGGTCGGTTATGTCTCTCTCTCCCCTGCTTTGATTGACTACCGAACCGTATCTCTGCCCAACAATCATGGACTTAGGTCTCTGATTAACGGGGATTCTCGCAATAATGAAGGACCATCTACTGCTGTGACGATAGATTCCATCGCCTTCGATATTGCGAGAATTTTCAACAGAGATATCTCTTAGATTCTTTCATCTTTCTGTTTACCGCACGGTAACAGAAGTCTGTACATGTCTCACGCTGCATCGCACTGCGATAATGCGAATGATTTTGCAGACATCTGAGTTTGTCTTCAAAATATCTCATATTCGTAGGTGTACAATTGTTCATTGTTCAACCCGAATTAACAGATATGTCAAAAGACATTGCCTACTCTCCGACCTGACAGCTCTACTTCCAAATGTTCAGCCCATGAGAAGCAGTTCTTCAGGCGGCTTTCCCCTGTGTTTTCATTACTGAAGAACGCCCCGCTTTCATTGCAACTACGACTTCTCACCGGACAGCAATGAAATAGCGGTTAGCGTTTTCAGTCATTTGTCAGCACAGGTTCAGAATCTTGAGAATCCTTCTCTCGATTCGTCTGTGAAGACGTAGGTTGCATTCAATATCTACCTTCGTCTTCAACGGTACATAGCGATAAGATCTTCAAGAGTAATGGCAGTCTCTTGGCCAAGGCAAAGCAGTGCTGCCTATTTTCAGTGTTCAATCGGAGGAGGCCGTTTCTGGAGATAGTGAAGGGAAATGACTGTTCCTCCACCTCGACCTCTGTGATTTTCCTTATGGTTCTATCTTTCCGTCTGAAGTATGAGATAAGCTAGAAGTCCTAACTATTGTAGAATATGCAAATATGTTGTTGACGGCCTCTAGGCTCAGAGATTCGGTTCTGTCAAACAACAAAGATTCACGATCTTTGAGGTCTGTGGAGATCTTGAAATTCTCTGGATCGAAGGTTCCGGCATGGAACTTAGACGTAGTCTGAGTTTCTGATGCCAAAAGCATTTCGAACCTATCCTTTCTGCGAACTTAATACACGTGACCAGAAAGGCTAACATTCTAACCGCTCAGGCCACGGCAAAGAGGGTTAGTGAGGTTTTAGCCATCATCAGAGGTTTTGGCTTTAAAGGACATAATGCGGCTGTCCTCTAAGCCTTCCGTTCTTGATAAGAACGAAAACCTGTCTAACCCTTGACCCGAAGGCTTGGAGACCAAGGGTATGGCACAAATTATAGGGCAAGGGCATTAGAGAGTCCTGTGCCCGGTAGGGTCTCTCAAGTTTTATCTTGATAAAACTATAGAAAGTCAAGGTCAACGGACAATCTGCGGTGTTCCGTAAAAAGACCAGACTGGTTCATGTCCGAGAACACCCTGGCATTATAGCCAAGGAGTTCTTTTAAGAGGTCTTCATTCATTAGTTTGCATAAAGATTTGAGATTTTTTCTTAATATGAATGCTCAAGAGGTGAGGGCGCGGCCTCGGAAGCATTTCAACAGAGCATGACACTCAGTAACATCCTGAGTGCCACGCTTTAGCGAAGCAACTCTGTGTTCGCTTCACACTCCCGACGGGATGTGAAGACGACATTTGAGATCTGCTAGTCGCTAGGACCATACATATCCGTAGATATATTATTGGGGGCAGGAAGCAACACGAATCCTATCCTATAGAAAAGGGATAGGTGTGCTTTTAACTTTGAAGGATTGGTCGCTTGAGCCGCGTTCCTTTTCTTTAGCCTAGAAGTTATGGAACTAACTTTGATAGGTTAGGTCAGGTGGTGGTTTTAGCTTCGTTGCCCTCAGAAGTATGGTCATATGGTCTAGTCACATTGTGGTCACGCCCCCGTTGACAGATCATCTAGAGCGCACCAGCATTGCAGGTCTCTACCTCGCTGGCAACTCTAGTAACGCAGAAGCAGACTTTGGTGACAGTAATCACGAAGTCGGCTATGCTAACAGGTGAGGAACCAAGATGTATATCATCTACTTAATTTAGTTTCCTAAAATCCTATTCTGTCTCTCCACCATCCGAAGGTGGGATTCAGCTATATATATATCTGTCAGGTAAGTTTCATGAACAAAATGTTATTGTTATAATACAATTAAGTTTGTTCATACTTACCTGGCAGATATATATAATTAAAGTGCCCACCCACCTCCCCTCAGGAGACAGTGGCACTGATAAAATATGAATAGAAAATGGGAATGGTTCCTGATATCCGCCTCCCAGCGGCGGGAATGGGTACTACCACCTGGCCGCCCACTGCGTGTGCCGCGAATTTTGAAATTCTGTCGGACTTCGGAGAATACAGCTATATATATATCTGCCAGGTAAGTATGAACAAACTTAATTGTATTATAACAATAACATTTTTTTTTCATTAGTAGATGGTGCGGAGTGCATGTTTATTATGAAAAAAAATTAACAGATTGCGTTCAATATTTTCATTTGATTTTATCAGAATACTACGAGCTTTATATATTTATCTTTTATTGGAGTTAAAACAGTAAAATTGTTCTTTCATGCCAAATAATTTTGATTAAAACACATTTCTCTCATATTTTGTTTATGGTTGAGTTTAATGGTATACTACTATACTGAAGTTTGCGGAAGTTTCATCCATGTTACCAATAGTATATGATAATAGTCGTTAACAGATGGACATTCAGCTACAACTTGTATTTAAATTTAGCAGTACATATATGCCCTTGCTGATCTTTTCTCCATAGCAAATAAGGATATAGTAATGTAAAAATATACCAGGCGTATACTACTTAGCGTCATTTGTAACATAACTACGGTAATATTTTACTCTCATATGATGGTTGAATGCAAGCAAACTGCTGCTGTTATTGAAGTTGGTTGTTCGTAGCAAATCAGCTGTTTCTGGCTGTATGCATTTACACAACAAATAATACGATATTCCTTTTTCAATTTACTATTTCTTCAGTAAAAGAGTAAGTAATTAACATTAAAAAGACCGAGTAACTTTCAAAAACTATTTTAAAAAGTGTTTGGTGCTTCCAATGAATCCTTTCTGGGGATGTTTGTGTGTTCGTGGCTTGAAGCACTGTTCGCGAACCGGAACAAAAATATTTTTGATATCTGTTTTGTAACCCTATTTGTTTGTGAACAGGACTGTTTGTTAGCCAAGATACCGCTGTCTAAGTAATATACCAAGTTCGTAATTACATGGCAGGCATGGGTCCATGTACAAGTACTTGTAACTTTGACTTGGCCTCAAGTACAAGTACTAGTACTTGGACTTGGCCTTAAGTACAGAATTTTGAGTACTTGTACTTGAGATTTTAAAATTCAATGTACTTGGCCAAAAAGTACTTGAAAAATCAAGTACTTAAGTACTTTTTTAAGTACATTACATACTTAGTAGGCTGTATTGCATAACTAATCATGTACAAAAACTGCACTAGAAAAACCTATTTAAAAAAATAATATAAATACAACATACTTATACACTAAACTTTCCATAAATCGGAGAGGTATAAACAAAATGAGAAGGCAGTCAAAACAATTGTCCTCAATAAGCATGTGGAATGATAGTCTAGGCTAGGGTGTGTATGTTTCCTAATTTTCTTCTGGACACCATGATTAAATAAAATCTCAGGATCAAATTTGCCAGCTTCAGTTTATACTGATTTCTTATGCACAAGGAAATACATTCAGTGTAGAGCCTCATCCATTCATTTATAACCTCTGTCTTCAAAGATAAGTGTCATAAATTATTACTCTTCTTTTTCACCATTTTACTTTCAACAATTTCATGATCTCCTTTTGAAAGCGCTTCTATTTGGCCATTTTGATAACTTGTTCATTAAACCCTATGAATATCTCTTCACCTCTTTTCGGCCCTATGGACTAAGGTTCACCGACTTATACTGTGAGAACTACTCAGGTATATCCTTTTGGGAGGCTTCTCTTTATAAAGACTGCTATAGTATAACATCATTTTCCCTCCATTAGATATTTGCAAGCAAATTTTTATTAGATACTCGCTACTGATTTTAAATCAAACACATCACTAATAATAATAGAAAATCTGTTGAAATGTACAGGCGGTCCCCGGGTTACGACGGTTCCGGCTTACGACGTTCCGAGGTTACGACGCTTTTTCTTAAATATTCGATGGAAAAATCCATCCTGGGTTACGACGCTTGTTCCGAGGTTACGACGCTGACGCTTCCGACGCTCCGACTTAACGACGCTTTTAAAAAACGCATACTATGATAAAATTCCTTTATTGTTTAGCACAGTATATTAATAAAAATAAGTTTCTGCTTAGATTACAACAAAAATTTTGAGGTTATGATGATTTTCGCACTTTTTATGTCGTATTTTTCGATGGTTTTTAGTGACGCCTCATATGTGGAACTAGTTTCGGAGCGAATGAATACATACTAGCTTGCGGTGCGCAAAGTTTACATATAATAGTCCAAAAGCGCAAATAATGAAAAAATCATTGCTTGTTTCCAGTAATAATAACAAAACGAAGTTTCTGGTTAGATTACAACGCAAATTCCAAGTATCCAAAGAGAGACATTATCCAGTAATTTGATCAGAGAGAGAGAGAGAGAGAGAGAGCGAGAGAGAGAGTAGAGAGAGGGGGCGTATCTTTCCGACGCTCCGAGTTAAGGACAGAGAAGTGTTCGTTTCATTAAACGGCCTCTGACTCATGCCAGTAAATGTTTTGTTGATACTAATAATATAAGCCTATTTAAAGATATGTTTACTTTAATTAGTCTATATGATACGTAAATAGTAATCAACTGTTCTTGTAGCCCTCAAGATTTGGCAAAATCGAAGTATCCAAAGAGAGACATTATCCAGTAACTGGAACCTTGACATACGAATTTAATTTGTTCCGTTACCATCGTCGTATATCAAAACAGTTGTATCTCAAAGCATTTTTTCCCATTAAAAATAATGTAATATGTATTAATCCGTTCTAGCGCTATGAAACCACACCTAAACACAGCTAAATTACATATAATATACACAATTTATACACAAATAAACGAGTAATAACACACATAATGATAAAATAACATAGCAATGTGATAAATGATAATAAATGTTAACCCTTAAACGCCGAAGCGGTAAAAAAAAAAATGTCTCCCGTGTGCTGGAGACGTTTCAAGAGTGAGCGCGGAAGCGGAAAAAATATTTTTTCAAAAAATCACAGCGCGCTTAGTTTTCAAGATTAAGAGTTCATTTTTGGCTCCTTTTTTTGTCATTGCCTGAAGTTTAGTATGCAACCATCAGAAATGAAAAAAATTATCATTATCATATATAAATAATGCGATATATGATAGCGCAAAAACGAAATTTCATATATAATTGTATTTAAATCGCGCTGTGCGCAAAACGGTTAAAGGTAACAAGTTACTTTTTTTCGTTGTAATGTACACTAAATTGCGATCATTTTGGTATATAACACATTGTAAAAACAGATTAAAAGCAAACACAGAGAAAATATTATCACAAAATAAGGCATGAATTCGTAACGCGCGTACGTAAACAAATATTTTTTTCAAAAATTCACAATAAATCTAAATATTGTCCTAGAGACTTCCAATTTCTTTCAAAATGAAGACAAATGATTGAATATTACTATACTGTAAGAATATTAGCTTACAAATGCAGTTTTTGACCATATCTGACGAGTTAAAGTTGACCGAATGTCGAATTTTTTTTATATATATTTTTTTATATGCAATTATTTCGGAAATAAGAAAAGCTACAACTTTAAATATTTTTCGTTTTATTCTACATGAAATTGCGCACATTTTCATATATAAAACTCTATTAAATGCCTAATATAAAACAGAGCAAATATTCCGAGAATGGGACTCACGCCTTTCGGAGATTTGTGGCGGAGAATCAGCGCGCGGAGGGAAGGAAAGTTTTTTTAAAAAATTCACCATAAATTTAAATATTGTGCTAGAGACTTCGAATTTGTTTCACGATGAAGATAAATGACTGAATATTACTAGACTGTAAGAGTTTTATCTTACAATTGCGTTTTTCGACCATTTCGGTAGAGTCAAATTTGACCGAACGTGGTTTTTTTGGGTTTTTTTTTCTTAGTATTTACGTGATTTATATGCAAATATTTAAAAAATGAGAAAAGCTACAACCTTCAACTATTTTTTGTTGTATTATACAGGAAATTGCACACATTTTCATATATAAAACATTATGTAATGGCTAATTTAAAATGGTGCAAACATTACCACAATCGCACGTATGATTTTTTCGGAAGAGTTACCGCGCGGACGTAAAGAAAATGTTATTTTTTTCATAAATTCACCATAAATCGAAATATTGTGCTAGAGACTTCCAAGTCGTTGCAAAATGAAGTTAAATGCTTGAATATTACTAGAATATAAGCGTTTTTAGCTTACAATTGCGTTTTTTTTACCATTTCGTAGAGTCAAAGTTGACCGCAAAGGTTGAAAATTTGTCACTTAACATTTTTTATATGAAAATATTTCAAAATTGATAAAAGCTACAACCATGGGTTGTTTTTAGTTGTATTGTGCATGAAATTGCGCACATTTTCATATATAAAACTTTAAGTAACAGCTAATTTAAAATGGTGCAAACATTACCACAATCGCATGTATGATTTTTTTCGGAAGAGTTACCGCGCGGACGTAAGGAAAAAGTTTTTTCATAAATTCACCATAAATCGAAATATTGTGCTAGAGACTTCCAATTAGTTGCAAAATTAAGGTAAATGAGTGAATATTACTAAAATATAAGAGTTTTAGCTTACAATTGCGTTTTTCGACCATTTCGGTAGAGTCAAAGTTGACCGAAGGTTGAAATTTTGGCACTTATCGTTATTTATATGAGAATATCTCAAAACTGATAAAAGCTACAATCATGAGTATTTTATTGTTGTATTCTACATAAAAATGCGCACATTTTCATATATAATACTCCATGTAACGGCTAATTTAAAATGGTAAAAAAATTATGTCAAAGTGACGAAATAATTTCCGAGATGTGTCACAGATACTTTTTAGTGTGGCAAGAAAGAAATTCGCGCTTGCGCGCCTGCGTAACGATTGTAAACAAAACAACACCTTGATCCGTGAACTCCCAGCATCCCCCAAGGCGCGTGATTCAAGAGTTTTCGGCTGGTAGGCCTAAAAATATTTTTCCGCGAATTTTTAAAAAAACTTTTGTATGTCGACGTAAAATACGTCCAGTCGGCACCCGAGAGACAAAAAATGTCGACGTAAAATACGTCCAGTCGGCGTTTAAGGGTTAATAAAATCAATTTAAAAAAAGAAAGGAATTTTACTTACCACAACGAAAGATGATGTGAGGCCAGCAGGGGGAGGAGGTAGGGAAGGGTGGCAGGGAACGATTTGTTCTCTTTTTATTTACGTATGTACACTAATAACTACGTAATAAACACAAATGAAATTACATTGCTATTCTAATTTTTATTTATTTTTTTTAATCAGTTCGTAGTTTAGAAATAATGGTGATGCCTTTGGAAGGTTTTTATAGCTTCCTTCTGCTTGATGATCGTGGATATTGTAGAAGGATTTCGACCATACTCGTTTGCCAAATCGACGATACGAACGCCACGTTCATGCTTTGCTATAATTTCATGTTTTGCTTCCATCGAAATCATTTTCTTGGGTTTTTTCTTATCACCTGCTTTGTCTTTAGCTTTGAGACCCATGGTTAACAATAAAATAGACAAAATAACACGAAAAATAGGCACAAATACAACGAACTAAACAACGACGTGTTAACATGCAGCACCAACAAACAAACAGACTGAACGCCATTTATCGGTCGCCTATACAACTAACACTCATCGCAAAATCGTATCTCAAATATTTCGTTGTATATCAAAGCTTATATTTTCGCAAATTTTCTGTTGTATCTCAAAACATTCGTATGTTAGGGCAATCGTATGTCAAGGTTCCAGTGTAATTTGATGAGAGAGAGAGAGAGAGAGACGCCTTGGCAACAATGGTCTCTGGGATTGACGTAACGTTTATTTTCTGAACAGATAGGACAGAGAAGTGTTCGTTTCATTAAATGGCCTCTGACTCATGGCGGGAAATGTTTTGTTGATACTAATATATAAGCCTATTTAAAGATACGTTTACTTTAATTAGTCTATATGATACGTAAATAGTAATCAGCTGTTCTTGTAGCCCTCAAGATTTGGCAAAATCACTCCAGGTTGTACATAAAACTTCAAGAATGTAGTGTCACCAGAGGATTACAATAGTTTTTACCTTCAAGAACCAGCATTCTTTTATGAAAATAACTCCAGGTTGTACATAAAACTACAGGAAACAACATGTAGTGTAACCAAAGGATTACAAGTAAGGTTTTTATAATTTTTTATTAGTTTAAGACATATTTCCAAGCGTCGTTCCGGCTTACGACGATTTTCGGCTTACGACGCGTCTCAAGAACGGAACCCCCGTCGTAACCCGGGGACTGCCTGTATTTGTTCTTTTACTTGAGTGCATTGTCAAGTACTTTGACTTGGACTTGGACTTGAGTCTCAGGCAAATCTTACGTATTTGTACTTGTTCTTTTTCTCAGTACTTGTACTTGTCCACAAGTACCGTCTCATGTACTTGGACCCATGCATGTTTACATGGCTAAAGTATCTACCTTGTGCAGCAACTTTTTTGAATGTCGCGGTAGTGCTTCTTAACTGTTATACCTAGGTGACAGACTTCGTTCACTACAAGGCATACTACAGTTAACTGTCAAACAGTGCATTTCTGCCACCCATGGTGTAAACATTGTGGCCATTTGCAGTAGCTTTTGTTGTAATTTGCAGTTGTTATTTCTTATTATAGGTGAAGTACAATTGTTTTGTTTCTTATAAGTAACTTACCAACTAATTACAAAGCTAAAATTGGAAATTTTGGGTAGTGATTCATAGATTTTTATGTTTAGGTAACTACCCCCAACTCTATCGGGAATGCTGCCGTTCGACGCAGCATCAAATGTTTGGGTAGCTTTGTTTGAAGATTTTTCATTGCTTTTTCCAAGGATTTGGTGAGGTACTAATTGTTTAGGTAGATACCCAGCTCAATTTTGGTAGAATTACTGCAGATTGTGATTCATTATGTCTGATTCAAGCTCATTGAGTATTAGATATTGTAGGGAGGGTTGCAAGACCTGGATGACGAAAGCGACCTACGATAGTCATATGCGAAATGTAGAGGACGAGTGCTCTAAAGAGCTTAATAGTGTTGTATATGACAGATTGAATGAGAAGAAATGGAAAGTTTTGAAGTCTCATTTGGAGAAATTGGAGAGGGATAGAAAGAGGAAGGTGGCTCCTAGAGCTGAAGGTAGGGTTCCGAGCTTAGAGCCTGTCACTTAATATTAAAGTTATTGATCCTAAAGCCCCTTACACACTATGCATCATGTATCAGCCACGTGATGCAGTAGTGGTGTTGAATAAAATTACTAGCGGCCAAACCCCTTGAGTGGACAAGGACCAACAATACATTTTATTGAATTGCTGAAGGAGCATCCATCTGTTTGGACTGAGCAGACATTTGAAATGGCTCTGGCCCATCAACATGGTGATGCGGCTCACGGCAGCAAACGATGATGACATAGACAAGCGAGGCAGCGCAGCAGAGAAGACTGGGATTGAGGTCATCGATGGAAGGGATGTCATAAGCAGCGACGACGTCACAGCTTCCCCTCAATCCGAACGGGAAGCAGACGCCACGGCTCCCCTCTGACTCGAAGAAGTGGCAGTTGTCACTGGCGGAGCAATACAAAATGGCTGACCTCGGCTACCCACGAAGATTAGGCCAGGAGGAGGGGGGAGGGCTTGAACAGCATAAGGAGGGGGCTAGCGAGCATCCATGAAATGCGTCGGCAAACCTTCCAAGGAGGATGGACCCCGTAGTAAAAGCATCCCCCAAAGCACCACCATTTTGGACGCCTCCGACTGAAATAAAAGACATTTTTGAAAAAGCCCCTTCCCTCTCTGGAATCAAATTAACTCCGGAGGAAGAAGGGGTGACATTACATAAATCAGCCTGAGGGCCTCCCGATACTTCCAATGACGAATCGATGGAAGAAAAGGAAGGGGACAAAGGCACAACACCAGCATGGGGTGTGAAAGCAACAGGAGATGAAGCATCAGGAAGCGGAGAAGAAAAACCCTCCCACGAAGGAAGAGTAGAAACCCTACGATGCTCCCTCTTACTGTAAAATACCTTCCACTGCTCTCTATGCCACCCATGGCATTCCGTGCAGGGATTCCTTATTGTACAAACGTTAGAGTGGCACCTACTACAAGTGACGTGTGGGTCTGTTGCAGCCAAAGCCAAAAAAAAACAAGAACATGGATACCTGGAGTTCCTGGGCACACGTTGACGAGGCCGAGAAGAAGCAGAAGCAGCCATAATAACAGCACACACTCAAACACAAGCGAAACGGGCAATAAACTGGGTAAAGGCTAAGATAGGTCAACCACAACTCTCGTCCAGGTGGTTTTAAGAAAGACTGACGCTGTGGCGTGGGTGCATGGTCCTTGACCACTCTTCACCCGATATATGCACACGTTGCCAGATCTCACAAGATTCCTTGCTTTCATCTGCGATTTAACTGGATCCAGCTAGGCTTTAGAAATTATCCTATTGTTAAGACTGAAGGTTTGTAGCTATGAAAAATACAAATTGTTTTGGAAAATTTGTCTTTTTCAACACATCCGTTCAACACTACACGCATCATGATACATAGTGTGTACAGGGCTTAATATATATTCCTTTTTTCTCCTGCTCTTGCATTATTCCCCTTCCTTAGTCCTCCTACTATGTTACCATCAACTCCTATTCCTACCTCCCATGCCCCCAAACCTGACGCTCTTGCCAGCCTCGAGTGTAAATTTGACCAAAATTTGATCTGGTGGTCAGTTATCTTTTTGAGTTAGGTGAGTCCCTTAAGATCCTTATGGACAAAGTGTAGAGTATTAAGCAAATGCCAATGTCAGTGCCAGTGGTGGAGGTGCCTGTCCATCCCACTTATTCTCCCAGATAATAAGGTAACTGTTATGCTCCGTTGAACCTGGGAGTAGACAAACCAGATTTGCAATGGAGGTCAGCAGTGTGTGCCCACTGACAGTTGCCCCCCTCATCAGAGTCAGTAGTTTGTGGTTCTGACAGCAGTTGGAAAGCGTCACTGTGGATGCTCATCAGTTATCGTCTGACTCCAATCTCTCTATTCCGGATAAGAGACATTTTTGGCATTTTCCAAGAGAATCTTGTACCTTGAAGAGATGTCATGGCAGGGAGACCTCTTCCATTTCTCCAAAGTGTATTAGGGAGCCCTCTCCTATCCGGCAACCAGGTTGCAGTTGGTGACACAGCCCAGTTCGTCATTTGCCCAAGTGTTCCCTTGCAGAACACCAGTTTTTGGTGCCCAAACACTCTTCTAGGAAACTTTCCCCTTGTCATCTGGGTACCCACATGAGCGCCCAGAGTATTTGCCTGAGCGCCATTCATCCTAGTGCCTCTCTTGGACTCCTGAGCGTCTATGTCTGGCCAGTTCTGCATCATTTTCCATGAGTTTGGCGCCAACCTCTAATTGCCCACATTCTTCTGCCTTGCCTGAACTCATTTTTGAGAGGATCCATCTTTTGCTCATATCAAGAAGCAATTAGAGAATGTATTGGGCTTGCTGCATAAAGCTCCGCTTTTGCTTAAATCTCCTCAAGATGTGTTGCTGTCTCCTGTCTCTTCAGCAGAGGAGGAAGTCATCAAAGACCCTACTCCTTCAGCGTATGCTTCCTTGTTGAAGTATTTTTTAGCAACCTTCCCCTTGGACTGCCAGCCAGCAGTTCCAGTTTCACCCGCTTCTACATTTCTTATGAGAAATCAGACAGATTCATGTTCTTGTCTCCCTAAGATGGTTCTCTCTTCCTCTGCATGGAGGGCCTTGAAAAAGGTTGAGGATTGGTTGTTTGTAAAGAGGGAACAAGGGAAGGCTGCTTTTGCTTTTCCTCCAGAGAGACTGATGGCCAGAGATATCTCTCATATGCGACAGGATGAGCTCCATCTTTGGGATGTGCTGCCTCTTCCCAAGGTGACTTCTCAGGAATGATAGAATCGGCTAGATGTTCTGCCTTCGTGTCAGCAAAAGTGTTCTTTGCCTCTTCGGAATTCGATCATCCTGTGAAGTACCTGTTTAAAGTCCTCAAAGTTTTCAGCTTTCATGACTGGATGATCAGAGCGTGTGCCAGGAAGATAGAGGAATACGGCATTTTAGCGACTGTCTTTTCAGCGGATTGGTTGGGTGTATTATCCTGTGCGTATGAAGCAGTTAGGGATGGCTCCTCTGTACTGGCTGCTCTTTTTGCAATGGGAATATACTGAGGAAAAGAGTCCCCTCGGTCCAAAAATCAGTACTTTTGTACTCTTCTCTGGATGGACAGTACAGGCAGGCCCCAGTAGTTGGCAGCCTCATTTATCGACAATCCAGTTTTATGGCACTTGTCGTTGTCGCCAATTTTTGTTTATCTGTGATTTTCAGTTATCATCATGCCGTTGGGAATGGAACTCCCACCGATAACCAGGAACTGCCTGTACTTATTTCAGCAGTTGGCTGTTAAGAAGACTGCCACCAATTTGCAGACCTGTTAGCTCAGTTGTCAAAATGCCCAAAGGAGCCACTGCCTTCTATCATGATGAACTCTTTCTCTCGTCTGCAACAACAGCCCTTTTGTAGGGCCAGGCAGTGTTTCACTAGACCCCATTCTAAGGTGCATTTCACTGCAAGGTCCATCAAGAGGCCCTCAACCAGACCCTCTACCAGAAAGTGACTCCCCTATCCTTCATGTGCCTGTAGAGCCAGACTCTCTCCCTCTTCTGGAAGGGGTGAAGCGCCAGAAGCACGGAGCCTTGGATGGTCAAGGTTCTAAAAGAGGGATACTCTATTTCATTCAAAGAATGTCCCCGCTCGTCTTTGCCCATCACATTGCCGGCATACTTTGAGAGGTCAGAGGTTTGCAGCTCTCAAAGAGGAAGTGTCATCCCCCCCCTATAAGAAAAAGGGCCATAAAAGTAGTAGAGGACCAAACTTCCAGAGGTTTCTACAACCATTTATTTGTAATCCCCAAGTCATCGAGGGAGATGGAGACTGCCCTCGACATCAGAGCCTTGAACTTCTACATATTAAAAACAAAGTTCATGATGGAGATAAATCAGTCAGTGTTATCCTCCATTCAGCAGGGCGACTGGCTGATAACACTAAGACATGTAAGATGCGTATTTCCATATTCCAGTACATCTTGACTCCAGGAAATACCCGAGATTTGTCTTTGGGGGCAGAATCTTCCAATTTTGAACTCTCTGTTTCGGTCTCTCCACTGCACTGCAGGTATTCACAAGAGTTCTATCTCCCCATGTGCAATAATTACATCTTTAAGGTATAAACATGTGCCTGTACCTAGACGACTGGCTCCTATGCTCCCCGTCACAGGATCAGTGGATGAAGGATCCACAGGTAACCCTTCTCATTGCCAAGGAACTTGGACTTTTGATAAATTGAGAGAAATCTCAGTGAGCCCCAACCCAGGAGATTCTCTATTTGGGGATGAGGATCACCTCACTGAGTTTTGTGGTTTTTCCATCCCCAAAAAGGATAGTCCTGCCTTCAGTTGCTCAACATATCGTTGAATGAGTCTGCTGGGAACTCTCTCATCCATCGAACAATTTGTGAAGTTAGGAAGACTTTACATGAGATCCCTTCAGTTCTTCCTAAAAGCAAACTGGAACAGAAAGGAGCAGGTGGATTGACATTCCTGATTATGACAGAAATAAAGGAAGACCTCCGGTGGTGGATGTCCAGGGACAGATTTTAGAGAGAAAGTGTCTACAGCTTGTGACCCCTGACCTCTCTTTTATGTAGATGTCGGAGGCCAAGGTTGGGGAGCCCTTCTGGGCAACCTGGAAGCTTCAGGCACATGGTCTTCGGAGCTGTCAGCCTTTCATTTGGGCCTAAAATGTTTTGTAGAGGTAGTCAGGACCATGGTGGTACGTTCTAACAACACCACAACCCTCTCCTACATCAAGAAGCAGGGCAGAACCCACTCCTTCTCCCTTTGTGAGGCTGCAAAGGAGCTGCTCATTTGGGCAGACCAGAATCAGGTTATGATTACCATCAGATTCATCCATGGGGAGATGAATGTCATAGCAGACGGAATAAGTCGACGAAGACAAGTCCTCCTGGATAAATGGACCCTGAATCCAATTGTCTGTGACAGTCTTTGAAGGTTGTGGCACAGGCCAACAGTGGACCTGTTCGCCACATTGAGAAATTACCGTCTTCCTCTTTTTGTTTGCCAGTTCTGGATCCTCAGGCATGGGCAATAGATGCTATGCTAGTAAACTGGTTGAACTTGGGCCGCTGTGCCTTCCCCTCATTCATCATGGGGAAGGGGGGTTCTCAACAAATTCTAATTCACTATAACATATCAATGACCCTGATAGCCCCATTTTGGCCTGTCAAGGAATGGTTCCCAGACCTCCTAAACTTCTTGTGGACTAAAGACTACTGCCACAAAGTCCACACCTCAAACAGCCCCATCTTTGGAAATTTCATCAAGGCCTATCCTTTCTAGCTCTGACAGACTTCAGACTGTCCAGAGACTTGTCGCCTTCTGCAGATGGTGTAGCAGCAATAACATCTTGTCTGCTAAAACCACTATAGTTCAAATAGCGGACTTCTTTCTTTCTCTGAGGATCGGAAAGGGGCTCTCATCATTGACTGTTAAGAGGCTACAGGTCGATGTTGGGATCAGTTTTCAGGCATAGAGGACTGGATTTGGCCTCTAATCAAGACCTGAGTGACCTTATTAAGTCTTTTAAGACTACTAAACAGGTAAGAGACTATTCCGTATCATGGAACCTAGATGTGGTTCTAAAATGGTTAATGGGCTTTGCTTATGAGCCTCTCCATTCCATCTCACTTAAAAACTTAACAAAGAGAAAACTTTTTCTAGTAGCCTTAGCCACTGTTAAAAGGGTAAGCCTGCTACAGGCCATTGACAAATGCTTCAGTTTTGCTCAGGGAGACACTGTCTATACCTAGGTTGGTTTCCTAGCTAAGAACGAATCTCCATCTAATCCCTGGCCACACTCCTTCTCCATTAAAAACCTGATGGACATTCTAGGACCAGAGGAGGAGGAAAGGGTCCTTTGCCCAGGAAGGGCACTTAGGTATTACTTAGACAGGATAAGGAGGACCAGGGTTTTGGCCAGTAATCTCATGTAGTAAAATCAATATTCACCACCAGTAAGTACCCGTGTGATTTAATATCATTATGATATTTAATGTCATACTTATATAGTAAATAGTATGAAAATACAGAATGTTGCTGTACGAAAATAATCACATCTGCCAGTATTGGAGAGCTGTGAATAATTTTCAGAAAGGTTCTACAGAAAAATCCGCAAATAGGTGAATCCGCGAATCCTGAGAACACAATTATGTGGGGTCCACTGTAAAGAGATTTTTTTTACTTGGATGACTGGATTATCTTGTGAAGTCCAGGGGTTTGGCCTGAGGAGGGCAAGAGAGCCTGTACTGTGCTTGGTAAAAGCCATAGGCTTACTGATGAATGTTGCAAGGCATCGCTGGACCTACACAAAAAGTGACCTACTGGAGTGTGGTGTTGGATTCTCTTCTGTTCAAGATTTTCCCACACAAGCTGTAGTGGACAATCTGTTATTAATTATGAGAGAATTCTCCTCCTCAGGGAGCATGCCTGCTAATGCTGTTTATATAGCTTAGGTCTCATATCTTCTCATGAGAAGTTAGTTCCGAGTTCTTGACTTTGTATGATACCGCATCATTAGCACTTAAAAGACGCTGGCACAGAGAGAGACTCGGTCAGACCATGAGTTGGAGCCATGCAACCAAGAATTGGTCTTTTCCTTTCATTGGTGGGTGTCCATAGTAGTGCTTCTGGCAGGGAAGTCCACAGAGTCCCTGAACCCAGACCTTTTATTGTATGTTTTCAGTTGCTTTGCATGAGGATTGGTTGGTGGTTATGGGGAACCAAGTCACTGGCCAGAAGGAATTGCTGATAAGGGACTGAAAGTTTGTGAATGACCAGGGTAAAGAAGTATCTTAGCTAAGTGGGAAAAGGCTAAAATTAATGGATGTAAAGAAATAAAGAACAGAAAGTGCAGCAGGAGCTGCAGGTGGACTGCAAATAACCATTGGTGTCACTTAGGGTACTTCTGTCATAAAGAGTACTTGCTTCTTTCTTCTTCTTCCCAGCTTTATCCCTATTCGGGGTCACCGTTTTTAATGAGTCTCTTCCATCTACCTCTGTCCTGTGTCATTTTCTTCTGTACTACCTTCTCCCTCATATCATCTCTAATGCAATCTCTCCACCTGGTCTCAGGTCTTCCTCTCCTTTGTGTTCCATCCACCTCCACGTCCATCACTTCTCTTGCCATGTGTTGCTCTTCTCTTTTCATCAGGTGGCCATACCATCTTAACATAAGTAGTACTTGCTAAATGGCTGTTATAGCTGTATATGAAAATATAATATTTGGAAAGAGGAAAAAAATAAAATCTTTTTGTGACAATTAAAGAGTTTTTTTATGTCTTGTAAGTTGAAAAGAAAAGTTTTAGTTTTCATTCTTCTTTAGGGAATAATGTGAATGTTGAATGTTAATGTGATTCCATCAATAATTTTCAGGGTCACTGGCGGGGAGATAAAGACAGGCGAGGAGGAGGTAATTTTCGTGGCCACCGTAATAACAGGCAGGGATATACAGATGAAGATGGTGGTAGGAATAGTAATAGGTAAGTAAATTTGCAGAGTATATAAAAATTAAATGCATTAGGAGAATATGAATTACACTATCAAAATGTAAAAAAAAAGTGGAATTTTATTTTTGAGGTACTTAGCTATTAAAGCCATGGTTAAAAGACTTCTTTGTTTATCTTGACAGTACTTTCTAAATTGTTTATGTATATTTTATTGTTTTACAAAGGATTCTGAATTGAATTGTTGTGCCCTATAAGTACTTCTTGTTACTATGGATGTTCCTACATTTAAGCTTGTTTTGTCTCATTTTAATCTCATCTCATGTTGAATAGAATACAGTTAATACTAGTACATTACTTTGTTGTATGGGTATTGAAATCTGTAAACCATTTATTGTCATCATTATTGTCATTTCATCAGGTTTTCCTTTTGAGAGGATTGGGCATAAAATGAGCCCTCTTCACTTTATTCTGCTTCTGTTTATTTTCTGCTTAATTTCCATCCACTCCAAGTCTTCATAACTGCTAGTTTTTTATTTTCTTCTGGGCCTTCTTGTTGATTTTATCCATGATACTTGAATAACCACCACTAATCTTCTCTAATTGTTCTCCTCTTCTTATGGCATACCAAAACCAGTTCAGTCTTGTAAATAATTTTATTTCAGTCCCTGGAAATCACATCTTTTAGAAAATTTTTCATTTCTTTATGATCTTGTTTGTGGTGTGTACTATACATGTGCTTATGACATGTAATACTGTAGTGTTTATGCACTCCTAAGTATACAAATAATCTGCAATCCCAAGATGCTTCATAGGTGTTGATTTGTAATTTTTGTTTCCCTATTACTTTTCAGGCGTGAAGGGATGTATAAGGCCCGTGGCTACAAGAAAGGGAACAGAGACAAACATAACCAGAATTCATTCATTAAAGCTGGATGGAATAAAATTATTGTAAGTTTTTACAGAATAGCTCAAAGTGGTGGATGATTTTTTGGTTGTTGATTGTTGTAAATCCCCTTTATCTTAAGCTGAAGCTCATAAGTACTTATACTAACTTAAGAGAAATTGAAGTATTTGACAGGACATATTAGTATGGATTACCATCTGCTGAAGCTGGTCTCATCATTGAAGCCTGTTAACAAGGTAGTTAATGAACTACAGATGAGTGAGAAGTTCAGGACTTGCTTACAGAAGCTTTATGCAGTGCCACTTTTTCTTTGGTTACCTTTGGCTAGTCTTGAAGATCCTTCCCATTATGCCTTCCTAGGTCATTTGGTTTTGTCCAAAGTTCCCTGTTCAGATCAGTCTTGGTGGACCCCATAGCCTCAGCAGATATATGAGAGGATGGAGAAACCCTTACTTTGGGGGGTGGAAAAATGCTACCATGGTTTGTTTTCCTCCTTGTCCTCTCATCCTCCTTGCATATGTAGCCTGGAAGGTGTCCTATCACAGGCAGGCTTAAAAGTTTTCATTTGGTGCACAACTACAATTTCTGCCCTTAACCTGCAAACACTTTTTTAGGAGAGGAAGACTAAACTTAATTCTTCCCATGGTCATGTTTCTGCAGAAGCACATGGGCCTGTGCTTCCCTGGACGACAGCCATCATAACTCCCAGAGTTATCATGGTTTGGCAGGGACATACTAAGGAATGATTCTCTGACCATTACAGCAGGGCTGTATTCCTATGAATAGCAGACTCCGACTGCTTGGCAGAGTAGGATCTTGCAATGCCTAGGATTGCCCAAGCCCATACACCCCTCTGTGTCACCCCATCAATACAGATGATAAGGACTACTGCTCACCTCGTTCATGCAGCAGTGTCATCCTGGCTGGTGCAGCTGCTTTTGTTTCAGGGCATGAGGGAGATAATGGAAATCGTGTTGGCTTCCATTTCATATCTTCGGAAGGTAACAGTCTCAGACTGATGTTGAACATTGTGATTCTTTGAGCAGGAAGAAGATTAGGTTGCTGTCTCCTACCTTAGTGGGAAATCCAGCCTAGAACCTGTGCAGACTTAAGTTAGAGAGGCATTTTCTTGTCATTGGAATTGTTCATGAACACAAGGCTCTGAAGGAAGCAACCAGGTTACCCTTTGATAATTGCATCTTGTTTTACCCTGCTGTTGACATCATCCTTGCACTGTGCTTGGTCCCACTTGTGGGAGATGTTTTAGAATAGGCAGAGATAGATTCTCTGATCTCTGGATTGGATACTGTTTTTCTCCTGTGCTTCTACTCCTGCCTGTGACATAGCAGCAGAAGTACTAATTCCCTGATGCAGAGACCTGCCCCTCACAGTATGTGCACTGATGAACAATGTTGGGTTGGAATTAATTCATGTAGATGGCTTCTTATTCTCCTCAGAAGCAAGAGCCATGTAGTCAATTGTCATGACTGTGTGCTAGACTACATCATGATTGGCTTCAGTAAAGGTGGCCTCATGCTAGGCCTTTTTTTCTCCAGCCGTGAGCCGTTGCTGCTGAAAATGGAAAACCGGGAGCTTTTAGCTCGAGATCTTGGCTTCCCGTCTGAAAGGGAAGCAGCAAGCACGAACCGCGAGCGACACATAGTGTAAACAAACAAGATGGCTGCTGCTGATAGGACGTACTTTCAGACATTTGGCTTCTCTTCTCCTGAGCTACTCTCGAACCCACAAACGTTTTTTGTTACTCTTGCATTCACGTAAGATTAAGATTCTGAGAAAACACATCATTGCAGCGCATCTTGCAACTGTCCGACAATTTCTGGACGCCATGATGATAACTGATCAGTTTTGTTTACTTTTTCACTGCTCCTCGAAACCACGAGGTCCTAGTGGGACGATACAACACTTTTGCTCGCGAGCATCGGCTGGATGCTGGCTAAAACCCCAAGCAAGAAATGACTAGTGTGATACCAGCTTAACATAATTGCAGACTTTGTCTTTTCAGAGGAGGATAAGAAAAAGTTTTGAAGTTGGTTGCAGTCAAAGGAAATTACATGTCTTAAAATAGGCATGTGGTGTTCATAGTCTCTTTCCAAGACTGGTTATGACCAATAACAAGCTTGCACTTCAAACTGGATCAGATCTGGTTTCCTTCTTACTCTTTTTAAAGAGAAGTGGAGAACAGATACAGACTTCTTTATCTACTGTGCAGTCTATTTTAGGTTCCTTTAGGACTCTTCAAGAGCTCTACAGTCAAGCCTTGTTGGTGGCTATGCTGAAGATTTGATGCATTCCAAGACCATGTCAGATTTCCAGGAGTTTTTTTCCTTGGTAAGGGGTTGGAAGTTTTTCCTTCCCTTTCTGTCTCTGATTGTGTTGGTCCAGACCGTGTTCTCAGGACCAGTCAGAATTTTCCATCTCTCTCTTTCCCGTCCTTTGTGTGTGTGGGAGGATGTTGGATGGGGGGCAGTCGTACAGCTCACTCCTTGCCTTACATGTAAATATGTTTTTTCTTTCCTTCAAGAAAGGAGATTTCTTCTCTTCCTGAGGGGAGGTGATAGTATTTGTTTCTTCTCAGGCTTTATAGTTATCAGCCATGCTTCTCACCTTGAAGTCAGTTGGCGTCATGTTCCACTCAGATCTTGGGTACCCCTCTGCATTCTCTTCGTTCACCCAAAGTTTCCTCTTCATTAATTATTGGTATGATTGTTGGTGCTGTAGTGGGAGTTTGGAACCCAGTCAGTCAGTCCTGATGGAAGTGTGTTCCTTTCAAGCCTTGGAGCCCAATGAGTCCTGATGGTAGTGTGTTCCTTTCATGCCTCTGAGCCCTATCTACTTGGTGACTAAAGAAGTTTACATCATCATCCTGAGGTACCAATCTTAAACAGACAACTTCTCTGATGTGGCTTCGTGTGCTTCTGTGGCATCTTGTCTCCCTCTGATGTTTTGTCATCCGATTATGTTCACCTTGGCTCTCCTATTTGTCATATGACACAAATTTGTCATTACAATTTTGTTTGAATACATAGATGATTAATCTACTCTCCTTTGTGACGTCATGGGTGGGATTGTGTCGTCATGGCTAGTTCTTATGATGACAAAGTTTCAGTTGATCAACTTTGCGTTTCAAGAGAATTGTGACCTGTCTTCCGTTACCTGAGGTGTTGGAGTTTCTTGGGGAATTCTTAGCTTTTCTTGAGATATATTTGTACTGTTGAAGCCCTTTGGTTGCTGTAGAAGAAGAAGAGATCCTTTTGTCATCGTCATCTTTCCCGCCTTCTATCGGTACTTTCCCTTGTCTACAAGATGGGGTTTGTTTCTAGTTATGAGTTTCTCTTCAAGAACCTGCAACTCTGAGCTACAGGTGCACGATTTCCTCGGATTCGGCGATGTGGAGAGGTAATCAGTGTCACTGATATAGTTCCAGGATATTTCTGTACTAGTATCTTTCCCTTGTTTCTTCGGACACTTTGGTAGAGGGAGAAACAACCTTTGTCCTGTTTGTGGCTTGGTAGCTCATTTGGTCCAGGTTCTTTGATTTCTTTGAAATCCAAGACTCTAAAGAATGTTTGCTACATACCCAGTTTTCTTCAAAACTCCAATCCAACTATGCTCTCCAGTTTAAAGTAGCTGTGAAGATTCTACATCTCAGCCAGAGTTAATGCAGTTTCCTTCGTTAGGCGTGAAAGATTCTGGATGTTTAGGGATGTGTTTCCAGCAACGGCGTTGTTGCCTTGATGTTCACATGTTTATGACTTAGTCGCCTTAGTTACAGATTTTCACGGATGTGACCAGATTGGACAATTGCTTTCCCATGAATCAAAGATGTCCAGCCAAGGATGTTGCTCTTTCCTCCAATGTACATGAGCTATTTTACATGTCCATGGAGCTGTGTTGTCTTCTTCCTCTCATGGACATGTGTCTCCCCTCCACGTATGAGGACGTATATTCCTGTGAAAGATGATCATTGCCCTTCTACCTCTCAGAAGTCTCTCATTTACCTTCAAGGCATTCTTCTCTTCATTCCAAGTCTCATTTGCCCGCTCATGACAGACCTGCTCCTTTGGGTATTTGTGGTTGAGAGGGAGGTCGTCTTTCTCCACTTTCCAAGAAACCAAGAATTCTCTCGTTCTCCTAGGAGGACCTACTTTTGTTGTTCACTTTCCAGTTAGTGGTCGTGACTCGTCGAGGAGGAGGTATTGTACTTTTGCTTCACTTTCTCCTTCTCCCAGGTGGTTTCACATACGTCATTTGTCATTGTGCGTCTCCATACGTGACTTCACAGTCAGAGACGGATGCATGTTGCTCCACACAGCCATACAGCATGTTTGTGCAATGTCTGGGAATGGACCGTTGACCTAGCCTATGGTCATTCAGCTTGTCTGTGCAATGCCTTTGGTCATAGCTAACAGCTGATGGACATTACCTTAGTAAAGTCCAACGGACATTTCCCTGGTAGCATCCAAAGGATGCTCCATGTCATCTACAAGATCGATCTTTAAAGTGTTGTGTACTTCATAACAAGTCAATGAATTCATTCTATCAGGCCCATTCAGCCTTCATTGTGGGAATTGACCATCTTTGTGTTGACCCAAGACTTCGACCCTTTTCAGTTAGGAATAATTCTTGCTTCATTGTTTATTTTCAATTTGGGTTGTTCTTACGAGTATATTGACCTAATGCTTCGACTTTGTTCCAAAGTAGTTACAGTTAGTCAATAGGTTGGCTCATTTACTGCGAAGTTCTGTAGAACCATTCTGCTGTATGCTTATGAAACAGGGTTCATTTCTGATCATACAAGGTGTTTTCCTGGTGAGAGAAGAATTATTTTCTAACTCCATAAATCTATGATTCAGACCTACTCAAATGATTAGGTACTTTAGTCTAGACCAGGGCTCTCCAAACTATGGCCTGCGGGCCACATCCGGCCCGCCACATAATTTTATCTGGCCCGCCAAACAAATCCCTGTGTGGTGGCCTTGAAAAAATAATTATCGCACGACTGGCATCGCTGAATTATTCAAAGCTGAAAATCTTCCAACTCAATTTCAAATGGAAATTATTGATCTCCAGGCAGATGACAGACTGAAAGATAAGAAAGTATAGAGAACGGAAGTTCTGATTCGAGTTTTATTAAATAGCTACAGCCAGATTCAGTTTCAAATTTTATAAATAAAGTTTGCTTGTAGTTTTGTGTCCATTTTTGGTACAACATACTTGTGTGAACAAACATTTTCCAAAATTAAGTATGTGAAATCTAACTATCGAGCAAATTTGTCTGATGATCATTTGAAATTAATTCTTACAATTGGCTCATCTAATTTGGAACCTGATTTCAATTAAATTTTGAAGTCAAAACCTCAGTATCATTCGTCACACTAATTTGGTTGCATAAAACCTAAAGGCAGGAATCTAATTTAGTTTACCCTGATTTTTTCCAACAAAGATATGTTTTAATTTTTCCATGTTTATACTCTAATATTTGTAAATTACTGGCACTGATTTGTTTTGTTTTTCTTTTTTTTTCTTTTTTTTTCTTTGGCCCGCATAAATGTGGGAAATATATAATGTGGCCCTTACATTGAAAAGTTTGGAGACCCCTGGTCTAGACCAAGAAGACTTTGAGAATAAGGAAGAATGAGTAACTATTTCCCTTTACCAACTTAGCCTAGCCTAAGTTGTCAAGATCTTAACCTAGCCCAGCTAGTTTGAACTTACCTATACCAACTTAGCCTAGCTTGAGTGGTTGAGTTCTTAGCCTAGCCTAGCCTGGCTAGTTCAACTCTACTGATACCAACTTAGCCTAGCCTAAGTGGTTAGCACAAGTTGACTGTAAGATATTTAGAATGTATCTGTGTAGTGCATATTATCATAGGACATTCCCTTGTGTTATCCTATTTTCTCTGTCTACAGAGGACTCCCTTCTGCATATGTACGGGGAATAACCAGGGAATTTACACATTTCCTCCATTCTGCCTTTTTTGTCATGTCCTGAAACAGAATAATGAGTTCCAAAATCTCAGGATAACCCTATTAGCTCCTTGTGGTCCCAAGTGGAGTGGTTCCCAGGTCTTTTTCTCTTCTCTCAGCAGTGCTGAGAGAAATTCCTCCTTAACGCAACCCACTCCATTATCGTCATGTGGCGAGATATGACCAGTGGGTAGGATCTTTATATCTTCATGTCTTGAGTCTGTCCAGTATATCTTGAGCAAGAGATCATTCTTGCAGAGCAATGACTCAGATGTAACGCTACTTCAGAAGATCTTTGTCTGCCGTATACTACCAGATGAGCCGTCTGCTCTGATTGGTGTCATCGAGGGGATTTCTCTTCATTCAGTGTTTCTGTTCAGTAGATAATGATCTTCTAGATCTTTCTCAGAATAGGAAATTCTTTCTTTTTATACTGTCAAGGGCTAGAGGGTTGCTGTATGGTTAGTTCTTTGTGTATATCACTTCAGTGTGGAAATTCTCTTAGGTGGTTCAAGAGCTTTGAGCAGTCATGTTCACATAGGGAACTCAAACCTCCTACGTGGGACCTTACTCTGGTACTGAGTAGTCACTCTCAGGCTCCATTCGAGCCTGTGTGTCAATTGTCTTACAGGGAACTGACTTTGGAAACAGTTTTCCATTTGACATTGGTTTCCTCAAAAAGAGTTGGAGAGCTTCATGGTCAGGATTCTGATGTAAATGCATAAGGGGTTGGGGTCAGTAGCTTTCAAATTTGTTCATGTTGACAGATTTGCCACCTTTTCAGTTCCTTCTGGTATGGAGTTTGCTATCAGCAACCTTCAAAGAGTTACTGCTTTGCCTTGTCAGAGCACTGCATTGTTATCTAAAGGACTCGTCTCTTAGAGCTTAGGTGTCATAGACTTTTTGTTAACATGAGCCAGGTCAAGAAAGAGGTGTCTTAGAATACCCTTTCGTTTAATTATCTGAGGTGATTAGGCAAGCCTACTCCTCATTGTCAAATTACATTACCAATAGTCCTGTGCATGCAGAAGCACATGACATCAGAGGAATGTTCCTCCCTGACATTTAAGAAGAACTTACCTGTTCATAGAATTTTGAATGTTGGTTACTAACTGCGTCAAACCACTTTCACTTTCTTATACATGAAGGATGATGCCCACAGGCTGATCAACAAGTGTAGCTCCTCCAGTGCCCTTGGTGGGACTGGTCTCTTTTTTTCCCTTTTCTCCTTTCTTCAATACCTATGGCCAGTTTGAAGAATAGACACACCGTACACTGGAACCTGTTTGATGCCGGTGAGAATTGCAGCGATAGTGTTACAGCACTTTGTACGTTCCATATATTATACAAATCTTCTCAGAAGCTTCAACTCCTCTATCTAGCAAGGTGGCAAACCAATTTCTTGTGGCGGTCATGGTTTGTTGCTTGAACAGATATAGTATGTAGTTCTTTTTGACTTCCATATATGAAATGAATCTTGACAAGTTTCATTGTATTTAAACCCAGTATACTAGGCGTTGGATATCCACATATCTAACATCTCAGAGGCTTAGGTCCTTTTCTCTAGAATTCTCATTTCTAAGAAGAATGATCTGGTGTGCTGAACCTCCAATTGGTTCAGGATTCTCATACCTCCCTCCAAGTATGAGTCTATCCTAATGTTAAGACTGAAGGTTTGTTCCGCATATGAACAAGTGACAGATTGTTAATTAATTTGTATTTCTCATAGCTAACAAACCTGAGGTCTTAACATTGACTGCCTGCCCACCTCTAGCCACCCCTCTTATGTTTCATCCTGAGTTGGAAGAAAAACTAATGCATCACTAGGTTCAAGCGTGGTCTCTGACTCTCTTCCACCTCGACTACATATTGAATGTCAGATGCCACAGATTCCTTGCATTTACAGTTTTTTTAATTGTTTTTAACTGGTTTCCAGCTGGTGCCAGAAGACTTATCCTAATGTTAAGACCTCAGGTTAGTTAGCTATGAAAAATACAAATTAATTGAAAATTTGTCTTTTACTGAGATCACAAAGTAACATTCCTAGTCAACTGAGACCACGGAGTGACAGTGACCATCCTAGTTTACTGAGACCACATGGTAACATTCCTGGGGACTTGCTGTCTTATGAAGGGTAAAAATGGGTGGGCATGTTTGAATAAATGGGACAACTAAAATTAATAAGGGCACAAAGGGAATAATCTTTCAGTAGACTTTCAATTTATTGTACTGCTTCTGGTATTTCTTTATTAATTAATTTTCAACTTTATTTCCTTCATTTTCATACTACTTGGAATTTCTCATACAGTAAATTGGGTTTCATGACATGGTTTAAAGTTCTATATCCCTTCTTTATCACAATATCTTGTACTAGTTGTTCCTTGGTTTAAAGTTTTGTATCCCTTCTTTATCACAATATCCTGCAGTTCCTTGTAGTACATACAAATGAGTCATCATGTCTACACATGTACAGTGTATGCTTATTAAAAAAAAGAAAAAAGAAATATAATCCCAATTGTGGTGAAAAAGTGTAGCCATGATGAAATTGTATTAGGTAACACCTGCTGCTATAAATAGTCATGAATGTGTGGCGCATTTATTGTTTGGAGGCCACAAATGGAATAAATATGTTTATTATTGTACATTATGTACTATATTAAACATAGCTATTAGATTTGTCAGCTATTAGGTTTTTCCTTCTAGTCGAACGACCAAAACAGTGAAAAGAATTGAATGAAACATTTCCAACTGCATTTTTGTTTAGTTTATATCACTTAAGATGTACTAATGCATATTTGGCAATTTCAAACTTGTCATTTTGAAGTTTCGTTTTTGTTTGTTTGCTTTAATGAACATACTGTATTAAAGTACGACAACAGAAGGAGTAGCAGAGCTTGATTATTGTAATAAGTACAGTTAGTGAGCAGTGAAACATTGCACATCACAGCTCTGATTGGAACAAAATTTACTTTCAAAGGCCTTATGAGTGAAATGGTTTAATTTTTTTCTTGTAGATTAAAGACGCAGGTCCTATGGACAAAGATGAAGTGATGGGTGCAATACGAAGGGTAGTACAACAACAGTTTACACCTATAATGGTAAGTTATATATACTATATATATTTTTATTTTTATTTTTCTGCTGTATATGTGTGTGGTCCAAAAAATATTTTGCTGTACTAATAAATTATTTGATGTGATTGAAGTAGGAAACATTGGTGTACTGAAATGCAGTTATTTCAGTCGCATTTTCGTAAAGGACTACAAATCATGTATTCCATTTCTATTCCATTTCTTCATTGTAATAAATGTAAACTGTTATTGTTCATACACGAACAAACCTTCGGTCTTAACAATAGGATATTTTCTAACGCCTAGCTAGATCCGGTTAAAAAACAGATGAAAGCAAGGAATCTTGTGATATCTGGCAACACATGCATAGATTGGGTGAAGAGTGGTCAAAGACCACTCACCTATGCCACCGTGTCAGTCTTTTCTTTAACCGCCTGGGTGAGAGTCATGGTTAACCTCTCTTGGCCTTTACCCGGTTCATTGCCCGTTTTGCTTGTGTTTATTGTGTGTGTGTGTTTTGCTGATATTATGGCTTTTTCTGCTCCTTCTCAGCCTCGTCAACGTTTGTGCCCTGGAATTCCAGGTTTTCTGCGTTCTGGTTTTTTGGCTTCGGCAGCGACTGATCCCCACATCACGTGTAGCAGGTGCAGTTCTAATTTTTGTACTAAAACGAATCCTTGCACAGAATGCCGGGCATAGCCTAAAGAGCAGTGGAAATCGTTTTTAGCAAGAGAGAGCATTGGTGGGTTTTTTGACTCTTCCTTCATGGGAAGGTTTTTTCGCCTCCTTCCCAATGCTTCGTCTCCTGCAGTATTCCACCCCCCATAGTAGCGTTGTTCCTGTGTCTCCTTCCTTTTCTTCCATTGATTCGTCGCTGGAAGTATCGGGAGGCCACCAGGCTGATGTTTGTAATGTCGCCCCTTCTTCTTCGGGAGTTAATTTGATTCCCGGAAAGGGGGAGGCTTTTTCATCATTCTCATTTATTCCAGAATCGGAGGCATCCAAGATGGCAGCGATTTGGAAGACGCTCGGGCTAGGGGGTCCTCCGTCCTTGGAGGAGTTGCTAGCGCACTTATGGAGAACTCACTACCCCCCCTGCCTCAGGCTGACCAGACCATCCCCCCTCCTCCCGCTTCTTCGAGTCAGAGGGAAGCCGTGGCGTCAGCCCCATTGATGCCTCTCTGCTGTGACGTCATCCCTGCCGCCCAGTTCGCTACATCTCCCTTCCATGTCATCAGAGCCTTCTCTTACAGATCAGTCTAAGGTTATATGCCAGGCATTGTTTAAGAGGTTGGACTTTGTTTTGGATGATAAGTTTGCTGCCTTGTTGGTTGGGAGGACTTGAAGGAAACGTGTTGCTTCGTCCCTGCCTCCTGCGAAGAGATTGCATAAGAAACCAGTGCTGTCTTTCCTCCTCCCTCTTCCCCCTCTACACCACGTTGGCACATCAAGTGTTGGAAGGCTAAGGACTTTGCTCTTTCTTCGCCTACGAGGGAGGAACAACGCGGACGTGTTCTCGAGAGTGTTGGTGTTTCGGATAGTGTTAGTGCATCTTCCATTGTGCAATCTGCTGTGGCTGCTTTGTCCTCTGCATCGAATCGTGGGCCTGTTGCAACCTCCCCTGTCTGTGCACATCGCGAGTGTGTTGCAACCTCCCCCGTCCATGCACATCGCGAGCGTGTTGCAACCTCCCCTGTCCGTGCACATGATGCAAGTGCTTCTTCTTCTCTAAGGCCTGTTCATCGCTGTAAGGATCTCAAGGCACAGTCAAGAGGTCAGAGGTGGTGAGCGCAGAGTTTTGGTGCAGCAGGGAGTGTTTTTGCCTGCCCCCTCTCAACTGATGTTTTTCTTAGAGTTCGATTCTCGAGGATTCTCCTTCGATCTCGAGTGTTCGGGATTCCTCTCCAACTCACGTGACCATTCACGGACATGTTAATGAATCATCTGTTGGAGGAGTACATAGTGATGTTCCTAGTGTTATAATGGGTTCGTCTCGAGAGCCGACGCATGGACCCAGCCCAGACAGGTTAGTTGGTGTTACGGGCTGTTTGGCTGCTGATCCTTCCGTTAATTTTAATGGGGAAGGTGCCTTAGAGGAGCCTAAACATCCTTCTCGTTGTCGGTCTCTGTTGCCGAAGCAGGAGGAGGGAGAGACAGAGTTTTTGTCTTCCTTTTCAGAAGTTGTTGATCTCATTCGTGGAAAGTAGGACTCAGGCTCGGTTGTCTTACACTCCTCCTTGCTTGGAAGCCTTGGTGGGAAGCTACACAGTATCCCAAATCATCTCTGTAGCTTCCTTTATCGGGGCATGTCCAGTAGGTCTTGCATAAGTTTAACGCCTCTGTTTTGGACTGGGACAGTTCGCTTCGCTCTAGGGGCTCTGCCAAGCTACTACCCCCACCTCTCATGAGACATAGGAAGTACAGTGGGGCCCCCGTATTCGCGTTCTCCGGATTTGCGGACTCATTGATTCGCGGATTTTTCTCTGGACCATATCTACCCATTATTTGCGGTGAATTGAATTCGCTTATTTGCAGGATTTTCCGATGATAAATAATCAACAATTAGTGTATTTTGGTGTTATTTTTATGCCTAAATACATTTTTATGATACAAAAACGATTTACTAATTTTAAAATATTGATATTGATCAATACTGTATTAGTAAGTTTAATAAGATTAAATGATATCACATAATAACTAATAATTCTCTCTCTCTCTCTTACAGAGATGTATGCTTTTTGTATGATAAATGATTTACTAATTTTCAAATATTAATATTAATGTCAAGAGCAATAAATTCAATAAAGAAAATACTACAGTGAATTAGTAAGATTTTAGTTCTTTCGAACTCCAGGTCTCTCTCTCTCTCTCTCTCTCTCTCTCTCTCTCTCTCACCAAGATGAGAGATTTTTATGGTACACGTATGTATATGGTTCTTAATATTTTCAAATGATGATAATAATAATAATAATAATACCTGTAATTACAAAAATCATATGTGAAAGTATTTTACAAATACTACGATAATCTCTCTCTCTCTCTCTCTCTCTCTCTCTCTCTCTCTCTCTCTCTATAGAGATGTATGTTTTTTTATGATGATTTACTAACTTTCAAATATCAATATTAATGTAAACAGCAATAATATAAATTCATTAAAGAAAATACTAAAGTGAATTACCAAGATCATTCCGTCAAAGGGCTTTTACAGCAGGATTTTCCTGGTACCCAAAGCCAACGGGGAGTGGAGGACAGTAATAGACCTGTCAACATTGAATCTGTTTATAAGAAAAACTAGTTTCAAAATGGAAACTCCAAAAACGGTTCTACAAGCAGTCAGCATCAAGGACTTTATGCTGACAATATATCTGAAGGACGCATACTTTCAGATTTAATAAAAAGAATTATGTAAGAATGAAAGAAAATGCATTTTACTCCGCGTCTTTGAACTCCAGGTAGCCAAGCTGAGTTGGCTGGGGTCCAACAACTGTCAGGTCAGGAGGGGGAGTGTGTTGCCATCTAAGGATCATGAAAATTCTCTCTCTCTCTCTCTCTCTCTCTCTCTCTCTCTCTCTCTCTCTCTCTCTCTCTCTCTCTCTCTCTCTCTCTCTCTCTCTCTCTTTCTGTCCTCTCTCGTAGTAGCCATCTTGCTTGGTGAGACGTACCCGCGTGAAGTCAGATTAATCAACAGATATCACAAGTTTAACATACGACTAGAATTTGAGAAATATCTAGAAGTGTTCGTGAACTAAAAAAAAAAAAAATCGGTGATAAGATTAGTGTGAAAATAGTAGGATTAAAGCGTCTATCTAAGTTTAGTTTAACAAGTGTAACTACTGAAATCATAAAAGAAATGGCAGTAAGTTCCAACTGCGGGAAAAGGTGGCGTAATTTAGCTTGCTTGGCGGATTCGCAATACGATGAGGTAGCAGGAAGGGAACTGGCATTTCTCATCTATGAAATCAGCAACAGTCCTAACCAAAAAGATACAAAAGCATTCATAGATATATTAGAAGGATATAATCCTTCAAACTGGAATAAATCTAATGAAAACATCTTGAAAATAATTGAAGAAGTTCCAAATAAAATCCAAGTGGTCAAGAGACTCATAAAGAAAATATACATAAACCAACATATTCCGACAAAGAAAATGAATAAGGTGAATCTTGTGAATATCCTAATTGATGCATTAGGAAAAAGAATGCCAAAAGCATGCAAACTGTGTAAGGTTTGGTATAGCATAGTCAATCCACAAAACCTAATCAGAAAATGTGCTGCATGCAACATTCCGACCCATCCACAGCTGTGCTGAGGTAATGCAAGATTTGAAGAAAAGATACAAGAATTTTTGTTCAAACATGTCTATCATGGATAGACAATGTTATTAAATCAAGATTGAATGTACAAATAGTTGAGGATGAAGAAGAAGAGGAAGAGGAAGAAGAAGAAGAAAAAGAAGAAGAGGAAAACGGAAGAGAAGTAAACAAAAATGAAATGACAGAAAAAAATAAAGAAAACAAAGAACAAGATAAAAGTATGGATGCAGAGATACTCATTGATATGAGGCAATAAAACAGCATACCTACGAAGAAATAAATTACGATATGACAACAGAAAAGCAAATCCCGAAGAGGCTCTACCCAGATCTACACAATGACGGGAAAGAGGAAAAAATAGACAAGAAAGACAAAATCTGCAACCTTTTGAAAAGAGGGAATTGCAGATTTGGAGAAAGATGTTACTACAAACATCCTAAGGTATGTCAAAACTATGAAATATATGGTAAATGTGCATACTTAGATGGCTAGGGGGATGATTGCAGAGATCTGCATCCAAAAATATGTAAAAACCTAAAAGAAGGAAAAGGATGTAAGTTCGACAAAAAATGCAAATATATGCACCCTGTAGCCATGAATCATAATCAAATAAATAACCAACCAAGTAATAAAATCCAAAATAAGAAAGAAACAAATAAAGAGAGAAATCAAGAATATCAGGTAAAAGAGAAAAGCAAACCACCAATGAGATATGCAGAGGTGTCTGCAAAAAATTTCAAAGCATCAGCTCCGAAATTCTACTCAAGAGATAATAACTGTATTTATTATGCAAGAGGATATTGCAGAAACGGAGAAAATTGCAGATTCAGACACAAAATGAATAATTATGATGAAGGAAGATCAAATATTATGGAAAAGTTGGATTTTTAATGTCAGAATTTCTGGAAATGAAAAAAGAACAACATACCAGAACAGGAAAGAGACATGGGAAATCCTTATTACTACCAATATTAAATGAAGGAGAAAACACGCAAACCATCATAGTGATGAATGCACAGGGTTTAATTACGAGTAACTCAAAAAGAAAAATAGAGTACTTAGAAGAACTAACCCAAAATGAAAAGAAAATAGATATAATGAATATAAGTGAAACCTGGTATTCCCAAGAGACTGGGAATGATGATCAAATAAAAGGGTTCCAAACTTATAGATCAGATAGAAAAAATAGGAATCAAGGGGGAACCGCAATATATGGGAAAGACAAAAAAACAAGGAAAAATATATGAGAAATATAGTAACTCAGAATGTGAACTAATAGCGGTAGAATTTGAATCTGAAAAATTGATGAACATAGTAATATATAGACCTCCTAATACTAAGAGTTGACTTAATAATTGAAAAATTGGATGATATATGTAGAAATCACAAGGACTGGACTATTCTCCTATCTGGTGACTTCAACTTTCCTTTCGTAGAATGGAAAGAACGAATAGGAGACTGTGGTTGTACTTATACATATAAAAAAGAGAGTAATAGTAGTGCAGAAGATAAGAGGCAATTTGAAAAGCTATTAGATATGCTACTAGAATACAACATTCAACAAATAAATCACCTGCCAACAAGAAAGGAAAAAAATACTTAGACCTAGTATTTGTGAACGAGATGAATTATGTTAAAGAAATAGTTTATAATGCGAGTATTTCAGATCATAATGTCATAGAATTAACAGTTCATTCCAAAAGCAAGTGAAAATAGAGATAAGCAAGAAATGAAAAAGTGGGAAGGATATGGAAAAAAATACAACTTCTACAGTAAAAATATTAAAATGGTCAGAAATTAATGAAGAATTAAACAAAGATTGGGATAACATTTTCGTAAGTGATGAACATAAGGGTAAATACGGAGATATTATATTATTATTGGAGAAATAGTGGATAAATATATACCGAAGAAGAAAAGTAAACATCATTCATGCATACCAAGAGACAGAAGAATCTTGTTCCAGAAAATCAGAAAGTGGAAAAAAGGTCTTGCAAAAGAAAAAAATGCATGGAAAGTTATAGAACTAAAAAGTAAGATAGAAAATGCAGAACAAAAGATTATACAATCAAAAGAAAATGAAAAACGGGACTTGGAAGAAAAAACCCTATTAAATATCAAGCAAATCCCCAAACTATTATACTCATATGCGAAGAAGATGAATAAAAGAAGAATAGAAATAGGCCCTCTGAGAATTGAAGGGAGATTAACGAATGAAAAAAAGGAAATTTGCAACATACTGGCAGAACGATATAAGAGAGAATTCACCCCTAGAATAGATAATGATATAGAAGTAAGGGACGAAAATAGTGAATATTTAGCTGACATAGAAATTAATGAAGCTGATATGTGCAGGCAATTAATGAAATTAAAAATGGAGCTGCTGCAGGGCCGGATGGAGTCCCTGCTATTTTGTTAAAGAAAGTAGTTCATTCTATCGCAAAGCCACTTGCAATATTATTAAGACAAAGTGTAGATACAGGCAAGATTTATGATGAGCACAAATTAGCATATATCACCCCTACTTTCAAAAGTGGATCAAGACTAGAGGCAAGTAATGATAGGCCTGTGAGTCTAACATCACATATTATGAAAGTGTATGAAAGGGTAATGAAGAAAAATATTATGAAACATTTAATAAAAAATAATTTGTTTAATATAGGACAACACGGTTTCGTACCCGGAAAAAGTACACAAACCCAACTGTTAGTCCACCGTGAGAACATATTCAAAAATATGAAAAGCGGAAATGAAACAGATGTGGTTTATCTAGACTTTGCAAAAGCTTTTGACAAAGTAGACCATAATATATTAGCAAAGAAAATTAGAAAACACAATATCGTAGATAAAGTAGGAGGATGGTTAAAAGAATTTTTACACAACAGAAAACAGATAGTTATTGCAAACGATGAGAAATCGGATGAAACCAAGGTAATATCCGGTGTGCCACAAGGTACGGTGCTAGCTGCAATATTGTTTGTTATTATGATTGAAGACATAGACAGTAATGTTAAGGATTCGGTAGTGAGTAGTTTCGCTGATGACACAAGAATAAGTAGAGAAATTACTTGTGATGAAGATAGGAACGCTCTACAAAGAGACCTTAACAAAGTATATGATTGGGCAGAGGTAAATAGGATGGTATTTAACTCTGATAAATTTGAATCAATAAATTATGGAGACAGAGAAGGAAAGCTATATGCATATAGGGGACCTAATAATGAGGACAAATCACAAATAAGGAAGCAGTTAAAGACCTTGGTGTGATGATGAATAGGAACATGTTATGCAATGATCAAATAGCCATTCTGTTGGCAAAATGTAAAGCAAAAATGGGAATGTTGTTACGGCACTTCAAAACAAGAAAAGCTGAACACATGATTATGCTTTATAAAACATATGTTCGTAGTCCACTTGAATATTGCAATATGATATGGTACCCACACTATCAAAAGGATATTGCACAAATAGAGAGTGTACAAAGGTCCTTTACAGCTAGAATAGAAGAAGTTAAGGACCTAGACTACTGGGAAAGACTACAATCTTAAAATTATATAGTCTAGAAAGGAGAAGAGAACGCTACATGATAATTCAGGCATGGAAACAGATAGAAGGAATAACAGAAAATATCATGGAACTAAAAATATCAGAAAGAGCAAGCAGAGGTAGATTAATAGTGCCCAAAACTATACCAGGAAAAATAAGGAAAGCACACAGAATATTAATCCACTACGCACCAGCATCGATAATGCAGCGTCTATTCAATGCGTTGCCAGCTCATCTGAGGAATATATCAGGAGTGAGCGTAGATGTGTTTAAGAATAAGCTCGACAAATATCTAAACTGCATCCCAGACCATCCAAGATTGGAAGATGCAAAATATACCGGAAGATGTACTAGCAACTCTCTGGTAGACATTAGAGGCGCCTCACACTGAGGGACCTGGGGCAACCCGAACGAACTGTAAGGTCTGTAAGGTAAGGTGTCTCTCTCTCTCTCTTACTGAGATGAGAGAATTTCTATGGTACGTGTATGTTTATTAACCCTTTAACGCCTAAGGGGTATAATAAAATTCGTCTCCCGTATGCTGGGGGTGTCTCGGAGTGACCGCCGAATCTGAATGTTTTTTTTTTTTTTTTTTTTTTTTTTTTTTTTTGTCAAAAAATCACAGTGCGCTTAGTTTTCAAGATTAAGAGTTCATTTTTGGCTCCTTTTTTTTTTTGTCATTGCCTGAAGTTTAGTATGCAACCATCAGAAATGAAAAAATATCATATATAAATAATGCGATATATGATAGCACGAAAACAAAATTTCACATATAATTGTATTCAAATCGCGCTGTGAGCAAAACGGTTAAAGCTAACGAATACACTAAATTGCTATCATTTTGGTATATAACACATTGTAAAACGATCAAAGCAACACAGAAAAAATATTATCACAAAATGATGCATGAATTCGTAACGCGCGGATGTAAAAAAAATTTTTTGTACATGCAACTTCCCCGGCAGATATATACTTAGCTATAGTCTCCGACGTCCCGACAGAATTTCAAATTTCGCGGCACACGCTACAGGTAGGTCAGGTGATCTACCCTCCCCCCGCTGGGTGGCGGGACTAGGAACCATTCCCGTTTCCTAATCAGATTTTCTCTGTCGCCTGTTCCAACAACACCCGTTGTTGGTTCCTCCTGATTTGGATTTCGTTTTTCGTTTGCTGTGGATCTTTTGACTGTCTTTTGGTGACGTATTGGATCGTTGGCTTGGCATACGCTTTTGTTTACTTTTTATAATTCTCTAATGCGTCAGACGCTAGTACTGTGTTTAGAATATGGGTGATGAATGTGTGATGTAAGACTATAGAAGGATTCGGTAGATCCTCGCACTGTAGAAGAGTAATTTAATTTTTGTTTTTTTCTAAGGAACTACCACTTTGTTGTAAGACAGTCATATTTACGTACTGTATGCAGTTACTGAATGACAGTCATTAACACGAAACATTTGACATGAAGATATGATGAGAATCCTTAAGAGAGCCTTCATTGTTGTAGTTCTATAGATCACTTATTAATGCATTGTCTATTAATAATCCTTGTACTGAATGTGAGATTTTGAATGAGGAAGAAGTCTCTTTCTTCTTCTTTGAGGAAGTTAGAGAAGAACAGAGTTAGGAAAGCTTCGTCTAGAAACGAGCTAGTTGAGGAGGCTTTAGAACCTAACCTTAATGTGGTTGTTGCAACCTCTCCTCCATTTTCAGCCCCTTCTCCCTTCTTCGAACCTGCGGATTCGTCTTCGAGATGGAGCGCCTCAGCGGAGTGGCTGGTTGGTCCCGTTGCTGAATAACCACTGGTTCCATACAACGTAAAAGTACCATACAAACAAACAAACGAAGTGAGTTTGATTTATATATTTCTGGCATGAAAGCCGAGATTCGCAGGTTGGAATTGCAGTTGCTTGCAATGGAAGGTAAGAGTGCTGTGGGAAGTTTTTGTGCAGTGTTCCCAGTGTAGTGGAGGGGGCGTCTGTCCGGCTCCGCAGTGCTCCTAGGCCTAGACCTCTTCCAAACTCCCAGTACCAGGGGAGGAGGAATGTCGACAGCCGTAAGGAGGATGTAGAGCATCCCCAATGGTCAGGTGTCCCCTCGGCAGGCTCTGTTGTCTCGACCCAGACTGCCATGGATCGCCACAGAAAAGGCATCCTGAGGAAGTGCTTCTTCCGATTCGGCTTCTCCAGGCCGTGAGACACTTCTCTCCTCACAGGCTCGCTTCTCCTAGCAGGCGCTCGGCGCCAGCCAGGCGCTCGTCTCCCATTAGGCACTTTTCTCCTTGCAGGCGCGATTCGCCTGAGGAGTCGCCTTTTTGACAGGAAGTTTACCTTCTCCCGAAGGATATCAGGAGAAGTCTACTAAGCGGGTCCTTGTGGACCTCCAGGAGCAACTTTCTACGTTGATGGGCGCTCTGGTTAAGGACCCTCCTCGCAAGAAGGACATCGCGCTTCCGATCAAGAGCTCTGAGCTCCCCCCTCGCAAGAGACGTGCCTCTCAGGACAGGACCTTCTCCAGAATTCCAGGCTCCTCTCCCCTGTTAGGTGCTCTTCTCCAGTTAGCCGCTCCTCTTATAGCAAGCAAGCGGGCTCCTCATGGCAGGCGCTCCTCTCCTAGCAGGTGCTTTTTGCGCCTACCAGGCGCTCTTCTCACAGCAGGCGCCTCCCACCTGGCAGGCGTGACTCTCCTGACAGGCGCTTTACTCCTGGTAGACGCCCCTCTCCTCACAAGCACTCTTAACATGATAGACACGCCTCTCCTCACAGACGCTCCTCTCTTAGCAGACGCTTTTTCTCCTGGCAGGCTCTCTTCTTCAGGCAGACGCCTTACTCCTGGTAGGCGCCCTTCTTCGGACAGAAAAGCCTCTACTACATGGAGGACTGCGCGACCGGGTGGGGATCTTCGGATCCTACCTGGCGTAAGCCCAGTCATTGAGGAGGGATCCTGCCCCATCCTCGATTTCTACGGGAATCGAGAGAACCACCAACCGGTGATCATCTGACGAATTCGGTTGGGGTTTCGCCGAGTGCTTAAGATTCTGCGGAATTTCTAGCACTCGCAGTGTTCGAGTTTTTTACAATCTCTTAACACTTAAGCGAAACCTCGGTCCAAGATGAGCTGGACGAGAATCTCCGATAATTTTTACCTCAAAATTCGAGAACACCGCCAAATGCTTGAATTCCTGGATTAGGTTCTGTCATGTAAGCGGGGTGGCCCCATTGACAAGATCCTAGAGGTTCTGTCATGTAAGTGGATAAGCCTCCATTGACAAGATCCAAAGGCTTGTCATGTAAGTGGGCTAGTCCCCATTGACAAAGATCCTATAAGGTTCTGTCGCGTAAGCGGGTAAGCCCCCATTGACAAGATCCAGAAGAACTCTCAGTCATAGGTCACCACCTCGCTAAGGCTCTTCAGGCAGAGCAGACTCATAGACAATGTCCATGATGTCTTCTGCCCAATAAGATAAGAAGCTTGAACTGTTGTCTTTGGTACTCTGTTCACAATTGAAGCTTTCCTTCGGGAAAGACTTCTCCTTCATTCTCTTGACTAGAGAACAAAGGCGGTTGATCTCCAATCCTTACTCTCATTCCTCGTAGGGAAAAGAATGTAGGATTGAGGTAGTTGTACAGAAACCTACAAAATTCTACGTATTTTACCTTCGCGACATGATTCTGTTAAGCAGTTGAACTGTCTGGGGTGTAGGCGCATACCGTAGTTAGCTCTACGGATGGCGACCGAGACAACGAGTATCCTAATTGAACTGCTAATCGGGGCTCCCTGCAACCTCCCACGAGTTACCAGTTTCGATTTTAGATACTTATGGTATTGTCACGACAACACCAACTCAGCTTTTGTATTTACTGAAATCCATTTCGCTTAAATATAATTCCTCGAGCGTATTTTTATGCTCGATGGTTCTAGCCGAACACATTTCCTTCATGGAATGGATTACATGGCAACTCAGGATGACGAGTCGGCGAGAGCTAACAGTGTATGAGTCGGCTGTCACTGCGATAACAGCTCAATACCAGCTGGCTCTCCGAGATGCACGGTCGGTTGCTTCTCTCTCCCCTGCAATGATTGGCTGCCGAACCGTAACTCTGCCCAACAATCACAGACTTAGGTCTCTGATTAACGGGGATTCTCGCATACATGAATGACCATCTACTCCTGTGATGCTCGGTTTCATCGCCTTCGACATTGCGAGAAATTTTCAACAGAGATATCTCTTGGACTCTCTCTTTTTTCTGTTTACCGCACTGTAGCAGAAGTCTGTACTAGTCTACCGCTGGATCGCACTGCGATAATGCGGAATGTTTTTTCTTCAGACATCGGAGTTTGTCTTCAAAATATCTCGTATTAGTAGGTGTGCAATTGTTCATTGTTCACCCCGAATTAACAGATATATTGGAAGACATCGCCTATTCCCAGGCCTGACAGCTCTGCTTCCAAATGTTCAACCCATGAGAAGCAGTTCTGCAGGCAGTACTTCCCGGGGTTTTTCATTACTGAAAAACGCCCCGCTTTCATAGCAATTACGACTTCTCCCCGGACAGCAATGAAATAGAGGTTAGCGTTTTCAGTCATTGGTAAGCACAGGTTCAGAATCTTGAGAATCTCTCTCGATTCAGCTGTGAAGAAGTACGTTGCATTCTCTGTCCTCCTTCGTCTTCTACGGCACAGTGTTGTTTCTCCTTAGCTGAGATTCAACTACTATGAGAATGGCGTGCCATCAGGAACCTCGGTCTCTAGAAGGCAACTGACTTTCACCTGTTGGGGCACATGCCTTAACAGAATCATCACCTCCCCGTCCGGCATCGGTGACAAATAAATATACGTTTTTAATGGTCTCTCGGCATAACCCTTCAAAGGCGAAGGTCACGTGAGTTGCTCGGATTCTTGGGCAACTTACCTCGATACCGAACGCAGTCAGTCGGCAGCTGTCAGAGCGCCCGGATCAGTTATGAACTACGGTGTAGACTTAGTTCGAGTGTACCAAGAACTTCGCTGCGGACTCCTTCCTGAGCCTGGAAGGGGTAATAGGGTCTGAGTTGGTGGTTTTCCCCACTCAGAATGAACAAGGGCTTGTCTCTTCTAAAAGCCAGAACCGCACCTAGTGTCTTTCTCAGAAGCCTCAGAGTCGGGATGGGGAGCAACACTAGGGGCGAAAAAAGTGTCAGGCACCTGGAAGGGGGACCAGGTGAACTGGCACATCAACAAGAAGGAGTTGAATACAGTCTTCCTGCCCCTGAGGAGTTTCGAACCAGAAGTCAGAGGCTCGGTGGTCCAGGTCAACTCGGACAACACCACGGCTCTGTCATATATAAGGAAACAGGGAGGGACTCATTACGTCTCCCTGTACGAAACAGCAAGAGACCGGTTGCTGTGGGCAGAGGAGAGAGAAATTATACTTCTCACCAGATTTGTTCAGGGAGAGAAGAACGTAAGGGCAGACCTGCTGAGCAGGAGAGATCAAGTCCTCCCCACAGAATGGACTCTCCATCAAGACGTTTGCCAGTTGTTGTGGAGCCTTTGGGGGCAGACCACACATAGACCTTTTTTGCCACAAATTAGAACAAGAGACTGGACAACTTTTGCTCCTCCATTTTGGATCCAAGAGCAATAACGGTAGACACACTCCTTCTAGACTGGACAGGGATAGACGGCTACGCGTTTCCCCCATTCAAGATTTTTGGGGAAGTATTGTGAAAGTTCGTCCCCTCAACAGGAACGAAACTAACTCTGGTCGCTCCCTTTTGGCCCGCTCAGGAATGGACTTCCCCAGATCTCTTCCACTCAGGAGAGATCTGCTCAGACAACCCCACTGTGACAGGTTTCACTAAAACCTCCCCACTCTCTGCCTGACTACCTTCAGACTATCGGGAGATTTGTCAGAGTGAGAGGCTTTTCGCACAAGGCTGCTTGTGCAATCGCCAGAGCCCGCAGGTCATCAACCTTGCGAGTCTACCAGTCGAAGTGGGAAGTGTTTTGGAGATGGTGCAGGACGAAGAAACTATCCTCATCCAATACCCCAGTGACCATAATTGCTGACTTCCTTCTCTTTGTAAGAGAAGAATGCAGCTTAGCTGTCTCTATGATTAAGGTTATTGTAGCATGCTATCCGCGGTGTTCAGGAACAGGGACCTGAATATCGCGGAGGATAAGATCTGCATAATCTTATCAGATCTTTTGAGACAACTAAGAAGTACTAGTACTCTAGACCGCCTAGTTGGAACTTAGATGTGGTTCTCAAGTTCCTAGTAGTATCGGACAAGTTCGAACCCCCTCAACAGGCGTCCTTCAGGGACCTGACTAGAAAGTCTGTTTCTTTTAGCGCTGGCGACTGCTAGAAGAGTTAGCATGCTTCAGGCTCTGGATGCTAGAGTAGGGTTTAAAGGAGAGTCGCCAATCTGCTCTTTTAAAACTTTTGTTCTTAGCGAAGAACGAGAATCCCTCAAAACCCTGGCCTTGAAGTTTTGTGGTCAAAGGGCTCTCACCCATAGTGGGAAGAGAGATAGAGAGATCTCTGTGCCCTGTCAGGACCCTTAAAATTCTACCTGAAAAAAAAAAAAAAAAGGAAGACGATGACGATTAAGGGCAACCTAAAGAGTCTCTGGTGTTCTGTCAGAGATCCCAGAATTCCCATTTCTAAGAATGCTCTGGTGTTCTTTATGAGGAACGTCATAACAGGCGCATGCGATGTGCGATGATGAACAGTTTAAACTCCTTAGAGTTAAAGCACATGAAGTAAGGGCCATCGCGACACCTCTGGCGTTTCAGAAGAATATGTCGCTGAACAATATTGTAGCCTCTACATCCTGGAGATGCAACTCAATGTTTGCTTCTCTCTACTTGGGAGATGTGAGAGTGACTTACGATAAGTGCTTCTCGTTTTGGCCCTACATATCTGCTGTTTCAGTGCTGGGACAAGGAGCTGAGACTAATCCTTGTTAGTTTAGTTTAATTTTTAATTTGGTGTTATGTTTTTATATTTGTTTGAAAGAGGGTTAAGTGGTAACCCATTTCAATTGTTAGCTCTAACACGGGTTAGAGTTGGTCAGGTGGTCGGGATTGGTTTTGTGCTCCTTGTTGTATATTGATACTAAAGCTCTGTCATGTAAGAGGGCGAGTCCCCATTGATATGATACAGGTTAAGGCTCTGTCATGTAAGTGGGTCAGCCCCCATTGACACGATCCAGTAGAAGGCTCTGTCAAGTAAGTGGGCCAGCCCCCATTGACACGATCCAGGAGGGCTATCGGTCACAGGTCTCATCCTTGCTGAAGCTGTTGAGGCAAGCAGACTCATAGACAGTATCCATGAAGTCTTCTGCCCATTCAGGTAGGAACCAAGGTTTTTTTTTATAACCTACAACATATGTTGTTTTCCTGTTTTGTTATATTTAGTATTTAGCTGTCTCTTACCCTCCACCAAGGGTGCCAATCAGCTAAGTATATATCTGCCGGGGAAGTTGCATGTACAAAAATGATTTTGTTATGATATAATAAAGTTTTGTACATACTTACCCGGCAGATATATACGATTAATGGCCCGCCCAGCCTCCCCTCAGGAGACAGGTGGAAGAGAAAATCTAATTAGGAAACGGGAATGGTTCCTAGTCCCGCCACCCAGCGGCGGGAGGGTAGATCACCTGACCTACCTGTAGCGTGTGCCGCGAAATTTGAAATTCTGTCGGGACGTCGGAGACTAGAGCTAAGTATATATCTGCCAGGTAAGTATGTACAAAACTTTATTGTATCATAACAATATCATTTTTGGTCAAAAATTCACCATAAATCGAAATATTGTTCTAGAGACGTCCAATTTGTTTCAAAATTAAGATAAATGATTGAATATTACTATACTGTAAGAGTTTTAGCTTACAAGTGAAACACCTAATATGAAACGGAGCAAATATTATGAGAATGTGACGTACGCATTTCGGAGATTTGCGGCGGAGAAGCCGCGCGCTAAGGGAAGGAAAGTGTTTTTTAAAAATTCACCATAAATCTAAATATTGTGCTAGAGACTTCAAATTTGTTTCAAAATGAAGATAAATGACTGAATATTACTAGACTGTCAGAGTTTTAGCTTACAATTGCGTTTTTTGACCATTTCGGTAGAGTCAAAGTTGACCGAACGTGGTTTTTTTCTATTTATCGTGATTTATATGCAAATATTTTGAAAATGAGAAAAGCTACAACCTTCAATTATTTTTTGTTGTATTCTTCATGAAATTGTGCACATTTTCATATATAAAACTTTATGTAACGGCTAATTTAAAATGGTGCAAACATTACGACAATCCGACAAAAAAATTATAATTTTTTTCGGAAGAGTTACCTCGCGGACGTAAGGAAAATGTTTTTTATTTTTCATAAATTCACCATAAATCGAAATATTGTTCTAGAGACTTCCAATTTATTGCAAAATAAAGGTAAATGATTGAATATTACTAGAATGTAAGAGTTTTAGCTTAAAATTCCGTTTTTTGACCATTTCGGTCGAGTCAAAGTTGACCAAAGGTTGAAATTTTGGCACTTATCGTTATTTATATAAAAATATTTCAAAACTGATAATAGCTACAACCATGGATTGTTTTTTGTTGTATTCTACATGAAATTGCGCACATTTCCATGTATAAAACTTTATGTAACGGCTAATTTAATATGGTGCAAACATTACAACAATCGGACGAAAAAATATATGATTTTTTCGGAAGAGTTACCACGCTGACGTAAGGAAAAAGATTTTTTTCACAAATTCACCATAAATCGAAATATTGTGATAGAGACTTCCAATTTGTTGCCAAATAAAGGTAAATGATTGACTATTACTAGAATGTAAGAGTTTTAGCTTACAATTGCATTTTTCGGCCATTTCGATAGTCAAAGTTGACCGAAGGTTGAAATTGTGGCACTTATCGTTATTTATATGAAAATATTTCAAAACTGATAAAAGCTACAACCATGGGTTGATTTTTGTTATATTCTACATGAAATTGCACACATTTGCATATATGTGCTAGAGACTTCCAATTTATTGCAAAATAAAGGTAAATGATTGAATATTACTAGAATGTAAGAGTTTTAGCTTAAAATTCCGTTTTTTGACCATTTCGGTCTAGTCAAAAGTTTGACCAAAGGTTGAAATTTTCGGCCACTTATCGGTTTATTTATAAAAAATAAAAATTTATTTTCAAAACTGGATAAAAGCATACAACCGTGGAGTTGTTTTGGGGGTTGTATTCTTTACATGAAATTGCGCACATTTCCATGTATAAAAAACTTTATGTAATCGGCTTAATTTAATATGGTGCAAACTTTTTTGACATTACAACAATCGGTGTACGCAAAAATATATGATTTTTTCGGAAGAGTTACCACGCTGACGTAAGGAAAAAGATTTTTTTCCACAAATTCACCATAAATCGAAATATTGTGATAGAGACTTCCAATTTGTTGCCAAATAAAGGTAAATGATTGACTATTACTAGAATGTAAGAGTTTTAGCTTACAATTGCATTTTTCGGCCATTTCGATAGTCAAAGTTGACCGAAGGTTGAAATTGTGGCACTTATCGTTATTTATATGAAAATATTTCAAAACTGATAAAAGCTACAACCATGGGTTGATTTTTGTTATATTCTACATGAAATTGCACACATTTGCATATATAAAACTTTATGTAACAGCTAATTTAAAATGGTGCAAACATTACGACAATCGGACAAAAAAAATTTATGATTTTTTCAGAAGAGTTACCGCGCGGACATAAGGAAAAAGTTTTTTTCATAAATTCACCATAAATCAAAATATTGTGCTAGAGACTTCCAATTTGTTGCAAAATGAAGGTAAATGATTGAATATTACTAGAATATAAGAGTTTTAGCTTACAATTGTGTTTTTCGACCATTTTGGTAGATTCAAAGTTGACGCAAGGTTAAAATTTTGGCACTTATCGTTATTTATATAAAAATAGTTCAAAACTGATCAAAGCTACAACCATGAGTTGTTTATTGTTATATTCTACATGAAATTGCGCACATTTTCATATATAATACTCTATGTAATGGCTAATATGAAATGGTGCAAAAATTATGTCAAAGTGACGAAATAATTTCTGAGATGTGTCGCTGATGCTTTTTAGTGTGAGAAAAAAGAAATTTGCGCTTGCGCGCCTGGGTAATGATTGTAAACAAAACAACAGCTTGATCTGTGAGCTCCCAGCATCCCCCAAGGCATGTGATTCAAAAGTTTTTGCCTAGTAGGCTTATAACTATTTTTCTGCGAATTAAAAAAAAAAAACTTTTATATCGACATACCATATGTCGGTTCAGCACCTGACAGACAATTTTTGTCAACATTTAATATGTCCAATCGGCATTAAAGGGTTAAGAGCTGTGTTAACTTCTACCTCTCACGGACGTGGATCACCCCTATGCGTAGGTAGATTTGGTTGAGGAAGATGATCATCGCTCTTCAACCTCGTGGAAGTCTCTCATTCGTTCTTTGTCTCCTCAACTGTACAAGTTCACCATAAAGATGATAGGGCTTCTGGCGTCAAGAAATTGGCGGTAGTGGTTCTTCATGTTAGATGTCCAGTTGCTCAGAGGCCTCTAAGATGTATTTTTTCTCGATTTGTCTCGGTCACCTGCAAGGACATAAGCCTGTTGCTTATATCCACTGATGTTTTTCAGGTCGTGGCAGAGATGTTGATGACAGATGTTTCTGTCCTGGCTGGCTGACTTCTATGACTCTTTGTGGTGCTGAGAGTGACCATCTTTCTCCGGTTTCCAGGGGACCATGGCATTCCTTGTCTTGTTCTCCTAGGGAAACCGACATTAGTTGTTCACCTTCCACAGTCTGTGGTCATGACTTGCCAAGGCGCAGGGATTGTGATTCTTGGAGGAAAAGGGATGATGTTCGTCCTTCGAGCAAAACCTCTTCAAGGGCCAAAGGAAACAATTGGGATCCCTCTCTACCTTGTGCTTCAGGATTTCAGACTTCTATGCAGGATACAAAGGATTGGGAGAGTCAAGAGTTTCTTTATTCCTACATGGGGATTATTGATCTCATTCATGAGTAAAATCATCTTTCTAAGAGGACTCTGTCCATGATGACCCTTATGGGAGTTTTGTGTCGCTGATGAATAGGCAGGTCAACTCGAATGTGATTCATTTGAAACCTGGGTTGACCCTGGATCAAGTTTGGGCTGAGAGCCCTTCGTTAACCTTTCAAGAAGCTTCTCCCTTGAAGTCAACTGCCTCATCTGCCTTTTAGACTGTCTCATGGGGTCGTCAGCAGTGGCTAAGATATCTTTGTCCCATTTTGCAAGAGGAGCTGTCAGCAGTCCTATTTTCATCAGGTTACTTAAATCTAGTGTTAAGGCCATTTTGTACCTAGGTGATCTTAATGTGAATTTATGGGCTAACTTGCCACTGCTTATAATATACGCAGCCTTCTGTAAAGTAGATTATTCTGTGGATACAGATTTGTTGTTGTCTTTATGGAATGGGGAACTAGAATCCCAGCTGCTTCTACCTAGGGATCAGTTGGAGGTTGTGTTAGAAAGACAGCAGGCTGACAATAACGATCGGCTTGTCCAGTAGTCAGTGACCAAGTTGTTGGCTCAATCCTACACCAGCTCCATGGCAGGAATATGCAAATCCCCTACCCGGGAGCCTTCAAGACCATCGACTTTGACTAGGGCTCCTCAACCAGCACCGACTCCAAAGAAGCATTCGAAGCAGCACCCCTTTCAGCCTCGCTCTTCAAGACCAGGGAGAGGGATAGAGGCAGGGGTAGGGCTTGGTAGGTCATCAATAGAGAGTGTGCTACTCCTTGCCCATTTCCACTGGTGAGCCATTCAACCAAGTGGCAATTGCATGAAGCAGAATTGTAGGTAGTAGATGTCCTTTGGGTAAGATATCTGCTTCCATTCGGCTTCTTCCTCTCTCTTATCGTCCTCTCATACACTTGACATACATCCAAGGCTCTCCGAAGCATTTAGCTTTCCAGGAGGAAGTGAGGAAGAAATGATGGACAAAGGTGTAGGGTAAAGGGTAGTACGTCCTTACTCCTCGGTCAACAGTTGAGTCTTCCTAGTGCCAAAACCACTGGCGATGAAGGCCAGTGAAAGGTCTTTTAATGCTGGACCACTTCATCAGGAAGATGAAGTTGAGGATGGAGACACTCCGGACAGTCTTGGCAGTGGTGAGGGAGAATGACTTCATGCTTTCCATAGACTTGGAGGATACCTACTTCCAGATTCCTATCCACCTTTCGTCTGGGAGGTCCCCTCGCTTCATCTTGGGCAGCAGGTATCCCAGTTAGAATTCTTTGCTTTGGGTTGCCAACAGCTCCGCAGGTGTTCACAAAGAGTCTTTACCCCAGTATTGACATTGGCTCACTCTCAGCAAATTTCCCTGTTATGAGGTATCTTGATTGATTAGTTGGTCTTGGTACTCCCAGGAAAGACTAGTATGGGACGGGGACTGTCTTTTCCAGTTTTGTCAGAGCCTAGGTATCATGATAAATCGGGAGCAGTCCAATCTTTTTCTCAGCCAGAGGATTCTTTACCTGCAGTTGAGACTAAAGGAATTTTGGTCCCCAGCAGGAGAGACTCCTTAGCTTTAGGTCTCTCTGTTGGCAGGGATGAGAAGCAACCTTCTGTGGTGGTTGGATGACCAGAACCTAGCAATGGGAGTTCCTCTTTATTCACCCCCTGTGGATCTGCTCCTGTTTCAGACGATGCCTCCTCCAAAGGTTGGGGTGCTCATCTGGAAGAGCTGCTGACCTTGCGGTCATGGAGCTTTCAGGACAAGCAACTCCACATCATGTTGGAGGTGAAAGCAGCCTTCCTGGGTCTTCAGGAATTTCAGGAAAGAGTGGTAGGTCACTCCACGTCATTCTGATGTTGGACAACACCATGGTGGTAAAGTATGTGAACAAACGGGGGCTGGTGTCTAGCCAATTTCATTCAATGACAGTCAAATTGCACTAGTGGACAATCAACAACTCAGTGGAGCTCAAGGCCAGGTACATTCCTGACAAGAGGAATGTGGTGAGCAACATGCTGAGTCATTGTTGTCAAGTTCTAGGTACAGAGCAGTCTCTGCATCAGGATAATAGCAGACAGGCTACTCATCTATGGGGAAGACCCATGTTAAGACCCCTTCACTAAATGTTTAAACAGGAAGCTAGAGGTCTACTGTTCAGTGGTCCTGGGTCCATTTGCGGTAGTGGAGGACACCTTTCAGCATCCTTGGGACAACCTAGAAGTGTACACCTTCCCTCAGTTCTGCCTGATCCATCATGTCCTGAACAGAGTGATGGATTCCAAGAATCCTAGGATGACCCCAGTAGCTCATTTGTGGCCCAAGCAGAGTGGTTCCTGGATCTTCTGTCTCTTTTCTTAGAAGTGCTGAAAGAGATTCTTCCTTGGTACAACCTTCTGTGCCAACCTCATCTGGAGAGGTACCACCAATCGACAGGGTCCGTATTTCTTCACAGCTGGAAACTATCCAGTATCTCTTGCGAGGAGAGGTTTTTCTTGCAAGGCAGCAGCTCAGATGTCTTGCTACCTCAGGAAGTCTTTGTCAGCTCTGTACCAGGGCAAATGGGCCATCTGCTGTGATTGGTGTCATCAACATGGTTGCTTTCCACTTGGAACTTTTGTTCAGCAGATAGTGGATTTTTTTAGCTTTCTCAGAACAGAAATGTCTATGTCTGGAATCAAAGGCTATAGAGCTGCCTTGGGATTAGTTCTTCATCAGATGGACATGGACTTCACTTCATCTTGGGAGATCTCTGTTGTTCAGGAGCTTTGAACAGTCTTGTTCACCTAGGGAACTCAAACCTCTTATGAGGGAGACCTTATTCTGGTTCTGAGTAGTCTCACTCCATCTCCATTTACAGGTATTCTCCTACTTACGATGGGGTTAGGTTCCGAAAAACCCATCGTAAGTTGAGAAAATCGTATCTCGGATATAGCCTAGCCTACACTAAGTTAATCAGTACCATATAGGCTAGGCTATATACACATATATGGAAGATTAGCCTACACTACACTATACCTATACATATAATGGTATAGTAATTATTAATATCAGCTAGTTCGGGTGTTTCAATGCAGATTGACTTATGATAATTAAGTATAAAAAGAAACTTAATAATAAGAACAAGGATCAGACTGTAGCGTAAAGGGTACTCACCAAGATTCGTCCGTTGTCGGCATACGTGATCGGTGTCAGGCTGTTCATGGCTACTATAACTAAAGATCGGAAGAGGAGGATGATGATAAAGCAGCAGGATCATCAATTCGCTCTTCCTCAGATAAAATTTCTTCTTCTGTAAGTTCAGGTGTCTCGAGGAAACAACTGTTCCGAGACGTACAGGATCGAGTCTCAAGTGAGGGGGTAGGGCTGGGGGAAGCGGAATGCACTGGAGTCGTTCTCTTGAAGAAAAAAATCCATTGTAGGTTGCACAGTGCGTTTTTTTCGTTCTTCATAAATTAATCGGTAACATGCAACCTGTCTTGATGAGCCCTCTGAACTTTGGCGTTCCCCCCCCCCCCAAACCGTTCCTCGTCCCCATCCATTTCACTTAAAAGTTTCAGTCCTTGATCAAATAAAGCAAACGCCTCTGCCAGTTTTTTAGTCATAAACGTTCGCTCCAGCTCTTTTATTTCTTCTTCCTCTTCTGCTTTTTTTTCTCTTCTGCAAGTGCAATTAAATCCTCTGCCGTTAGCTCTACATCTTGAACATCTACAAGTTCTTGGATATCTTCCTCGTCAATTTCTAAATCTAAACTTTTCCCAAGTATCAAGATCTTTTTATTGATTTCCACTTCTTCTTCATTCTGATCGAAACCTTTAAACGAGTTTCACATACACTTTCAGCAGATTTTTCCAGACCCCATTCATACACTCTTTCTTTACCTCCTTCCACGCCCTTCCAATGTTCATAATGGAGTTAAGAACACTAAATTCTTTCCAGAAAGTTCTGAGATCTTTCTCCTCGTTATCCGTAGCCTGAACAGCCTGCGCAAACGTGTTCCGAAGATAATACGCCTTGAACGTAGCCAGCACCCTGATCCATGGGTTGTATGAGAGAAGTTGTGTGGTGGCAGAAACACAACTTTTACATTCTCGTTAATATCTCCGATGTGTCTGTAGGGTGGCCCAGGAGCATTGTCGAGAATCAGAAGAATTTTGAAGGGGATGTTATTTTTTCTACAATAATCTTTCACTTCCGGAATGAAGCAATTGAACGAACCAGTCCTCGAACAATATTGCAGTCATCCAAGCTTTTTTATTATGACGGTAATGCACAGGAAGTGTCTGCTTGTCGATGTTTTTTAAAGCCCTTGGATTTTCTGAGTGATAAATCATAAAGGGCTTAAGTTTAACCCAGCCACATTTTCCCCAAGCAGAAGAGTCAATCGATCCTTGTATGCCTTAAACCCGGGCATCACCGTTGCTTGACTTTAGTGGATGTAGGACCGTTGTGGCATACGTTTCCAATAAAGTCCGGTTTCGTCAACATTAAAGATTTGCTCTGGCAAGTAGCCTTCATTAACGACGATCTCGTTTAAAACATCCTTAAATTTAGCGGCCCCATCGGCATCAGCGCTTGCTGCTTCACCGCTAATTTTCACACTGTGAAAATTATGGCGGTTCTTGAAACGACGAAACCATCCAGCACTTGCTGCAAAACTTTTGTTGTGGTTATCATCATAATTCTTCTTCAGCTCTTCAAAAAGCATGCGCGCCTTGTCTGAATGGTTAAGAGGGTGAGCGGCATACGCTTTTGTATTTGATCCTCCATCCACGTGACCAGTAACTGCTCCATTCTTCAAAAGGCCCTATCCTCTTCTTTGATATAACCGTTGAATGAACTGAAGCAGATGCCTTTACAGCATCCATTACGCGTTTCTTGTCCTTGAGGATGGTGGATACCGTCGATTGCGATAAACGTTCGTCACGTGCGATAACCATGACTGCCTTTCCCGCTTCACGCTGGTTTATTATTTTCAGTTTCTGCTCCAAAGTGATGGATTGCCTCTTCTTTTTTGCACTACCAGCAGGACACCTATTTGGTTGTTTGGCAGACATAGTTTTTTTGTTTTAATTTTCGGTACTTAAAAAAACTCTCAAATCACAAACGAACACCGACCTAATGTTTCTTGGTTCAAAACGAGCGCAAGTGAGGTCGAACTCATTGCCGCTGTACCTACGCCAGCCTCTCGCTCTCGGGCCAACATATCGTACAGCGTAGTACGCTGCTGCCAGCGCTCGCTGTGCGCGAAATTTAAAAATACGCATTTTCAACTTTTTTTTTTTTTTTTTTTTAGTATTAATATGCTAAACCCATCGTAACATCGGATTATCGTAAAACAATTATCGTAACTCGAGCACTACCTGTATACCCTTTTGTCGATTGTCAGATGGGGAACTGGCTTTGAAAACAGTTTTCCTTCTGGCTTTGGCTTCCTCGAAAAGAGTTGGAGTGTTCCATGGTCTAGATTGTAGCTTAAGACTCAAAATTTCTTGGTTCCTGATGACCGATTTGCCTATTTTTCCATTCCTCTTGTGAATGAATTTGTTAACAACGATCCTCAAGAGATTCTGCTTTTTCCTGTCAGAGCACTGCATTGTTATCTAAAAAAAACCTGCCACCTGAGTTTTAGGTGTTGTAGAATTTTTGTTAGCACAGGCCAAGCCAAGAAAGAAGTGTCCAAGAATACCATTTCCTTTTGGCTACATGAGTTGATTAGGAAAGCCCACTTCTCAATTTCAAATTCTGTCATCAATATGTGCTGTGCATGACATGAGGGGAATAAGTTCCTCCCTGGCATTCAAGAAGAACTTGTTTGTTTATGTGAATGTTGGTTCCTGGCTTCGGCAAAACCACTTTTACTTCCTTTTACCTAAAGGATATTGCCCACTGGTTCTTGGACACTTTTTCCTTGGGTCCAGTGGTGGCTGCTCAACAAGTTTAGCTCATTCAGTGACCCTGGCCGGACAATTTGTATCTTTCCTAAGATGATAGTATGGAAGTAGGGATGAGGGAGATGACTGGTCTCTTTCTTTCTCTTTTCTTCTTTCTTCAATACCTATGGGCTGGTTGAAGAATAGACACATCATACGCTGGAACTGACTTGATGCTGGTGAGATTGACAGCCATACTGTTATATCACTTTTTGTGTTCCATACAACATACAAATCTGCTTCTCAGTAGTGTATACAGTGGACTCCCTGTATTGTGTTCTCGAGATTTATGGACTTGCATATTCACGGATTTCTCTAGGGATGATATCTACCCATTATTCGTGGAAATTCATGTGTTCATGTTATTTTTCTATGAAAAATATCCACTAATTACCATATTTTCATATTAATTTCATGTTTAAATGCTCTTTTTGTTATAAAACTATTTAAAAAAACACAGGTACAAGCATTTTTAGTGGGTTTTTCTTGAGTTTGAACTAACAAAATAGGCAGTCCTTAGCATTTTTGGAGGGGCTCTGAGTATTTGCAGATTCTAGCTATTCGCGGACGTGTCTGGAACGCATCCCCCGCAAATAGAGGGAGTCCACTGTACTCCTTTATCCAGCAAGGGGAGTGAGGAGTGATGACAAACCCTGTGTTTGTGGCAGTCATGGTTTGTTGCTTGAATAGATATAGTTATCTTTGACATCCATGTATGCTATGAATCTGGACATGATACATTGTATTGACTCCCCTTGTACTGTGTCCTTTTCTTTAGAATTCTCATTTCTAAGGAGGGTGATCAGGTGTGCCGAACCTCCAGTCAGTTCAGGATTCTCATACCTCCTTCCAAATGTGAATCTATCCTAATGTTAAGATCGAAGGTTCCACATATGAACAAATAACAAATTTTTAATTAGGTTATATTTTTCATAGCTAACAAACCTCAGGTCTGAACATTGACTGCCCACCTGTAGCTGTGCCCCTCTTGTCTTCGGTTGGAAGAAAAACTAAAAAGTGTCTCAGGGTGCGAGCGTGGTCACTGACCTGCTTCCACTTCATTTGTGCTTCAGATGCCAGATGCCACAGATTCTTTGCACATACGTACA
>NC_087201.1:61562617-61683303 GCF_015104395.2 Macrobrachium nipponense | reverse complement strand
TGTACGTATGTGCAAGGAATCTGTGGCATCTGGCATCTGAGCACAAATGAAGTGGAAGCAGTCAGCGACCACGCTCGCACCCGTGTGACACTTTTTAGTTTTTCTTCCAACCGAAGACAAGAGGGGCACAGCTACAGGTGGGCAGTCAATGTTCAGACCTGAGGTTGTTAGCTATGAAAAATATCACCTAATTATAAAAATTTGTTATTTGTTCATAGTGAACCTTCGATCTTAACATTAGGATAGATTCACATTGGAAGGAGGTATGAGATCATGAACTGACTGGAGGTTCGGCACACCTGATCACCCTCCTTAGAAATGAGAATTCTAAAGAAAAAGGACACAGTACAAGGGGAGTCAATACAATGTATCATGTCCAGATTCATAGCATACATGGATGTCAAAGATAACTATATCTGTTCAAGCAACAAACCATGACTGCCACAAACACAGGGTTTGTCATCACTCCTCACTCCCCTTGCTGGATAAAGGAGTACAGTGGACTCCCTCTATTTGCGGGGGATGCGTTCCAGACACGTCCGCGAATAGCTAGAATCTGCAAATACTCAGAGCCCCTCCAAAATGCTAAGGACTGCTATTTTGTTAGTTCAAACTCAAGAAAAAACCACTAAAAAATGCTTGTACCTGTGTTTTTTTAAATAGTTTTATAACAAAAAGAGCATTTAAACATGAAATTAATATGAAAATATGGTAATTAGTGGATATTTTTCATAGAAAAATAACATGCAACATGAATTTCACGAATAATGGGTAGATATCATCCCTAGAGAAATCCGTGAATATGCAAGTCCATAAATCTTGAGAACACAATACAGGGAGTCCACTGTATACACTACTGAGAAGCCAGATTTGTATGTTGTATGGAACACAAAAGTGATATAACAGTAGGCTGTCAATCTCACCAGCATCAAGTCAGTTCCAGCGTATGATGTGTCTATTCTTCAACCAGCCCATAGGTATTGAAGAAAGAAGAAAAGAGAAAGAAAGAGACCAGTCATCTCCCTCATCCCTACTTCCATACTATCATCTTAGGAAAGATACAAACTGTCCGGCCAGGGTCACTGAATGAGCTAAACTTGTTGAGCAGCCACCACTGGACCCAAGGAAAAAGTGTCCAAGAACCTGTGGGCAATATCCTTTAGGTAAAAGGAAGTAAAAGTGGTTTTGCCAAAGCCAGGAACCAACATTCACATAAACAAACAAGTTCTTCTTGAATGCCAGGGAGGAACTTATTCCCCTCATGTCATGCACAGCACATATTGATGACAGAATTTGAAATTGAGAAGTGGGCTTTCCTAATCAACTCATGTAGCCAAAAGGAAATGGTATTCTTGGACACTTCTTTCTTGGCTTGGCCTGTGCTAAACAAAAAATTCTACAACACCTAAAACTCAGGTGGCAGGTTTTTTTTAGATAACAATGCAGTGCTCTGACAGGAAAAAGCAGAATCTCTTGAGGATCGTTGTTAACAAATTCATTCACAAGAGGAATGGAAAAATAGCCAAATCGGTCATCAGGAACCAAGAAATTTTGAGTCTTAAGCTACAATCTAGACCATGGAACACTCCAACTCTTTTCGAGGAAGCCAAAGCCAGAAGGAAAACTGTTTTCAAAGCCAGTTCCCCATCTGACAATCGACAAAAGGGTATAAATGGAGATGGAGTGAGACTACTCAGAACCAGAATAAGGTCTCCCTCATAAGAGGTTTGAGTTCCCTAGGTGAACAAGACTGTTCAAAGCTCCTGAACAACAGAGATCTCCCAAGATGAAGTGAAGTCCATGTCCATCTGATGAAGAACTAATCCCAAGGCAGCTCTATAGCCTTTGATTCCAGACATAGACATTTCTGTTCTGAGAAAGCTAAAAAAAATCCACTATCTGCTGAACAAAAGTTCCAAGTGGAAAGCAACCATGTTGATGACACCAATCACAGCAGATGGCCCATTTGCCCTGGTACAGAGCTGACAAAGACTTCCTGAGGTAGCAAGACATCTGAGCTGCTGCCTTGCAAGAAAAACCTCTCCTCGCAAGAGATACTGGATAGTTTCCAGCTGTGAAGAAATACGGACCCTGTCGATTGGTGGTACCTCTCCAGATGAGGTTGGCACAGAAGGTTGTACCAAGGAAGAATCTCTTTCATTGTTCACATACTTTACCACCATGGTGTTGTCCGACATCAGAATGACGTGGAGTGACCTACCACTCTTTCCTGAAATTCCTGAAGACCCAGGAAGGCTGCTTTCACCTCCAACATGATGTGGAGTTGCTTGTCCTGAAAGCTCCATGACCGCAAGGTCAGCAGCTCTTCCAGATGAGCACCCCAACCTTTGGAGGAGGCATCGTCTGAAACAGGAGCAGATCCACAGGGGGTGAATAAAGAGGAACTCCCATTGCTAGGTTCTGGTCATCCAACCACCACAGAAGGTTGCTTCTCATCCCTGCCAACAGAGAGACCTAAAGCTGAGGAGTCTCTCCTGCTGGGGACCAAAATTCCTTTAGTCTCAACTGCAGGTAAAGAATCCTCTGGCTGAGAAAAAGATTGGACTTCTCCCGATTTATCATGATACCTAGGCTCTGACAAAACTGGAAAAGACAGTCCCCGTCCCATACTAGTCTTTCCTGGGAGTACCAAGACCAACTAATCATCAAGATACCTCAACAGGGAAATTCGCTGAGAATGAGCCAATGTCAATACTGGGGTAAAGACTCTTGTGAACACCTGCGGAGCTGTTGGCAACCCAAAGCAAAGAATTCTAACTGGGATACCTCCTGCCCAAGACTGAAGCGGAGGACCCTCCCAGACGAAAGGTGGATAGGAATCTGGAAGTAGGTATCCTCCAAGTCTATGGAAAGCATGAAGTCATTCTCCCTCACCACTGCCAAGACTGTCCGGAGTGTCTCCATCCTCAACTTCATCTTCCTGATGAAGTGGTCCAGCATTAAAAGACCTTTCACTGGCCTTCAATCGCCAGTGGTTTTGGCACTAGGAAGACTCAACTGTTGGACCGAGGAGAAGGACGTACTACCCTTTACCCTACATCCTTGTCCATCATCTTCCTCACTTCCTCCTGGAAAGCTAAATGCTTCGGAGAGCCTTGGATGTATGTCAAGTGTATGAGAGGACGATAAGAGAGAGGAAGAAGCCGAATGGAAGCAGATATCTTACCCAAAGGACATCTACTACCTACAATTCTGCTTCATGCAATTGCCACTTGGTTGAATGGCTCACCAGTGGAAATGGGCAAGGAGTAGCACACTCTCTATTGATGACCTACCAAGCCCTACCCCTGCCTCTATCCCTCTCCCTGGTCTTGAAGAGCGAGGCTGAAAGGGGTGCTGCTTCGAATGCTTCTTTGGAGTTGGTGCTGGTTGAGGAGCCCTAGTCAAAGTCGATGGTCTTGAAGGCTCCCGGGTAGGGGATTGCATATTCTGCCATGGAGCTGGTGTGTAGGATTGAGCCAACAACTTGGTCACTGACTACTGGACAAGCCGATCGTTATTGTCAGCCTGCTGTCTTTCTAACACAACCTCCAACTGATCCCTAGGTAGAAGCAGCTGGGATTCTAGATCCCCATTCCATAAAGACAACAACAAATCTGTATCCACAGAATAATCTACTTTACAGAAGGCTGCGTATATTATAAGCAGTGGCAAGTTAGCCCATAAATTCACATTAAGATCACCTAGGTACAAAATGGCCTTAACACCAGATTAAGTAACCTGATGAAAATAGGACTGCTGACAGCTCCTCTTGCAAAATGGGACAAAGATATCTTAGCCACTGCTGACGACCCCATGAGACAGTCTAAAAGGCAGATGAGGCAGTTGACTTCAAGGGAGAAGCTTCTTGAAAGGTTAACGAAGGGCTCTCAGCCCAAACTTGATCCAGGGTCAACCTAGGTTTCAAATGAATCACATTCGAGTTGACATGCCTATTCATCAGCGACACAAAACTCCCATAAGGGTCATCATGGACAGAGTCCTCTTAAAAAGATGATTTTACTCATGAATGAGATCAATAATCCCCATGTAGGAAGAAAGAAACTCTTGACTCTCCCAAACCTTTGTATCCTGCATAGAAGTCTGAAATCCTGAAGCAAAAGGTAGAGAGGGATCCCAATTGTTTCCTTTGGCCCTTGAAGAGTTTTTGCTCGAAGGACGAACATCATCCCTTTTCCTCCAAGAATCACAATCCCTGCGCCTTGGCAAGTCATGACCACAGACTGTGGAAGGCGAACAACTAATGTCGGTTTCCCTAGGAGAACAAGACAAGGAATGCCATGGTCCCCTGGAAACCGGAGAAAGATGGTCACTCTCAGCACCACAAAGAGTCATAGAAGTCAGCCAGCCAGGACAGAAACATCTGTCGTCAACATCTCTGCCACGACCTGAAAAACATCAGTGGATATAAGCAACAGGCTTATGTCCTTGCAGGTGACCGAGACAAATCGAGAAAAAATACATCTTAGAGGCCTCTGAGCAACTGGACATCTAACATGAAGAACCACTACCGCCAATTTCTTGACCAGAGCCCTATCATCTTTATGGTGAACTTGTACAGGTTGAGGAGACAAAGAACGAATGAGAGACTTCCACGAGGTTGAAGAGCGATGATCATCTTCCTCAACCAAATCTACCTACGCATAGGGGTGATCCACGTCCGTGAGAGGTAGAAGTCAACACAGCTCTTAACCCTTTAACGCCGATTGGACATATTAAATGTTGACAAAAATTGGTATGTCGATAAAAGTTTTTTTTAAAAATTCGCAGAAAAATAGTTATAAGCCTACTAGGCGAAAACTTTTGAATCACATGCCTTGGGGGATGCTGGGAGCTCACAGATCAAGCTGTTGTTTTGTTTACAATCATTACCCTGGCGCGCAAGCGCGAATTTCTTTTTTCTCACACTAAAAAGCATCAGCGACACATCTCAGAAATTATTTCGTCACTTTGACATAATTTTTGCACCATTTCATATTAGCCGTTACATAGAGTATTATATATGAAAATGTGCGCAATTCCATGTAGAATATAACAATAAACAACTCATGGTTGTAGCTTTTATCAGTTTTGAACTATTTTTATATAAATAACGATAAGTGCCAAAATTTCAACCTTGGGTCAACTTTGAATCTACCAAAATGGTCGAAAAACACATTTGTAAGCTAAAACTCTTATATTCTAGTAATATTCAATCATTTACCTTCATTTTGCAACAAATTGGAAGTCTCTAGCACAATATTTTGATTTATGGTGAATTTATGAAAAAAACTTTTTCCTTATGTCCGAGCGGTAACTCTTCTGAAAAAATCATAATTTTTTTTTTGTCCGATTGTCGTAATGTTTGCACCATTTTAAATTAGCTGTTACATAAAGTTTTATATATGCAAATGTGTGCAATTTCATGTAGAATACAACAAAAATCAACCCATGGTTGTAGCTTTTATTAGTTTTGAAATATTTTCATATAAATAACGATAAGTGCCACAATTTCAACCTTCGGTCAACTTTGACTACCGAAATGGCCAAAAAATGCAATTGTAAGCTAAAACTCTTACATTCTAGTAATAGTCAATCATTTACCTTTATTTTGCAACAAATTGGAAGTCTCTATCACAATATTTCAATTTATGGTGAATTTGTGAAAAAAAACTTTTTCCTTACGTCAGCGCGGTAACTCTTCCGAAAAAATCATATATTTTTTCGTCCGATTGTTGTAATGTTTGCACCATATTAAATTAGCCGTTACATAAAGTTTTATACATGGAAATGTGCGCAATTTCATGTAGAATACAACAAAAAACAATCCATGGTTGCAGCTTTTATCAGTTTTGAAATATTTTTATATAAATAACGATAAGTGCCAAAATTTCAACCTTTGGTCAACTTTGACTCAACCGAAATGGTCGAAAAACGGAATTTTAAGCTAAAACTCTTACATTCTAGTAATATTCAATCATTTACCTTTATTTTGCAATAAATTGGAAGTCTCTAGCACAATATTTCGATGTATGGTGAATTTATGAAAAATAAAAAACATTTTCCTTACGTCCGCGCGGTAACTCTTCAGAAAAAAATTATAATTTTTTTGTCGGATTGTCGTAATGTTTGCACCATTTTAAATTTGAAGTCTCTAGCACAATATTTAGATTTATGGTGAATTTTTTAAAAACACTCTCCTTCCCTCAGCGAAATGCGTACGTCGCATTCTCGTAATATTTGCTCCGTTTCATATTAGGTGTTTCACTTGTAAGCTAAAACTCTTACAGTATAGTAATATTCAATCATTTATCTTAATTTTGAAACAAATTGGACGTCTCTAGAACAATATTTCGATTTATGGTGAAGTTTTGACCAAAATGATATTGTTATGATACAATAAAGTTTTGTACATACTTACCTGGCAGATATATACTTAGCTCTAGTCTCCGACGTCCCGACAGAATTTCAAATTTCGCGGCATACGCTACAGGTAGGTCAGGTGATCTACCCTCCTGCCGCTGGGTGACGGGACTAGGAACCATTCCCGTTTCCTAATTAGATTTTCTCTTCCACCTGTCTCCTAAGGGGAGGCTGGGCGGGCCATTAATCGTATATATCTGCCGGGTAAGTATGTACAAAACTTTATTGTATCATAACAAAATCATTTTTGTACATGCAACTTCCCCGGCAGATATATACTTAGCTGATTGGCACCCTTGGTGGAGGGTAAGAGACAGCTAAATACTAAATATAACAAAACAGGAAAACAACATATGTTGTAGGTTATAAAAAAAACCCTTGGTTCCTACCTGAATGGGCAGAAGACTTCATGGATACTGTCTATGAGTCTGCTTGCCTCAACAGCTTCAGCAAGGATGAGACCAGTGACCGATAGCCCTCCTGGATCGTGTCGATGGGGGCTGGCCCACTTACTTGACAGAGCCTTCTACTGGATCGTGTTAATGGGCGGCTGACCCACTTACATGACAGGAGCCGTTAATCCCTGTATCATATCAATGGGGACTCGCCCTCTTACATGACAGAGCTTTAGTATTAATATACAACAAGGAGCACAAAACCAATCCCGACCACCTGACCAACTCTAACCCGTGTTAGAGCTAACAATTGAAAGGGGTTACCACTTAACCCTCTTTCAAACAAATATAAAAACATAACACCAAATTAAAATTAAAACTAACTAACAAGGATTAGTCTCAGCTCCTTGTCCCAGCACTGAAACAGCAGATATGTAGGGCCAAAACGAGAAGCACTTATCGTAAGTCACTCTCACATCTCCCAAGTAGAGAGAAGCAAACATTGAGTTGCATCTCCAGGATGTAGAGGCTACAATATTGCTCAGCGACATATTCTTCTGAAACGCCAGAGGTGTCGCGATGGCCCTTACTTCATGTGCTTTAATTCTAAGGAGTTACACCGTTCATCATCGCACATCGCATGCGCCTGTTATGACGTTCCTCATAAAGAACACCAGAGCGTTCTTAGAAATGGGAATTCTGGGATCTCTGACAGAACACCAGAGACTCTTTAGGTTGCCCTTAATCGTCGTCTTCTTCCTTTTTTTTTTTTTCCAGGTAGAATTTTAAGGGTCCTGACAGGGCACAGAGATCTCTCTATCTCTCTTCCCACTATGGGTGAGAGCCCTTTGACCACAAAACTTCAAGGCCAGGGTTTCGAGGGATTCTCGTTCTTCGCTAAGAACAAAAGTTTTAAAAGAGCAGATTGGCGACTCTCCTTTAAACCCTACTCTAGCATCCAGAACCTGAAGCATGCTAACTCTTCTAGCAGTCGCCAGCGCTAAAAGAAACAGAGACTTTCTAGTCAGGTCCCTGAAGGACGCCTGTTGAGGGGGTTCGAACTTGTCCGATACTAGGAACTTGAGAACCACATCTAAGTTCCAACTAGGCGGTCTAGAGTACTAGTACTTCTTAGTCGTCTCAAAAGATCTGATAAGATTATGCAGATCTTATCCTCCGCGATATTCAGGTCCCTGTTCCTGAACACCGCGGGTAGCATGCTACAATAACCTTAATCATAGAGACATCTAAGCTGCATTCTTCTCTTACAAAGAGAAGGAAGTCAGCAATTATGGTCACAGGGGTATTGGATGAGGATAGTTTCTTCGTCCTGCACCATCTCCGAAACACTTCCCACTTCGACTGGTAGACTCGCAAGGTTGATGACCTGCGGGCTCTAGCGATCGCACAAGCAGCCTTGTGCGAAAAGCCTCTCACTCTGACAAATCTCCCGATAGTCTGAAGGTAGTCAGGCAGAGAGTGGGGAGGTTTTAGTGAAACCTGTCACAGTGGGGTTGTCTGAGCAGATCTCTCCTGAGTGGAAGAGATCTGGGGAAGTCCATTCCTGAGCGGGCCAAAAGGGAGCGACCAGAGTTAGTTTCGTTCCTGTTGAGGGGACGAACTTTCACAATACTTCCCCCAAAATCTTGAATGGGGGAAACGCGTAGCCGTCTATCCTTGTCCAGTCTAGAAGGAGTGTGTCTACCGTTATTGCTCTTGGATCCAAAATGGAGGAGCAAAAGTTGTCCAGTCTCTTGTTCTAATTTGTGGCAAAAAAGGTCTATGTGTGGTCTGCCCCCAAAGGCTCCACAACAACTGGCAAACGTCTTGATGGAGAGTCCATTCTGTGGGGAGGACTTGATCTCTCCTGCTCAGCAGGTCTGCCCTTACGTTCTTCTCTCCCTGAACAAATCTGGTGAGAAGTATAATTTCTCTCTCCTCTGCCCACAGCAACCGGTCTCTTGCTGTTTCGTACAGGGAGACGTAATGAGTCCCTCCCTGTTTCCTTATATATGACAGAGCCGTGGTGTTGTCCGAGTTGACCTGGACCACCGAGCCTCTGACTTCTGGTTCGAAACTCCTCAGGGGCAGGAAGACTGTATTTAACTCCTTGTTGATGTGCCAGTTCACCTGGTCCCCCTTCCAGGTGCCTGACACTTTTTTCACCCCTAGTGTTGCTCCCCATCCCGACTCTGAGGCTTCTGAGAAAGACACTAGGTGCGGTTCCGGCTTTTAGAAGAGACAAGCCCTTGTTCATTCTGAGTGGGGAAAACCACCAACTCAGACCCTATTACCCCTTCCAGGCTCAGGAAGGAGTCCGCAGCAAAGTTCTTGGTACACTCGAACTAAGTCTACACCGTAGTTCGTAACTGATCCGGGCGCTCTGACAGCTGCCGACTGACTGCGTTCGGTATCGAGGTAAGTTGCCCAAGAATCCGAGCAACTCACGTGACCTTCGCCTTTGAAGGGTTATGCCGAGAGACCATTAAAAACGTATATTTATTTGTCACCGATGCCGGACGGGGAGGTGATGATTCTGTTAAGGCATGTGCCCCAACAGGTGAAAGTCAGTTGCCTTCTAGAGACCGAGGTTCCTGATGGCACGCCATTCTCATAGTAGTTGAATCTCAGCTAAGGAGAAACAACACTATGTGCCGTAGAAGACGAAGGAGGACAGAGAATGCAACGTACTTCTTCACAGCTGAATCGAGAGAGATTCTCAAGATTCTGAACCCGTGCTTACCAATGACTGAAAACGCTAACCTCTATTTCATTGCTGTCCGGGGAGAAGTCGTAATTGCTATGAAAGCGGGGCGTTTTTCAATAATGAAAAACCCCGGGAAGTACTGCCTGCAGAACTGCTTCTCATGGGTTGAACATTTGGAAGCAGAGCTGTCAGGCCTGGGAATAGGCGATGTCTTCCAATATATCTGTTAATTCGGGGTGAACAATGAACAATTGCACACCTACTAATACGAGATATTTTGAAGACAAACTCCGATGTCTGAAGAAAAAACATTCCGCATTATCGCAGTGCGATCCAGCGGTAGACTAGTACAGACTTCTGCTACAGTGCGATAAACAGAAAAAAGAGAGAGTCCAAGAGATATCTCTGTTGAAAATTTCTCGCAATGTCGAAGGCGATGAAACCGAGCATCACAGGAGTAGATGGTCATTCATGTATGCAAGAATCCCCATTAATCAGAGACCTAAGTCTGTGATTGTTGGGCAGAGTTACGGTTCGGCAGCCAATCATTGCAGGGGAGAGAGAAGCAACCGACCGTGCATCTCGGAGAGCCAGCTGGTACTGAGCTGTTATCGCAGTGACAGCTGACTCATACACTGTTAGCTCTCGCCGACTCGTCATCCTGAGTTGCCATGTAATCCATTCCATGAAGGAAATGTGTTCGGCTAGAACCATCGAGCATAAAAATACGCTCGAGCAATTATATTTAAGCGAAATGGATTTCGGTAAATACAAAAGCTGAGTTGGTGTTGTCGTGACAATACCATAAGTATCTAAAATCGAAACTGGTAACTCGTGGGAGGTTGCAGGGAGCCCCGATTAGCAGTTCAATTAGGATACTCGTTGTCTCGGTCGCCATCCGTAGAGCTAACTACGGTATGCGCCTACACCCCAGACAGTTCAACTGCTTAACAGAATCATGTCGCGAAGGTAAAATACGTAGAATTTTGTAGGTTTCTGTACAACTACCTCAATCCTACATTCTTTTCCCTACGAGGAATGAGAGTAAGGATTGGAGATCAACCGCCTTTGTTCTCTAGTCAAGAGAATGAAGGAGAAGTCTTTCCCGAAGGAAAGCTTCAATTGTGAACAGAGTACCAAAGACAACAGTTCAAGCTTCTTATCTTATTAGGCAGAAGACTTCATGGACATTGTCTATGAGTCTGCTCTGCCTGAAGAGCCTCAGTGAGGTAGTGACCTATGACTGAGAGTTTTTCTGGATCTTGTCAATGGGGGCTTACCCGCTTACGCGACAGAACCTTATAGGATCTTTGTCAATGGGGACTAGCCCACTTACATGACAAAGCCTTTTGGATCTTGTCAATGGAGGCTTATCCACTTACATGACAGAACCTCTAGGATCTTGTCAATGGGGCCACCCCGCTTACATGACAGAACCTAATCCAGGAATTCAAGCATTTGGCGGTGTTCTCGAATTTTGAGGTAAAAATTATCGGAGATTCTCGTCCAGCTCATCTTGGACCGAGGTTTCGCTTAAGTGTTAAGAGATTGTAAAAAACTCGAACACTGCGAGTGCTAGAAATTCCGCAGAATCTTAAGCACTCGGCGAAACCCCAACCGAATTCGTCAGATGATCACCGGTTGGTGGTTCTCTCGATTCCCGTAGAAATCGAGGATGGGGCAGGATCCCTCCTCAATGACTGGGCTTACGCCAGGTAGGATCCGAAGATCCCAACCCGGTCGCGCAGTCCTCCATGTAGTAAGAGGCTTTTCTGTCCGAAGAAGGGCGCCTACCAGGAGTAAGGCGCCTGCCTGAAGAAGAGCCTGCCAGGAGAAAAAGCGTCTGCTAAGAGAGGAGCGTCTGTGAGGAGAGGCGTGTCTATCATGTTAAGAGTGCTTGTGAGGAGAGGGGCGTCTACCAGGAGTAGAGCGCCTGTCAGGAGAGTCACGCCTGCCAGGTGGGAGGCGCCTGCTGTGAGAAGAGCGCCTGGTAGGCGCAAAAGCACCTGCTAGGAGAGGAGCGCCTGCCATGAGGAGCCCGCTTGCTATAAGAGGAGCGGCTAACTGGAGAAGAGCACCTAACAGGGGAGAGGAGCCTCGAACTTCTGGGAGAAGGGCTCCTGTCCTGAGAGGCACGTCTCTTGGGAGGGGGGAGCTCAGAGCTCTTGATCGGAAGCGCGATGTCCTTCTTGCGAGGAGGGTCCTTAACCAGAGCGCCCATCAACTTAGAAAGTTGCTCCTGGAGGTCCACAAGGACCCGCTTAGTAGACTTCTCCTGATCTCCTTCGGGAGAAGGTAAACTTCCTGTCAAAAAGGCGACTCCTCAGGCGAATCGCGCCTGCAAGGAGAAAAGTGCCTAATGGGAGACGAGCGCCCGGCTGGCGCCGAGCGCCTGCTAGGAGAGGCGAGCCTGTGAGGAGAGAAGTGTCTCGCGGCCTGGAGAAGCCGAATCGGAAGAAGCACTTCCTCAGGATGCCTTTTCTGTGGCGATCCATGGCAGTCTGGGTCGAGACAACAGAGCCTGCCGAGGGGACACCTGACCATTGGGGATGCTCTACATCCTCCTTACGGCTGTCGACATTCCTCCTCCCCTGGTACTGGGAGTTTGGAAGAGGTCTAGGCCTAGGAGCACTGCGGAGCCGGACAGACGCCCCCTCCACTACACTGGGAACACTGCACAAAAACTTCCCACAGCACTCTTACCTTCCATTGCAAGCAACTGCAATTCCAACCTGCGAATCTCGGCTTTCATGCCAGAAATATATAAATCAAACTCACTTCGTTTGTTTGTTTGTATGGTACTTTTACGTTGTATGGAACCAGTGGTTATTCAGCAACGGGACCAACCAGCCACTCCGCTGAGGCGCTCCATCTCGAAGACGAATCTGCAGGTTCGAAGAAGGGAGAAGGGGCTGAAAATGGAGGAGAGGTTGCAACAACTACATTAAGGTTATGTTCTAAAGCCTCCTCAACTAGCTCGTTAATACGAGAACTACTGGAGTTTCTAGACGAAGCTTTCCTAACTCTGTTCTTCTCTAACTTCCTCAAAGAAGAAGAAAGAGACTTCTTCCTCATTCAAAATCTCACATTTAGTACAAGGATTATTAATAGACAATGCATTAATAAGTGATCTATAGAACTACAACAATGAAGGCTCTCTTAAGGATTCTCATCATATCTTCATGTCAAATGTTTCGTGTTAATGACTGTCATTCAGTAACTGCATACAGTACGTAATTATGACTGTCTTACAACAAAGTGGTAGTTCCTTAGAAAAAAACAAAAATTAAATTACTCTTCTACAGTGCGAGGATCTACCGAATCCTTCTATAGTCTTACATCACACATTCATCACCCATATTCTAAACACAGTACTAGCGTCTGACGCATTAGAGAATTATAAAAAGTAAACAAAAGCGTATGCCAAGCCAACGATCCAATACGTCACCAAAAGACAGTCAAAAGATCCACGGCAAACGAAAAACGAAATCCAAATCAGGAGGAACCAACAACGGGTGTTGTTGGAACAGGCGACAGAGAAAATCTGATTAGGAAACGGGAATGGTTCCTAGTCCCGCCACCCAGCGGGGGGAGGGTAGATCACCTGACCTACCTGTAGCGTGTGCCGCGAAATTTGAAATTCTGTCGGGACGTCGGAGACTATAGCTAAGTATATATCTGCCGGGGAAGTTGCATGTACAAAAAAATTTTTTTACATCCGCACATTACGAATTCATGCATCATTTTGTGATAATATTTTCTCTGTGTTGCTTTGATCGTTTTACAATGTGTTATATACCAAAATGATCGCAATTTAGTGTACTCGTTAGCTTTAACCGTTTTGCTCACAGCGCGATTTGAATACAATTATATGTGAAATTTTGTTTTCGTGCTATCATATATCGCATTATTTATATATGATAATATTTTTTTCATTTCTGATGGTTGCATACTAAACTTCAGGCAATGACAAAAAAAGGAGCCAAAAATGAACTCTTAATCTTGAAAACTAAGCGCACTGTGATTTTTTGGAAAAAAAAAAAAAAAAAACAATTCCAGATTCGGCGCTCACTCCGAGACACCCCCAGCATACGGGAGACGAATTTTATTATACCCCTTAGGCGTTAAAGGGTTAATAAACATACACGTACCATAGAAATTCTCTCATCTCAGTAAAAGAGAGAGAGAGAGAGAGAGAGAGAGAGAGAGAGAGAGAGAATTTTCATGATCCTTAGATGGCAACACACTCCCCCTCCTAACCTGACAGTTGTTGGACCCCAGCCAACTCAGCTTGGCTACCTGGAGTTCAAAGACGCGGAGTAAAATGCATTTTCTTTCATTCTTACATAATTCTTTTTATTAAATCTGAAAGTATGCGTCCTTCAGATATATTGTCAGCATAAAGTCCTTGATGCTGACTGCTTGTAGAACCGTTTTTGGAGTTTCCATTTTGAAACTGGTTTTTCTTATAAACAGATTCAATGTTGACAGGTCTATTACTGTCCTCAACTCCCTGTTGGCTTTGGGTACCAGGAAAAATGTTATTGTTAGTATACAATAAGGTTTTGTACATACTTACCTGGCAGATATATACTTAGCTTTACGTCTCTGACGTCACGACAGAATTCAAAACTCGCGGCACACGCGACAGGTAGGTCAGGTGATCTACCTTACCCGCCGCTGGGTGGCGGCTGTAAGCACCAATCTCCCTTTCCAGCCAGAAATTTTTCTCTTCCACCTGTCTCCTGAGGGGAGGCTGGGAGGGCCATCAATCGTATATATCTGCCAGGTAAGTATGTACAAAACCTTATTGTATACTAACAATAACATTTTTGTACATGAACTTTCCTGTCAGATATATACTTAGCTGATTGACACCCTTGGTGGAGGGAAAGAGACAGCAATACATAAATATGGAAAAAGGGGGAAACAACACTTTTTGTTGTAGAATGTAAAATACAACCTTGGTTCATTACCTGTTTAGGAAAAGAAGACTTCGTAGTTACTGTCTATGAGTCTGCGTTGCCTGAAGAGCTTCAGCGAGGGCGTGACCTACAGCTGACAGACTCTTTGGGTCTATCAAAGGGATTTGGTATCCGCTTACTTGATAGAATCCGAGCAGGATCTTGTCAAAGGGGATTCGCCCTCTTATATGACAGAACCTAACCACTATCATTGCAAGGAGCTCAAACATAAACCGATCACCTAACCAATCTAATCATTGTTAGACATACGACATGAAAGACATGCCTACCCGCATGCTCTTTCAAACAACCAAAAAACTTACAACCTAAACAAGGGGGAAAAAAATATACTACAAAGGATATGTCTCGGCTCCCTGCCCCAGCACCGAATCCGCCGATACGTACGGGCCTAACGCGAAGCACTTTTCATACGTAATTTTGACGTCTCTCAGATAGTGGTTTGCGAAGACTGAGTTGCAACGCCAGAATGTTGCCTTCATAATATTACTCAGGGATATGTTTTTATTGAAAGTTAATGAAGTGGCAATAGCTCTTACTCAAATGAGCTTTGCCACCTTCAGAAGCTTGAATTGACTTTCATCACATATCACATGTGCTTCTTTCACCAGGCTTCTGATGAAGAAAGAAAGCGCATTCTTTGAAAGAGCCCTCCTTGGATCTCTTACAGAGCACCAAAGGTTGACATCATTGCCCTTAAGTTTCTTCTTTCTCTGAAGATAAAACTTTAAACTTCGTACTGGGCAAAGTGACCTCTCTGCTTCCTCGCCTACTAAGGCAGACAAACCTCGGACTTCAAAACTCCTAAGCCAAGGATTTGAGGGGTTCTCGTTCTTAGCCAAGAACGAAGGCAGGAATGCACAGATCGCTGCATCTCCTCTGAACCCCACTTTCCCTTCTATTGCATGGAGTTCACTAATCCTCTTTGCGGAAGCCAATGCCATGAGAAAAAGTGTCTTCCTCGTGAGGTCTCTAAAAGAGGCAGACTGAGGCGGTTCGAACTTAGGGACCTAAGGAAGCGTAGCACTACATCCAGATTCCAACTCGGAATCTCTGGCGAAACCTTTTTGGATGTTTTCAAAAGATCTTATTAGATCATGAAGGTCCTTGACTTCTGAAATGTTTAAGTCTCTGTGCTAAACACTGCAGCCAGCATGCTACGATAACCTTTAATGGTTGATACCGCCAGTCCACTTTTCTCCCTAAGGAAAAGTAAGAAGTCTGCTATTTGGGTTACAGAGGTACTGGAAGAGGAAAAAAAGTGATGGTTCCTACACCACCGTCGAAAGACGTCCCACTTCGATTGTAGACTCTAAGGGTAGAAGGCCTTCTTGCTGCTGCGATAGCCGTTGCAGCTCTTGCAGAAAACCCTCTCGTTCTGACCAAACTTTTGACAGTCTGAAGCCAGTCAGGATCTAGAGCGAGTTTCTGTGATACCTGTCAAAGTGGGGTTGTCTGAGCAGATCGATCCTCTGTGGTAATGTTCTCGGAAAATCTACTAACCATTCCAGTACCTCTGTGAACCATACTGTCGGGTGGGCCAGAAAGGGCTACCAGCGTCATCCTTGCTGCCTCCGATTCTGCAAACTTCTTGAGAGTTTCTCCCAGTATCTTGAAGGGAGGAAAAAGCAATACATGTCTAGGCCCTTCCAATCTAGGAGAAAAGCATCTATTGACACTGCCCAGGGTCGGTCGATATCGGAGAGCAGTAGTTGCCTATCCTCGCATTCTTGGCTGTGGCGAAGAGGTCTATGTGAGGCCTGCCCCAAAGACTCCACAGGTCCTGGCAAACATCCTTGTGAAGAGTCCACTCTGCAGGCAGAACTTGATCTTTCCTGCTTAGGAGGTCTGCTCTGACGTTCTTTTCTCCCTGTACGAACCTGGTAAGGAGACAAATCTTCCTTTCCTCTGCCCACAGCAGAAGTTCTTTTGCTGTCTCGTACAGGGAGAAGGAGTGAGTCCCCCCTTGCTTCCTGATGTAAGCCAGGGCCGTGGTGTTGTCCGAGTTGATCTGACTGCCGAAGCTAGGACGTAGGGCTCCGAATGCTTTCAAAGCTAGCCAAACAGCCATCAGCTCTTTCTTGTTGATGTGCCAGGTCACCTGTTCTTTCTTCCAGGCGCCTGACCACTTCTCTTGAAGTTCCGAGCGTTGCTCCCCAACCTGTTTCCGACGCGTCCGGAATACAACACTTGGTTGGGGTTCGGAATGTGAAGGGACATCCCTTCTGCAAACCTGAGAGGGTTCGCCCACCAAGAGAGGTCCTTCTTGATTTCTCTTGAAATCTTGAAGGAGAACTCTAGGTTTTGAGAACGACACCTCCAGTTTCGATGTAGAAAGAACTGGAGAGGTCTGAGGTGCAACCTTCCTAGAGAAAGGAATTGCTCCAACGAGGAGAGTGTCCCCAACAAACTCATCCACTCCCTCGCTGTGCATACGTCTTTCTCTAGGAAGGCTTTGACTTTCTCTGACCCTCGGGCTATCCTTTCTGGAGAAGGAAAAGCCCAAAAATCCAGAGAAAGCATCCGAATCCCCAGATGGATACGATCTTGACTGGGGATTAACTGAGACTTTTGAAAGTTCACCAAAAGTCCCAGAGAACTCGCCATGAAAAGGGTCTTTTGTAGGTCCTCCAAACATCTTTTCTGTGACTTGGCTCTGATCAGCCAGTCGTCCAAGTAAAGGGACACCCTGACTCCCTCCAAATGTAGCCATCTTGCTACATTTTTCATTAGTCCTGTGAAGACCTGAGGGGCTGTTGAAAGGCCGAAACACAAGGCCCTGAATTGGAATATCCTTCCTCCCATCATGAACCTGAGGTATTTCCTTGAAGAAGGATGGATCGGCACATGGAAGTAAGCGTCCTGAAGATCTAGGGACACCATCCAATCCCCTGGACGAAGAGCCGCCAACACTGAGGATGTCGTCTCCATGGCGAACTTCCTCTTTTCTACAAAGAAATTCAGGGCGCTTACATCCAGAACCGGTCTCCATCCTCCTGAGGCTTTTGGAACTAGAAACAGGCGGTGTAAGAGCCCGCTGAGCATGGTTCGCTTACTAGCTCTATAGCCTCTTTCTCTAACATTTGTTCTACTAGCCTGCGTTAGAGCGTGGCTCATGATGGGATCCCTGTACCTGGCCACCAACTCCCTCGGAGTCGTCGTCAAAAGTGGTCTTTCTGTAAAGGGAATCAGATATCCTTTCCGGATAATCGAGAGGGACCAGTTGTCCGCTCCTCTCTTTGCCCAGGCTCCTGCGAATCTTAGAAGCCTGGCACCTACTGATGTCTGGAGGACTACTTTCCTACTTCTTAGCTCTGGATGAGCGCGAGAAGGATCTTCCTCTCTTGAAGGGTCTATTACCTCTTGAGGTAGAGGCTCTAGAAGGAGGGCCCCCTCGAAAGGGCTCCTGTCTAGCTGGAGTCTCCTTCTTAGTCTTCGTCTGGAAGGAGGTCCTAGGTTTCCGGGCAGACTGAGCGAGCATGTCTTGAGTCACCTTCGCAGAGATAGCTCCTAAGATGTCCTGAATTATCTTCTTTGGGAAGAGAAGCGGCGAGAGTTGCGAATAGAGAAGCGAGGCTCTTTGAGCATGAGAGACGGACTTTGTAAGAAAAGCGAGAAGAAATGATCTTTTCTTAAGAACCCCTGCTCCAAACAGGGAGGCTACTTCGCTCGATCCATCTCTTAACTGCCTTATCCATGCACGTCAGTACACTGTTGAGATCCTCGGGCGAAATGGAATCCGGGTTCTGAGTCTTTTTAGCCAAGACCCCCAAAGACCAGTCAAGGAAGTTGAAGACTTCCAAGACTCTGAACATTCCCTTCAACAGGTGGTCGAGCTCATTCATAGCCCAGGTAGTATCTTAGCTGACAAGAGAGCGTCGTTGCGGCATCCACCAGTGAAGAGGAACGTCCGCTGTCTGCAGATGACGGTAGACCCAGGCCTAGGGGTTCTCCAGACTCATACCAGAAGCCTAGTCTGCCCGTAAGCTTGGAAGGGGGGAAAGAAAACACAGTCTTCCCTTTCTCCTCCTTAGAAGAAGCCCAATCACCAAAACCTCTCAAAGCCTTCTTCATCGAGATGGTTGGCTTCATCCTCACACAGGAGGAAACCTTCGTCTTCTTAGAAGTCGAGAATAACGAGAGAGGAGAAGGAGGAGCGACAGGAGTAAGAGCGTCTCCAAACTCTTGAAGAAGGAGGTCTGTCAGGATCTTGTAGGACAAGACGAAGAATCCTTAACTAAGTCCTCTTCTGAAGGTTCCACTTCATCCACCGAAGAACCTTCGGCTTCTTTACGAGAGCAGCTGGACTTCTCTAAAGAAGCGCGTCTATCTAGTGAGTGTCTGGCAGCCGTCTGGCGCCTATCAGGGGAAGCCAAAGCTTCGGGAGAGCTCCTATCGAATGCATCCTTCCTACTCCGATTAGTGAGTCCTCTGTGATCCTGAAGTCTGCTCCTAGATACATGGGAGTCCAAAGGGGAGCGCCTGCTAGGAGAGGAGAGCCTACTATGCTCACGGCGCCTAACAGAATCCATGCGCCTGCAAAAGGAGAGCGGCTGCCTGGCGAACTGCGCCTAAAATGAGGAGAACGCCTGCTAGGCTCTTGGCGCCTACCTACAGGAGAGCGAATCCCTGGAGAAGATCGCATACTCGGAAACAGGCGTCTACCATGATCCACAAACTTAGATCGAGACGCGTGGGTCTCTGCAAAAGGTAGTCTCTCAGCAGAGACATTTCTTTCAGGCTCTTTACGCCTGACCTGAACAGAGCGGCTAACAGGTGAACCGTGCCTATCAGGAGAAAAGCGTCCTATCTTCCGCACAGCGCTTGGAAGCGGGAGAGAGCGGCTATTCTTGGGGAGTAGCGCCTACCAGGCTCTAGGCGCCTAATACATAAGCGGAGAGATCCTGTCTCTTGAAGAATCCATGTATGAGGGGAGGCTCTCTTATCCGGAGATTGGAGGATCTTCGGAAAGGAGCGAGAAGACGAAGCTGTGCGCTTATCTTTAGACGAGCGCCTACTAGGCGCTAGATCCCTTTCTACTGGAGAAATGAAGTCGCCAGGAGAAAGCTTCTTGGGCGATTGTCGCCTGGAAGACGACAAGTGTCTGCCGAGGGAAGAGCGCCTCCTTCCATCCGCTGTTACAGAGAGAGCCGCCTCCGACTGAGAAGGCAACGCAGGCGAGGGAATAGCCTAGACTTCTTGAGGGGAGAGAGACGTCCTTCTTACGACGCGTACCTCCAGCCAAGGAGCCCGCCAGAGCCGAAATCTGAGCTTGCAGCCCCGCGGAAGAATCCGAGCTGGAGATCTTGCAAAATCCTCCACAGGGGATGAGGATCGAAGCCTACTCTGAGGCGAGAACTCCATGATCCCTTCCTAGGGTTTTCTTGATATCCCACAATTCAGGCTCTTCCTGAAAACATTCCGGGCTGGAAGGAAAGGCGCAAGGAGCCTTCCAGGCTCTCTTTAACGGTCGCGATGAATCCGAGGCGCTCCATCCTCTTCTAGGCGAAGGTGATGAAGAAGTAGAGAAAGCATTGGCGTAAACATCCTTCTTAGAGCGAATAAAGGCAGCCTGGGAACAAACATCAGGATCTACCGAGGGGACGCCTGATCGGTGGGGAGTTCTCCTGACCTTCCTGCGGCTGTTGACTTTCCTCCTCCACTGGGACTGGGAGTCTGGAAGAGGTCTAGGCCTGGAAGCATTAAGGAGCCGATCAGACGCACCCTCCACTGCACTGGGGTCACTGCACAATTCACCTTCACTATTACTCTTACCTTGCAACGAACGAATTTTCTTCTCCATGCTAAGGATCGTTGGCTCTCATGGTTTGCCACTTCCGAAGTCGTTATCTTTTAGGTTTCGAATGCAGGGAGCAGGAGTTGAAACGCGAGAAGGATCTAGTGCTACAACAGGATTGTCTACTTCTACCTCGCTAATACGAGACTTACTAGAACTTCTAGACGAAGCTTTTCTCACCCTGTCTTTCTCCAACTTCCTCAAGTAGGAAGAAAGAGACTTCCATTCACCCTCATCCAACTTCTCACACTCATTACACGGGTTAATAAAAGAACATTCTTTACCCCTACATTTCAAGCATACTGTGTGAGGATCTACCGTAGCTTTCGGTAGCCTCACCTTGCATTCATCTATAGAGCACACCCTAAACATAGAAGATTTCTTAACCTCTACATCAGACATCTTGAAATCAAAGAAAAATCCAAACCAATAGTCAAAAAAACAATCCACAAGCGCGTATGCCAAGCCAACAAGATCAGGTACTTCACCGAAAAGTCAGTCCAAATAAATCCAAGGCAACGAGAATCGAATAAAGCTGTCAGGAGGTAACAACCACAGGTGTAGTCGTCACCGGTGACAGAAAAATTCTGGCTGGAAAGGGAGATTGGTTCTTACAGCCGCCACCCAGCGGCGGGTAAGGTAGATCACCTGACCTACCTGTCGCGTGTGCCGCGAGTTTTGAATTCTGTCGTGACGTCAGAGACATAAAGCTAAGTATATATCTGACAGGAAAGTTCATGTACAAAATCCTGCTGTAAAAGCCCTTTGACGGAATGATCTTGCTAATTCACTTTAGTATTTTCTTTAATGAATTTATATTATTGCTGTTTACATTAATATTGATATTTGAAAGTTAGTAAATCATCATAAAAAACATACATCTCTATAAGAGAGAGAGAAGAGAGAGAGGAGAGAGAGAGACGACGAGAGAGAGAGAGAGAGAGAGAGAGAGAGAAATGGAAAGATTATCGTAGTACAGTAGACCCTTGACTCACGAACACAATCCGTTCCTAGACCTTGGTCGTGTTCCAAATTGTTCGTGACTCGGAGCTAATTTCCCCATAAGGTTTAATGGGAATATATTAATTGGTTCTCGACCCCTACGAACCAATATATATTATGTATATTTTGCCTTATTTTACACAGATAATGTAAAAGTCAGTGTAAAAAACCTTAATATCTAATAATATAATTTTTAAAATGGTAAACTAACACTATAAAAAACGTTTGTAAAGTGAACACTTACTATGACTGGCGAGACTTCTGGCTTGACGGACAAGAGAAGAGGAGGGTGGTGGGTGGGGAGGAGGTTATTGTGCGGAAGGAGACCCTCCCCCATCCAGGTCGGGGAGATCTCGTTCCGGAGATTCAACTCTTCTAGGTTTTTTTGGTGAACGTTTAATCACAAACTTATCCAATGTCTGTTGCCTTTTCCTTCCTTGCATAACTTTTCTGAAATGGCTCATTAAATTTTCATTGGAGCATATTCACGATCCTGTTCGTAACAATTTTGTCGGATGATACAATTCAAGGAAGCACTGGACACATTCCACTTTTCCAATGCGGCTTTTATCACATCACTGCTGACATCTGTAACTTCCTCCCCAGCCTCCTCTTCGTCAGTTGATTTCTTTCTTTATTTCAATGGTTATCTTCCTCTGCACCCTCTTCTCACCATACTCTTCACTTTCTTACTTTCACCACCACTCTTCACTTTCTTAGGGCCCATTATGAAGAAAATCACAAGTTTTAGCGCAAAAAATGCTAAGCGAATTGACGAACGTCTTGTACACAATGAAATGAGACAAAGAGCGATGCGTGGGTGACGCCGTGCGTGGTCGGCTGGAGGATGGCTGTTCCCATGGCAACTCAACGCTCTCACGTTGTGCTGGGCGATTTCGCCGCATTTTTCAAATGTTTGTGTCTAAAAATTAGTTTGTGAAACAAAGTGAATTGTTATTTTCCAGAAATTTCCAGCATTTTTCAAATGTTCATGTCTCAAAATTAGTTCATGACCCAAACAGAATTTTTATTTTCCGCATTTTTTTTTGTTCGTATCTCAAAGTTAGTTCGTAGGTCAAGGGTGAAATTTTACCTATAATTTTGGTCGGGGATCGAGTTGTACGTGGGTCAATGCGTTCGTGAGTCAAGGGTCTACTGTATTTGTAAAATACTTTCACATATGATTTTTGTAATTACAGGTATTATTATTATTATTATTATCATCATATGAAAATATTAATAAACATATACATACGTGTACCATAAAAATCTCTCATCTTGGAGAGAGAGAGAGAGAGAGAGAGAGCAGAGAGAGAGAGAGAGAGAGAGAGAGAGAAGAGAGAGAAAGAGAGAGAGAGGAGAGAGAGATAGAGAGAGAGAGAGAGAGAGATGAGAAAGAGAGAGAGAGAGAGAGAGAGAGAGAGAGAGAAAGAGAGAGAGAGATAGAGAGAGAGAGAGAGAGAGAGAGCGAGAGAGGGGGAGAGAGAGAGAGAGAGAGAGAGAGAGAGACCTGGAGTTCGAAAGAACTAAAATCTTACTAATTCACTGTAGTATTTTCTTTATTGAATTTATTGCTCTTGACATTAATATTAATATTCGAAAATTAGTAAATCATTTATCATACAAAAAGCATACATCTCTGTAAGAGAGAGAGAGAGAATTATTAGTTATTATGTGATATCATTTAATCTTATTAAACTTACTAATACAGTATTGATCAATATCAATATTTTAAAATTAGTAAATCATTTTTGTATCATAAAAATGTATTTAGGCATAAAAATAACACCAAAATACACTAATTGTTGATTATTTATCATCGGAAAATCCTGCGAATAAGCGAATTCAATTCACCGCAAATAATGGGTAGATATGGTCCAGAGACAAATCCGCGAATCCGGAGAACGCGAATACGGGGGCCCCACTGTACTTCCTATGTCTCATGAGAGGTGGGGGTAGTAGCTTGGCAGAGCCCCTAGAGCGAAGCGAACTGTCCCAGTCCAAAACAGAGGCGTTAATCTTATGCAAGACCAACTGGACATGCCCCGATAAAGGAAGCTACAGAGATGATTTGGGATACTGTGTAGCTTCCCACCAAGGCTTCCAAGCAAGAAGGAGTGTAAGACAACCGAGCCTGAGTCCTACTTTCCACGAATGAGATCAACAACTTCTGAAAAGGAAGACAAAAACTCGTGTCTCTCCCTCCTCCTGCTTCGGCAACAGAGACCGACAACGAGAAGGATGTTTAGGCTCCTCTAAGGCACCTTCCCCATTAAAATTAACGGAAGGATCAGCAGCCAAACAGCCCGAAACACCAACTAACCTGTCTGGGCTGGGTCCACGCGTCGGCTCTCGAGACGAACCCATTATAACACTAGGAACATCACTATGTACTCCTCCAACAGATGATTCATTAACATGTCCGTGAATGGTCACGTGAATTGGAGAGGAATCCCGAACACTCGAGATCGAAGGAGAATCCTCGAGAATCGAACTCTTAGAAACATCAGTGAGAGGGGCAGGCAAACACTCCTGCTGCACCAACTCTGCGCTCACCACCTCTGACCTCTTGACAGGCCCCTTGAGATCCTTACAGCGATGAACAGGCCTTGGAGAAGAAGAAGCACTTGCATCATGTGCATGGACAGGGGAGGTTGCAACACGCTCGCGATGTGCATGGACGGGGGAGGTTGCAACACACTCGCGATGTGCACAGACAGGGGAGGTTGCAACAGGCCCACGATTCGATGCAGAGGACAAAGCAGCCACAGCAGATTGCACAAGGGAAGATGCACTAACACTATCCGAAACACCAACACTCTCGAGAACACGTCCGCGTTGTTCCTCCCTCGTAGGCGAAGAAAGAGCAAAGTCCTTAGCCTTCCAACACTTGATGTGCCAACGTGGTGTAGAGGGGGAAGAGGGAGAGGAAGACAGCACTGGTTTCTTATGCAATCTCTTCGCAGGAGGCAGGGATGAAGCAACACGTTTCCTTCAAGTCCTCTCAACCAACAAGGCAGCAAACTTATCATCCAAAACAAAGTCCAACCTCTTAAACACTGCCTGGCATATAACCTTAGACTGATCTGTAAGAGATGGCTCTGATGACATGGAAGGGAGATGTAGCGAACTGGGCGGCAGGGATGACGTCACAGCTGAGAGGCATCAACGGGGCTGACGCCACGGCTTCCCTCTGACTCGAAGAAGCGGGAGGAGGGGGGATAGCCTGGTCAGCCTGAGCAGGGGGGGTAGTGAGTCTCCATAAAGTGCGCTAGCAACTCCTCCAAGGACGGAGGACCCCCTAGCCCGAGCGTCTTCCAAATCGCTGCCATCTTGGATGCCTCCGATTCTGGAATAAATGAGAATGATGAAAAAGCCTCCCCCTTTCCGGGAATCAAATTAACTCCCGAAGAAGAAGGGGCGACATTACAAACATCAGCCTGGTGGCCTCCCGATACTTCCAGCGACGAATCAATGGAAGAAAAGGAAGGAGACACAGGAACAACGCTACTATGGGGGGTGAATACTGCAGGAGACGAAGCATTGGGAAGAGGCAAAAAACCTTCCCATGAAGGAAGAGTCAAAACCCTCCAATGCTCTCTCTTGCTAAAAACGATTTCCACTGCTCTTTAAGCTATGCCCAGCATTCTGTGCAAGGATTCGTTTTAGTACAAAAAATTAGAACGGACGGCACTGCTACACGTGAGGGGGTGTGGGGATCAGTCAGTCGCTGCCGAAGCCAAAAAACCAAACCGAACGCAGAAAAAAAACCTGGAATTCCAGGGCACAAACGTTGACGAGGCTGAGAAGGAGCAGAAAAAGCCATAATATCAGCAAAACACACACACACAATAAACACAAGCAAAACGGGCAATGAACCGGGTAAAGGCCAAGAGAGGTTAACCATGACTCTCACCCAGGCGGTTAAAGAAAAGACTGACACGGTGGCATAGATGAGTGGTCTTTGACCACTCTTCACCCAATCTACGCATGTGTTGCCAGATATCACAAGATTCCTTGCTTTCATCTGTTTTTTAACCGGATCTAGCTAGGCGTTAGAAAATATCCTATTGTTAAGACCGAATGTTTGTTCGTGTATGAACAATAACAGTTTACATTTATTACAATGAAGAAATGGAATAGAAATGGAATACATGATTTGTAGTCCTTTACGAAAATGCGACTGAAATAACTGCATTTCAGTACACCAATGTTTCCTACTTCAATCACATCAAATAATTTATTAGTACAGCAAAATATTTTTTGGACCACACACATATACAGCAGGAAAATAAAAATAAAAATATATATAGTATATATAACTTACCATTATAGGTGTAAACTGTTGTTGTACTACCCTTCGTATTGCACCCATCACTTCATCTTTGTCCATAGGACCTGCGTCTTTAATCTACAAGAAAAAAATTAAACCATTTCACTCATAAGGCCTTTGAAAGTAAATTTTGTTCCAATCAGAGCTGTGATGTGCAATGTTTCACTGCTCACTAACTGTACTTATTACAATAATCAAGCTCTGCTACTCCTTCTGTTGTCGTACTTTAATACAGTACGTTCATTAAAGCAAACAAACAAAAACGAAACTTCAAAATGACAAGTTTGAAATTGCCAAATATGCATTAGTACATCTTAAGTGATATAAACTAAACAAAAATGCAGTTGGAAATGTTTCATTCAATTCTTTTCACTGTTTTGGTCGTTCGACTAGAAGGAAAAACCTAATAGCTGACAAATCTAATAGCTATGTTTAATATAGTACATAATGTACAATAATAAACATATTTATTCCATTTGTGGCCTCCAAACAATAAATGCGCCACACATTCATGACTATTTATTGCAGCAGGTGTTACTTATTACAATTTCATCATGGCTACACTTTTTCACCACAATTGGGATTATATTTCTTTTTTCTTTTTTTTAATAAGCATACACTGTACATGTGTAGACATGATGACTCATTTGTATGTACTACAAGGAACTGCAGGATATTGTGATAAAGAAGGGATACAAAACTTTAAACCAAGGAACAACTAGTACAAGATATTGTGATAAAGAAGGGATATACAACTTTAAACCATGTCATGAAACCCAATTTACTGTATGAGAAATTCCAAGTAGTATGAAAATGAAGGAAATAAAAGTTGAAAATTAATTAATAAAGAAATACCAGAAGCAGTACAATAAATTGAAAGTCTACTGAAAGATTATTCCCTTTGTGCTTATAATTTAGTTGTCCCATTTATTCAACATTGCCCATTTTTACCCTTCATAAGACAGCAGATCCCCAGGAATGTTACCATGTGGTCTCAGTAAACTAGGAATGTCACTCCGTGGTCTCAGTTGACTAGGAATGTTACTTTGTGATCTCAGTAAAAGACAAATTTTCAATTAATTTGTATTTTTCATAGCTAACTAACCTGAGGTCTTAACATTAGGATAAGTCTTCTGGCAACAGCTAGAAACCAGTTAAAAACAGTTTAAAAAACTGTAAATGCAAGGAATCTGTGGCATCTGACATCCAATATGTAGTCGAGGTGGAAGCGAGTCAGAGACCACGCTTGAACCTAGTGATGCATTAGTTTTTCTTCCAACTCAGGATGAAACATAAGAGGGGTGGCTAGAGGTGGTCAGGCAGTCAATGTTAAGACCTCAGGTTTGTTAGCTATGAGAAATACAAATTAATTAATTAATCTGTCACTTGTTCATATGCGGAACAAACCTTCAGTCTTAACATTAGGATAGACTCATACTTGGAGGGAGGTATGAGAATCCTGAACCAATTGGAGGTTCAGCACACCAGATCATTCTTCTTAGAAATGAGAATTCTAGAGAAAAGGACCTAAGCCTCTGAGATGTTAGATATGTGGATATCCAACACCTAGTATACTGGGTTTAAATACAATGAAACTTGTCAAGATTCATTTCATATATGGAAGTCAAAAAGAACTACATACTACGTATATCTGTTCAATCAACAAACCATGACCGCCACAAGAAATTGGTTTGCCACCTTGCTAGATAGAGGAGTTGAAGCTTCTGAGAAGATTTGTATAATATATGGAACATACAAAGTGCTGTAACACTATCGCTGCAATTCTCACCGGCATCAAACCAGTTACAGTGTACGGTGTGTCTATTCTTCAAACTGGCCAAAGGTATTGAAGATAGGAGAAAAGGGAAAAAAAAGAGACCAGTCCCACCAAGGGCACTGGAGGAGCTACACTTGTTGATCAGCCTGTGGGCAACATCCTTCATGTATAAGAAAGTGAAAGTGGTTTGACACAGTTAGTAACCAACATTCAAAATTCTATGAACAGGTAAGTTCTTCTTAAATGCCAGGGAGGAACATTCCTCTGATGTCTTGTGCTTCTGCATGCACAGGACTATTGGTAATATAATTTGACAATGAGGAGTAGGCTTGCCTAATCACCTCAGATAATTAAACGAAAGGGTATTCTAAGACACCTCTTTCTTGACCTGGCTCATGTTAACAAAAAGTCTATGACACCTAAGCTCTAGGGGACAAGTCCTTTAGATAACAATGCAGTGCTCTGACAAGGCAAAGCAATAACTCTTTGAAGGTTGCTGATAGCAAACTCCATACCAGAAGGAACTGAAAAGGTGGCAAATCTGTCAACATGAACAAATTTCAAAGCTACTGACCCCAACCCCTTATGCATTTACATCAGAATCCTGACCATGAAGCTCTCCAACTCTTTTTGAGAAAACCAATGTCAAATGGAAAACTGTTTCCAAAGTCAGTTCCCTGTAAGACAACTGACACACAGGCTCGAATGGAGCCTGAGAGTGACTACTCAGTACCAGAGTAAGGTCCCACGTAGGAGGTTTGAGTTCCCTATGTGAACATGACTGCTCAAAGCTCTTGAACCACCTACGAGAATTTCCACGCTGAAGTGATATACACAAAGAACTAACCATACAGAAACCCTCTAGCCCTTGACAGTATAAAAAGAAAGAATTTCCTATTCTGAGAAAGATCTAGAAGATCATTATCTACTGAACAGAAACACTGAATGAAGAGAAATCCCCTCGATGACACCAATCACAGCAGACGGCTCATCTGGTAGTATACGGCAGACAAAGATCTTATGAAGTAGCGTTACATCTGAGTCATTGCTCTGCAAGAATGATCTCTTGCTCAAGAGATACTGGACAGACTCAAGACATGAAGATATAAAGATCCTACCAACTGGTCATATCTCGCCACATGACGATAATGGAGTGGGTTGCGTTAAGGTGGAATTTCTCTCAGCACTGCTGAGAGAAGAGAAAAAGACCTGGGAACCACTCCACTTGGGACCACAAGGAGCTAATAGGGTTATCCTGAGATTTTGGAACTCATTACTATTCTGTTTCAGGACATGACAAAAAAGGCAGAATGGAGGAAATGTGTAAATTCCCTGGTTATTCCCAGTACATATGCAGAAGGGAGTCCTCTGTAGACAGAGAAAATAGGATAACACAAGGGAATGTCCTATGATAATATGCTCTACACAGATACGTTCTAAATATCTTACAGTCAACTTGTGCTAACCCCTTAGGCTAGGCTAAGTTGGTATCAGTAGAGTTGAACTAGCTAGGCTAGGCTAGGCTAAGAACTCAACCACTCAAGCTAGGCTAAGTTGGTATAGGTAAGTTCAAACTAGCTGGGCTAGGTTAAGATCTTGACAACTTAGGCTAGGCTAAGTTGGTAAAGGGAAATAGTTACTCATTCTTCCTTATTCTCAAAGTCTTTTTGGTCTAGACTAAAGTACCTAACCATTTGAGTAGGTCTGAATCCTAGATTTATGGAGTTAGAAAATAATTCTTCTCGCATCAGGAAAACACCTTGTATGATCAGAATTGAACCCTGTTTCATAAGCATACAGCAGAATGGTTCTACAGAACTTCGCAGTACATGAGCCAACCTATTGACTAACTGTAACTACTTTGGAACAAAGTCGAAGCATTAGGTCAATATACTCATAAGAACAATCCAAATTGAAAATAAACAATGAAGCAAGAATTATTCCTAACTGAAAAGGGTCGAAGTCTTGGGTCAACACAAAGATGGTCAATTCCCACAATGAAGGCTGAATGGGCCTGATGGAATGAATTCATTGACTTGTTATGAAGGACACAACACTTTAAAGATCGATCTTGTAGATGACATGGAGCATCCTTTGGATGCTACCAGGGGAATGTCCGTTGGACTTTACTAAGGTAATGGCCATCAGCTGTTAGCTATGACCAAAGGCATTGCACAGACAAGCTGAATGACCATAAGCTACGTCAACGGTCCATTCCCAGACATTGCACAAACATGCTGTATGGCTGTGTGAAGCAACATGCATCCGTCTCTGACTGTGAAGTCACGTATGGAGACGCACAATGACAAATGACGTATGTGACACCACCTGGGAGAAGGAGAAAGCGAGGCACGACCACTGACTGGAAAGTGAACAACAAAAGTAGGTCCTCCTAGGAGAACGAGAGAATTCTTGGTTTCTTGGAAAGTGGAGAAAGACGACCTCCCTCTCAACCACAAATACCCAAAGGAGCAGGTCTGTCATGAGCGGGCAAATGAGACTTGGAACGAAGAGAAGAACGCCTTGAAGGTAAATGAGAGACTTCTGAGAGGTAGAAGGGCAATGGTCATCTTTCACAGGAATATACGTCCTCGTACGTGGAGGGGAGACGCATGTCCATGAGAGGAAGAAGACAACACAGCTCCATGGACATGTAAAATAGCTCATGAACATTGGAGGAAAGAGCAACATCCTTGGCTGGACATCTTTGATTCATGGGAAAGCAATAGTCCAATCTGGTCACATCCGTGAAAATCTGTAACTAAGGCGACTAAGTCATAAACATGTGAACATCGAGGCAACAACGCCGTTGCTGGAAACACATCCCTAAATATCCAGAATCTTTCACGCCTAACGAAGGAAACTGCATTAACTCTGGCTAAGATGTAGAATCTTCACAGCTACTTCAAACTGGAGAACATCGTTATATTGGAGTTTTGAAGAAAACCGGGTATGTAGCAAACATTCTTAGAGTCTTGGATTTCAAAGAAATCAAAGAACCTGGACCAAATGAGATACCAAGCCACAAACAGGACAAAGGTTGTTGATGTAAACTTCTTAAGTCACCAAGTAGATAGGGCTCAGAGGCATGAAAGGAACACACTACCAACAGGACTCATTGGGCTCCAAGGCTTGAAAGGAACACACTTCCGTCAGGACTGACTGACTGGGTTCCAAACTCCCACTACAGCACCAACAATCATACCAATAATTAATGAAGAGGAAACTTTGGGTGAAGGAAGAGAATGCAGAGGGGTACCCAAGATCTGAGTGGAACATGACGCCAACGGACTTCAAGGTGAGAAGCATGGCTGATAACTATAAAGCCTGAGAAGAAACAAATACTATCACCTCCCCCTCAGGAAGAGAAGAAATCTCCCATCTTGAGAGAAGGAAAAAATACCAAATTTGTAACTAATTTGTATTTTTCATAACTAACAAACCTGAGGTCTTAACATTCGGATTTACTAGCGCCAAGCTGGAAACCGGTAGAATTAAAATTACACTTGTGAGATCCAGGGACTATTGGCATCTATACCAGGTCACAGGGCATGTATACCCAGAATGCCCACGGCTACCTGTGACCCACCAGTTATATTTCTAACCCAGTTTAGACTGCTAGAGGGGTGGTTCGAGGTTGGCCTTTACCTGTTAAGACCTCAGGTTTGTTAGTTATGAAAAATGATATTGTTATGATACAATAAAGTTTCATACATACTTACGTGGCAGATATATACTTAGCCAAGACTCCGTCGTCCCCGACAGAAATTCAAATTTCGCGCCACTCGCTACAGGTAGGTCAGGTGATCTACCGGCCTGCCCTGGGTGGCAGGACTAGGAACCATTCCCGTTTTCTATCATATTTTCTCTCTTCCACCTGTCTCCTGCGGGGAGGCTGGGTGGGCCATTAATCGTATATATCTGCCAGGTAAGTATGTATGAAACTTTATTGTATCATAACAATATCATTTTCATACAATCAACTTACCTGTCAGATATATACTTAGCTGATTGGCACCCTTTGGTGGAGGGTAAGAGACAGCTACTTATGGAATAGACAGGTAAACAACATATGTTGTAGGTATAAATAAACCTTGGTTCCTACCTGATAGGTGGTAGACTTCGTGGCTGTTGCCCAGGAGTCTGCATCACCTCAAGAAACTTTAGTGTGATATATGATCTATGGCCAAGAGTTCTTGTGGGTCTGCCGATGGGGTCTTATCCGCTTACTCGGCAGAGCCTGAAAGGACTTTGTCAATGGGTGCTGATCCACTTACATGACAATACACCTTATGAAGGAGCACACAACCAATCCCGACCACCTGATCCTAACCACCATGTTAGTATTAAAGATTGTTCCGAGTTATCCCCAAACTCTTCACAACAACCATAACTCAAAAACACATTACGCACACATAAATTTTCAAAAAAAAAATAATATACTCATCTAATAAGATATCACAAGAGTTCCTTACTGAACAATAGTGACTGGCCGCCAGTGCGACATCTAGCACTTTTGTCAGCAGAAAGTCTAGAACATATCTAATAGAAGGTATGTACAATTTTAAGGATCAGTGTTAGCTCCTATACCCAGGATCGTATCCGCAGACACGAAAGGACCTAGAGAAAAACAATTCTCGTAGGTCACACGAACATCTCTCAAGTAGTGAGATGCAAATACTGAGTTGCATCTCCAAAATGTTGCTTCCAAGATGTTCTTTAGCGACATATTCTTATGAAACGAGAAAGACGTCGCTACTGCTCTTACTTCATGAGCTTTCACTCTTAAAAGTCGAAACACGTTGTCAGGACAGATCTTATGCGCATCTGTAATGGCGCTTCTCACAAAGAACGCTAGGGCATTCTTAGACATCAGTCTTGTGGGGTCTTTTACCACGCACCAAAGACCTTGTCTAGAGCCCCCCATCTGGTGTTTTCTCTGAAGATAGAATTTCAGAGCTCTTAGAGGACAAAGAGATCTTTCTGCCTCTCTCCCTACAAGACTCGATAAGCCTTTAACCTCGAAGGTCCTAGGCCAGGGATTCGAGGGATTCTCGTTTTTAGCTTGAAATAAAGCTTTAAACGAGCAAATGGCTGAGTCCCCCTTGAATCCTACTTTATCCTCTAGAGCATGCAGTTCACTAACTCTTTTTGCACCACCTTCTAAAAACTTCCCACTGAGACTGATATACTCGTCTAGTGGAAGCTCTGCGGGCTCTCGCAATCGCGCTTGCAACTTTGTGAGAAAACCCTCTCGCTCTGACAAGTCTTTCGATAGTCGAAAGGCAGTCAGAGCGAGAGCGGGGAGGTTTTGATGATACCTCTGGAAGTGTGGTTGTTTGAGAAGATCCGTCCTTCTTGGGAGGGATCTGGGAAAGTCTACTGTCCACTCCACCACCTCTGTGAACCAATCTTGTGCTGGCCAAAAGGGGGCTATCAGGGTCATCCGTGTCCCCTTTGAAGCCACAAATTTCTTTAGAACTAGTCCCAGGATCTTGAACGGAGGAAAGGCGTAGACGTCTACGTGAGACCAGTCTAGTAGGAAAGCGTCGACAATCAGAGCTCTGGGGTCTTCTACCACCGAGCAAAAGACTTCCAGTCTTTTGGATAGGAATGTGGCGAAGAGATCCACATGAGGAGTCCCCCAAAGAGACCAAAGACTCTGACACACTTCTGAGTGGAGGGTCCACTCTGTGTGAAGGACCTGGTTCCTCCTGCTGAGCCTGTCCGCCCTTACGTTCCTTTCTCCCTGAATAAATCTCGTAAGCAGGGAGATATTTCTCTGGGAAGTCCAAAGCAGTAGGTCTCTTGCCAGTTCGTAAAGGAACAAGGAGTGAGTCCCTCCTTGTTTCCGAATGTAGGCCAACGCTGTGGTGTTGTCTATATTCACTTGAACTACTTTGTTCGATACCAAAGGTTCTAGGTTCTTTAGAGCCAGATGTACGGCAAATAGTTCTTTGCAGTTTATGTGCCAGGACACCTGAGCTGCTTCCCAGATGCCTGACACCTCTCTCGAGCCTAAAGTTGCTCCCCAACCCTTCTCCGACGTGTCGGAGTATAACACTAGGTTTGGGTTCTGAACCTTCAGGGAGATTCCCTTGTTCTCCTTCAATGGGGGCAACCACCATTCCAAGTGAGGTTTCATCTCCACTGGAATGGGAAGGGCGTCTGATAGATGTCCGGTCTTCCAACTCGAAGACCTCTTGAGGAAGAACTGAAGTGGACGTAAATGCAGTCTTCATAGAGGAAAGAAATGTTCGAGCAAGGAAAGGGTTCCTAGAAGGCTTAACCATTCCCTCGCCGACGTCCGTTCTTTCCTTAAGAAGAGAGAGACTTTCTCCAAGCCTTTCGCGAGTCTCTCTTGCGAAGGAAATACTCAAAAACCCCGAGAATCCATCTGAATCCCCAGATAGACTAAGTTCTCTCTGGGGGTCAGCTGCGACTTCTCGAGGTTCACGAGTAATCCCAACGACTTGATCAAGTTAATGGTCAGAATAAGGTCCTCCAAACACTGCCTCTCTGATCTGGCCCTGATGAGCCAGTCATCCAGATACAGAGAGATATTTACACCTTTGAGGTGAAGAAACCTCGCCACATTCTTCATCAGGCTTGTGAAGACCTGAGGAGCTGTAGACAGGCCGAAACACAAGGCCCTGAACTGAAAGATCCTTCCCTCCATCATGAAACGGAGGTACTTCTTCGATGAAGGGTGAATCGGGACGTGAAAATAGGTGTCCTGGAGATCCAGAGACACCATCCAATCTCCTTGGCGCAAAGCCGAAAGAACTGAGGCCGAAGTCTCCATGGAGAACTTCTCCTTCTGAACAAATTTGTTCAGAGAGCTGACGTCTAGTACTGGTCTCCAGCCCCCCGAGGCCTTCACAACCAGAAAAAGGCGATTGTAAAGCCCCGGGGAGTTTTGATCCAGCACTAGTTCTATCGCTCTCTTGTCCCACATCTGATCCACCATCAGTAGAAAAGTATCCCTCAGCACAGGGTCCCTGTATCTGGCTGACAGTTCCCGCAGAGTTGAAGTCAGGGGAGGACTGTCCTGGAAAGGGATAAGGTATCCCTTCCTTATCACAGACATTGATGAGGCGTCCGTGTCTATACGTGTCCAGGCCTCCGCAAATCCTAGGAGCCTGGCACCTACTGGTGTTTGGAGGTGTGTAGCATTATTTACCCTTCTTAAAGGGACGGAAGGCAGACCTACCTCTCCTCTCAGGAGCCTTCCTTTTTGAGGGTGCTCTGGAGGGAGGGCCTCCTCGAAAGGGCTGAAGAGACGTACTCGGTCCTCTCTTTTCAACCGTAGCAGCAGGTCTCTTCTTTCTCGATGACTGAATAAGAAGGTCTTGAGTCGCCTTCTCAGTTAGTGATCGGGAAATGTCCTTCACCAACTGAGAAGGAAACAAAAAGTCAGATAAAGGAGAGTACAAAAGTGCTGCTCTCTGAGAGTGGGAGACCGCCTTGGTCAAAAAAGCACTGCAAACTGTCCTCTTCTTAAGAAGTCCCGCTCCAAATAAAGAGGAGATTTCTAAAGAGCCATCTTGTACTGCCTTGTCGATACACGACAGTATACAAAGGAGTACTTCCGGATCGAGACCTTCTGCGTCATGCGCCTTTTTGGACATCACCCCAAGGGACCAATCTAAGAGATTGAATACTTCCAATACATGGAAGAGTCCCTTGAGGAGATGATCCAGTTCTGAAATGCCCCAAGTCACACGGGCAGAGTTCAAACCGTGTCTTCTCGACGCATCCACCAACGTCGAAAAGTCTGCTTCAGCCGAAGACGGGAGAGAAAGTCCCATATTCTCTCCCGTTTAGTACCAAATGCCCCTTCTGCCAGCGAGTCTCGCTGGGGGCATGCAGAAGACCGTCCTGACCAGCTCCCTCTTCGAATCCATCCAAGAATTCAGAGACTGAAGAGCCCTCTTCATAGAGATGGTGGGTCTCATTCTAAGGAAAGACGAAGATCTTGGCGCCTTTGTGCTTGAAAACAAAGAGCGCGGAGAGGGAGGAGCGGCAGGGGTTAAAGCGTCCCCATATTCCTCAAGAAGAAGGGCTGTCAAGACTTTGTAGCTTGACAGTCCGTCTCTTCCACGAGTCTCGTCTTCTGAGTTCTCATCCAACTCGGGGTCTAAAGGAGAATCCGTAGCTAAATCAGGAAGTCTTCTATCTGGGGGAGACAAACTCCTGATAGGAGAGGGACTAAGAGCGTGTACATAGCTCCTCTTGACTAAAGTTGGCGCCCCACGTCTGGATGGGGCATCTTGTCTGAAAGATTGTTCAGCCTTGTAAGACGCTTCGCTCTTAGATGACATCTTGCGCCCGCCTGGCGTCCTGGCTGGCGTCTCGCACTTGGCTGGCTCCTGACATCTGGAAGACGCCTCGCGCCTGGCAGACGTCTCGCGCTCGGCTGGCGCCATATGCTTGGCTGGAGCCTCGCGCTTGGATGACGCTTCGCGTCCGGAAGGCGTCCTGGCTGGAGTCTCGCGCCTGGCTGGTTCCACGCATCTGGAGGACGCCTCGCGCCTGGCTGGCGTCCTGGCTTGCGCCTCGCGCCTGGCATATGCCTCTCTAGCTCTTGCTCTAGAAAGCATTTCCTCTTCTACATGTTTGGAAGAGGAAGCTTCATGCCTAGAAGACGCCTCGCGCCTGGCAGGGGAAAGAGGACGAGACTTTTTGATAGGAAGAGAAACGTCCTTCTTGCGAGGAGGATCTCCAGCCAAAACTCCTACCAATGAGGCTAGCTGCTCTTGGACAGCTAAAAGAATTCTCTTAGAAGCTTCTCCCGCATCCTCTTCAATGGGAGGAGAAGGGGACCTCGAAGGAGAACAATCCGCTACGTCCATGTAGGGAGACGTCGACACAACCTTCGCCTTCTTGATCGAGGAGGGAGTTTCATCCGAGAAGCGCTCAGGGCTCGAATTAAAAAAAGGTTCTCTCCAATGCCTTTTCAGGGGCCTGGAAAGGTCCGAGTCCTTCCACCCTCTTTTAGGTGAAGGAGAGGGAGAGGAAGAGAAACACTCTCGCAGGACGCTTTTTCTAAAGCGGTCCTGCGCAGTCTGATGCGAAACAGAGCCTGCTGAAGGGACGTCTGACCGTTGGAGATTCTCCACGACCTCCTTAAGGCTTTCGACTTTCCTTCTCCTCTGGGCATGGGAGCTTGGAAGCGGTCTAGGCCTGGGAGCGTCGCAGAGACGATCAAACGCCCCCTCCACAACACTGGGAGCACTCATTTCACTGAACACTTCACTATCACTATCCTTACCTTGTAAGGCCACCATTTTGGACCTCATCTTGGAGATAGTAGCCTTCAGGTCGGCGATTTCAGAGGCCAATTCTGAATGTAAAGCCTGTGAATGATTCGACACAGAGGGAGAATCAAAAACATTAACATTAGATGAGATAGAATCAATAAAAGGCTCAAAAGGCCTTGTACACACACCCTTTGATGCACGTCTAACTCTATCCCTCTCTAACTTCCTCAAATAAGAAGTTAGAGTCTTCCATTCTTCAGCATTCAACCCCTCACATTCATGACAGGTATTAGTAGAAGAACATTCAAACCCCCTACATTTACGACATAAGTGTGAGGATCAACCGAAGCCTTCGGTATCCTCACCTTGCAGCCTACATTCACACACATTCTCACACTAACACTTGAATCAGACATACTGAGAAAAATCAAAAAGCAATTCAAATTCAGTCCACAGTAGCGAATGCCAAAAACCCCGATCCAGGTACGTCACCAAAAAGTCCGTTGAAACGATGATCAAAAGCTTTGAAATAAGATTTCAGGTCAGGAGGTAGTAACAACAATGTTGATACCACCGGCGACAGAGAAAATATGGTAGAAAACGGGAATGGTTCCTAGTCCTGCCACCCACGGCAGGCTGGTAGATCACCTGACCTACCTGTAGTGAGTGGCGCGAAATTTGAATTTCTGTCGGGGACGACAGTCTTAGCTAAGTATATATCTGACAGTAAGTTGATTGTATGAAAATATAAATTAGTTACAAATTTGGTATTTGTTCATATACGGAACAAACCTTCGGTCTTAACATTAGGATAGACTTACTTATTGGAGGGAGGTAAGTCTCTACAACTGACTGGGAGTTTGCCACCTTATCCATTTCCGAATATATAGGGAAATTCTAAGAGAATGGACAATGAACCTAGAACCAAAGATATAAGCGAATCTATTGGTTTCCCTCACTGGGTGTTGATACCATTCTATGGTTTACTCTTGTCCCTTACAACTGGATCCACCTTCACCCCTCTCTTCCCTATTATCTAGAGGGGTATGTTGCTACTGAAAAGTATATCATAACCTAAGATAGCTTCACAGTATGGCTGACCACCTCATCTGCATCTAGTCCGTTCCAGCACATGACAGTACTCTCCTTCATATTGCCCATAGTTAAAGGAGTAGGAAGAAAGTAGAACTACCCCCCCAAAAAAGGACCAGTCTCCTATTCATTCTACTTTCATACCTTCATCTAGACTAGACGCAAACTGACCCGCCAGGGGTACTGGATGAGCTATATCACTTGTTGGGCCGCCACCACTGGACCCAAGGAAAAAGTGTCCAAGGATCTATGGGAAATGTCTTTCAAATAAAATGAGGTGAAAGTTGTTTGGCGTTTCCACACACCAGCTTTCAGAATTCTATCCACAGACATGTTCTTCTTAAATGCCAGAGAAGCACTCAAGCCCCTGATGTCATGAGCTCTAGCTCCCACCTGGCTATCTGACCCTCTGTCTTCTGCCATATAAGCATCTCTGATCGTCTCCCTTAGCCAAAAAGATATTGTATTCCTGGACACTTCCTTCTTGTTCCGTCCTGTACTTACGAACAACCTCCGGCACCCCGGCCTGAGGTGCCTTGTTCTTCTTAAGTACTCCCTTAGTGTCCTGACAGGGCACAGAAGCATCTCATCTTTGTCATTGTCTACAAAGTCTGCCAAGGATGGTAAAGGAGTCGAATCTGCCGTCTACTATTGTTGGGTTTTGGGTCTTGGCCACGAATTCTGGAACAAACTCAAATACCATTGACCTCCAACCTCTCGAGTGCTTTATGAGATATGACAGGCCATGTAGCTCCCCCACCCCTTTGGTTGAAGCCAGGGCCAATAAGAAGACTGTCTTCAGGGTCAGGCTCCTATCCGTGGACTGCCTTAGTGGTTCGTAGGGGGGTTTTGTCAGACTACTCAGTACCATGGTCAGATCCCAATCTGGGGCTTTTAGCTCCTTTGGTGGACATGACTGTTCAAAGCTCCTCATCAGCATGGCCAACTCCCATGAAGACGAAATGTCCACTCCTTTCATTCGTAAGACTGAGGCTAGAGCTGCCCTGTACCCCTTCACTGCAGATACAGACATATGATTTTCTGTTCTGAGATATATCAGAAAGTCTGCTAACTGCTGAATAGTGGTACCGAGTGGAGACAAGTTCCCTCTACGACACCAATCACAGTATGCTGACCACTTTTCTTGGTATACTGTCGCAGATGATTTTCTGATATTTCCTGCCATCTGAGTTGCTGCTTTCTGCAAAAACCCTCTCGCTCGGAGGAGATACTTGAGTCTCCACCCGTGAAGCAATAGGGACTTCACCGACTGGTGGTACCTCTCCATGTGCGGCTGACACAGTAGGTTGCTCCATGGGAGTAACTCTCTCAGCACATCTATTAGGAGTTCCAGTAGGTCTGGAAACCACTCTGCCTTCGGCCATAACGGAGCTACCAGGGTCATCTTGAGGTTCTGAGATCGCATTACCCTGTTCAGAACCTGACGGATTAGACAAAATGGAGGAAATGCGTACACGTCCAGATTGTCCCAAGGGTGTTGTAGCGCATCTTCTGCTACTGCCTCTGCGTCTGGGACTACCGAACAATACACTTCCAACTTTTTGTTGTACCTGGTTGCGAATAGGTCTATGATCGGTCCTTCCCACAACATGAGCATCCTGTCCACTACCTGTTGGTGCAGAGACCACTCCGTTCCCAGAACCTGATCCCTGCGGCTCAACTTGTCGGCCACTATGTTTCTTTTTCTCGGAATATACCTGGCCCTGATGTCTACCAGGTTCTCTACAGCCCACTGATGAAGTTGAACTGTCATCACATGTAACTGCCGAGAAACTAGGCCTCCTTGTTTGTTTATATAAGCTACTACTGTGGTGTTGTCTGACATCAATACCACTGAGTGTCCCTTTACTCTCTCCCTGAATTCCTGTAGAGCTAGAAACGCTGCTTTTAACTCCAGCACGTTTATATGGAGTTCTCTGTCCTTGCAACTCCATTTTGCTGACACTATCAACTCCTCCATATGGGCTCCCCAGCCTTCTAGTGACGCATCCGAGAACAGCAAGAGGTCTGGAGAGGATTGTTGAAGGGGGACACCCACTGTCAGATTGTCGTCATTCACCCATCACAGCAAGTCTTTCCTCACTTCTGCCAACAAGGGAATTTGCTCGTACGGGTGATCTACTATTGGTGACCAAAACTCCTTCATCCTCCATTGTAGGGACCGAAGGTGTAGCCTTCCTTGTGGTACTAGCTTCTCCAGGGAGGTTAGGATTCCCAGCACCACCTGCCACTGTCTTGCTGGCTGTGTTTGTTTTCCCAGAAAGGCATTCACCACTTTGTTGCATTTTCTCTATTCTTTGGTCTGTCGGGAATACTTTGGCTTCTGCTGTGTCTATAACCATTCCCAGATACTCCAAACGTTGACTTGGATCCAACTGCGACTTCTCCTGATTTATCACAATACCTAGGCTGTGACAAAGCTGCAGGAGGGTCGCCCTGTCCCTGAGTAATTTCTCCCTGGACTTTGCTATCACCAGCCAATCGTCCAGATATCTTATTAGCCTGATCCCCTGAGCATGCGCCCGCGTCGACACGAGAGTGAACACTCTTGTAAAAACTTGAGGAGACGTTGTCAATCCGAAGCACAGGACCTTGAATTCGAAAGCTTTCCCTGCAAGACTGAAGCGGAGAAATTTCCTGGAAGACTGATGGACTGGGTATCTGAAAGTATGCGTCCTTTAGATCGACTGTCAGCATAAAGTCCCCGATCCTGACTGCTTGTAGAACCGTTTTTGGAGTTTCTATTTTGAAACTGATTTTCTTTATAAACAGATTCAGAGTTGACAGGTCTATTACTGTCCTCCACTCCCCGTTGGCTTTGGGTATCAGGAAAATCCTGCTGTAGAATAATGGCCTTCTGAGATTCGTGGGCATAAACGACGTGGGGTAATGGCTGATCTGTCAGGGGCGGGGTTACCTCGAACGGGATCAAATACCCGATCCTGAGAACATCCACCACCCACTGCTCTGCCCCTAGTTCCTACCACACCTTCCAGTGATTTGCCAGGCAACCCCCCACTGGTGTGGCCGAGTAATGAGAGGCGCCCATCCTATCTTCTTGAGCCTCTCCCTCTTCCCCTACTGCCCCTCCCTCTGTTGTTTCTATTGTGAAAGGGCCGATGAGTTAGCCTCTTTGGGGAAGAGGGTCTTGTGGCTCTATTAGGGATGTTATGTCTCACTGTCTTCTTCCGAGACATTTGCTGCTGTCTTCCCTCCAAAGGAGTAGCTTGACTGTTAGACGTTTTCCTAACTGCCTGCTGCACCAACCTATCGTTAGTGTCCATCCTTCTTCTATCTATCGCCTCTTCCAGTATGACCTCTGGCAACAGCAGTTGCGACTCCAAGATATCCCCATTCCTCATTGCTAACAGGGAATCCAAATCCACAGTGCGGCTTAGTCTAGCCAACACTGCATCTCTCCTCATTAGCAGGATATTTGCCCAAACATTGGCACTTACGTTTGTCAGGTACGCAATCGCCTTGGAACCTGACTGTAGTAATCTAATGAACAATGATTCATCCACTACTTTTCTTGTCACTTCCGAGGATGCAATCTTCGCCACTGCTGTTGACCAAAGATCTAACCAAGAAGCAGCCTGAAAGACAAAAGCTGTTGCTTCTAACGTAGCAGCCTCTTGGTACGTCATCGAAGGGCACTCCATTTTAACCTGATCCAAGGTTAATCCAGGCCTTAATCTTACAACATTAGGGTTCACTTGTCTAGACAGCAAAGGAACCTTCGGTGTCGTATAATATTTCCTTTGCTTCATCATTGGAGGGGGAATAAATTTAAGTGATCTATTAGATCTTAAGGAATTATCCCTTCCTGCAATCTTTGCGTTTACGTGTTGTAAGACAGAATCCGCATGACTCGAACAAGGCAATTCATACGACACCTTGGTATCCCTTTTTAATCCAAATGCCATGTCAATTCCAGAAGGAAGCATACTGGCTGGTGTTTCTGTCTTCTCCGAAAGGTTATTGAATTGACAAATCAAATCAATCACCTCTGCATACGAGGCCAGAAACTCTTGGTTTTCTCCTTTCTCCAGCTCTAATGTACCATTCTCCGTCACAAGGGATGTTGTCTCGCCCCTATCTTCTGACAGACGGCCCGGAATTCCACGGCCGCCTGCCCCTACGGCCGCGGTCTCTTTGATCTTTGCTGGCCGCCGTTGGCTCGATCCCGAATAGTCAGCAAGGGAACGAGAACGCCTCACTCTTTCTCTGCTCACAGATCTAGAGCGAGAATCTCGTCTAGATCTCCAAGATGAAGGCTCCCTTAAAACAGATATAACTTTGTCACTATTAGTATTGGTATCGTTTACGAGCGTCGGAGAACTCGGCCTCGACCTTTCATCCAGACGGACACTGCCTTCCACGAACGTATCCGCCGAGGTTGCCAACTCCCTATTCTTCGTACTTTTAATAGGAGCCTTATTGTCCTTCGTAGGTATTTTGAATGGCCTTATGGGCGAAACTGGGACCTGCATTCTATCCTCTGCTGCACCTTTCGCCGCCAACGTCAATTTTACCAGCGGTATCGTAGTTTTTGCGATCCGAACTGGCAACTCCGCATCGGCCGCTAGTCAGTCGGCCGTCAACTCTCTCGCTTGTTCGGATTCTTGCGAATGGCTTCGTCTGCTAGCCTTGTGCTTACTAGCCACTGACTTCCCTACCTTCCTGCTGACTTGGATACGACAGTCTTGGTCTGAAGATGAAGAAGAATTGATTCTTCTCTTCTTAGCCCGAGGATCAGTCGCGAACTCCCGAATCCTCCTCCAACGCTTAACTGGCGCTCGCCGTGACGTTATCGGACTTAGCGATGACGCCGAACTAGAGGAAGAAGACGAAGAAGGCGAATCACACTTTTTCTTTTTGTCTCTCTTATCCATTCTCTTCTCTATATCCTGTAATTTCTGCATTACAGTTTGCATTGTCGAGTCAGAAGGCGTATTAGAGTCTGGGTGCAGCGAAATAGGCCGAGAAGCAGTCTGTGACGTCATCACGCCTGCCATATCGGTGTGTGACGTATGTTGTGACGTCATCCCTCTCGTAGGGAGAGACTGTGAGGTTTCTGCTGGCAACCGCACGTTTGCTGCCAAACTACCTCCCACGTTCTGCATCGCTGTAAACATCGAGTTTGATGGCGTAGCCGAGGCATTAATTCCCATAAATTGCAAGCCCGGGGGATGAGGAACATTCAGCGCTGCCGGACCCTGCTGGAACCATGACGCCATATAATGCGCAAGCAAACCATCCAAGGTTGGTACGCCTGGTAGGCCTAGCGCTGACCACGTACCGTCCAACCTATGCGCTTCGTGAGCAGGAGCCTGGAACAAAGATGGCGGTGCTCCCCCTCTACTTGCTGGGAACAAAGGAGAGTGCATATTATTCATAAAATTACCCAAGGCCCCTCCTGATGTTTCCGATACTGAACCGCTAGGAGAAACCGAAGGGGTATGGGACAAATCAAAAGCAGGTGGAGAAACATATGGAGCAGCCTGGTTTATTGCCGATACAAAAGAAGCCGGTAAGGTTTGGTCATCCAAAGATGGCATCACCACCTTCCTTTTGTATTGGCTTTTCTCATAGAACTTTTTCCACTGTTCCACCGACCAACCGCGACAAACAGAACATGGATTAGTAATCGTACATACGTTTTCCCTGCACCTACTACACGTTGGATGAGGATCCCTCGACACCGAAGTTAGAAATCTAGAACATGGAAAGCCACTGACTCCTGGGCATTTCCTTTGTCTCCTTTTCGAAACGGCAGACGATCCCGATGTTGAAGCAAAAATCTCCATCATACCACTTATACACTCTTCACTCACACTGAGCACACTTGGAGAAAGAAAAGGTAATAAGAAATGAAAAATGAAATGGATAAAAACGGGCAAACTGAAAAACTGGCTTTAAATCAGATAGACAGTAACATGTCTTATCTTAAAGGCGGTAGGAAAATAACTGGGGGGTCACAGGTAGCTGTGGGCGATTCTCTGGTATACATGCCCCGTGTAACCTGGTATAAGGATGCCAATAGTCCTGGATCTCACAAGTGTAATTTTTAATTAATTACCGGTTTCCAGCTTGGCGCTAGTAAATCCTAATGTTAAGACCGAAGGTTTGTTCCGTATATGAACAAACATATTTATATTTAAGGCAAGGAGTGAGCTGTACGACCCCCCCCCCTCACATCCTCCCACACACAAAAAGGACGGGAAAGAGAGAGATGGAAAATTCTGACTGGTCCTGAGAACACAGTCTGGACCAACACAATCAGAGACAGAAAGGGAAGGAAAAACTTCCAACCCCTTACCAAGGAAGAAAACTCCTGGAAATCTGACATGGTCTTGGAATGCATCAAATCTTCAGCATAGCCACCAACAAGGCTTGACTGTAGAGCTCTTGAAGAGTCCTAAAGGAACCTAAAATAGACTGCATAGTAGATAAAGGAGCCTGTATCTGTTCTCCACTTCTCTTTAAAAAGAGTAAGAAGAAAACCAGATCTGATCCAGTTTGAAGTGCAAGCTTGTTATTGGTCATAACCAGTCTTGGAAAGAGACTATGAACACCACATGCCTATTTTAAGACATGTAATTTCCTTTGACTGCAACCAACTTCAAAACTTTTTCTTATCCTCCTCTGAAAAGACAAAGTCTGCAATTGTGTTAAGCTGGTATCACACTAGTCATTTCTTGCTTGGGGTTTTGGCCAGCATCCAGCCGATGCTCGCGAGCAAAAGCGTTGTATCGTCACACTAGGACCTCGTGGTTTCGAGGAGCAGTAGGAAAAAGTAAACAAAACTGATCAGTTATCATCATGGCGCCCAGAAATTGTCAGACAGTTGCAAGATGCGCTGCAATGATGTGTTTTCTCGGAATCTTAAGTGAATGCCAGAGTAACAAAAAACGTTTGTGGGTTCGAGAGTAGCTCAGGAGAAGAGAAGCCAAATGTCTGAAAGTACGTCCTATCAGCAGCAGCCATCTTGTTTGTTTACACTATGTGTCGCTCGCGGTTCGTGCTCGCTGCTTCCCGTTCAGACGGGAAGCCAAGATCTCGAGCTAAAAGCTCCCGGTTTTCCATTTTCAGCAGCAACGGCTCACGGCTGGAGAAAAAAAGGCCTAGTGTGAGGCCACCTTTACTGAAGCCAATCATGATGTATTAATTCCAACCCAACATTGTTCATCAGTGCACATACTGTGAGGGGCAGGTCTCTGCATCAGGGACTTAGTACTTCTGCTGCTATGTCACAGGCAGGAGTAGAAGCCCAGGAGAAAAACTGTATCCAATCCAGAGATCAGAGAATCTATCTCTGCCTATTCTAAAACATCTCCCACAAGTGGGACCAAGCACAGTGCAATGATGCTGTCAACAACAGGGTAAAACAAGATGCAATTATCAAAGGGTAACTTGGTTGCTTCCTTCAGAGCCTTGAGTTTATGAACAATTCCAATGACAAGAAAATGCCTCTCTAACTTAAGTCTGCACAGGTTCTAGGCTGGATTTCCCACTAAGGTAGGAGACAGCAACCTAATCTTCTTCCTGCTCAAAGAATCCCAATGTTCAACATCAGTCTGAGACTGTTACCTTCCAAAGATATGAAATGGCAGCAAACACGATTTCCATTATCTCCCTCATACCCTGAAACAAAAGCAGCTGCACCAGCCAGGATGACACTGCTGCATGAACGAGGTGAGCAGTAGTCCTTACCATCTGTATTGATGGGGTGACACAGAGGGGTGTATGGGCTTGGGCAATCCTAGACATTGCAAGATCCTACTCTGCCAAGCAGTCGGAGTCTGCTATTCATAGGAATACAGCCCTGCTGTAATGGTCAGAGAATCATTCCTTAGCATGTCCCTGCCAAACCATGATAACTCTGGGAGTTATGATGGCTGTAGTCCAGGGAAACACAGGCTCATGTGCTTCTGCAGAAACATGACCATGGAAAGAATTAAGTTTAGTCCTCCTCTCCTAAAAAAGTGTTTGCAGGTTAAGGGCAGAAATTGTAGTTGTCCATGGTAGCATTTTTCCACCCCCAAAAGTAAGGGTTTCTCCATCCTCTCCAATATCTGCTGAGGCTATGGGGTCCACCAAGACTGATCTGAACAGGGAACTTTGGACAAAACCAAATGACCTAGGAAGGCATAATGGGAAGGATCTTCAAGACTAGCCAAAGGTAACCAAAGAAAAAGTGGCACTGCATAAAGCTTCGGTAAGCAAGTCCTGAACTTCTCACTCATCTGTAGTTCATTAACTACCTTGTTAACCCTCTTACGCCGGAGCGGTAAATAAAAAATTGTCTCCCGTGTGCCGGAGGGGTTTCGGAGTGAGCGCGGAAGCGGAAAAAATATTTTTTTCAAAAAATCACAGCGCGCTTAGTTTTCAAGATTAAGAGTTCATTTTTGGCTCCTTTTTTTGTCATTGCCTGAAGTTTAGTATGCAACCTTCAGAAATGAAAAAAATTATCATTATCATATATAAATAATGCGATATATGATAGCGCAAAAAAGAAAATTTCATATATAATTGTATTCAAATCGCACTGTGCGCAAAACGGTTAAAGGTAACAAGTTACTTTTTTTTCATTGTAATGTACACTTAATTGTGATCATTTTGGTATATAACACATTGTAAATCAATAAAAGCAACACAGAGAAAATATTATCACAAAATAATGCATGAATTCGTAATGCGCGGACGTAAACAAATATTTTTTTCCAAAAATTCACCATAAATCTAAATATTGTCTAGAGACTTCCAATTTCTTTCAAATTGAAGACAAATGATTGAATATTACTATACTGTAAGAGTATTAGCTTACAATTGCAGTTTTCGACCATATCTGACGAGTTAAAGTTGACCGAATGTCGAATTTTTTTATATTTTTTTTATATGCAATTATTTCAAAAATAAGAAAAGCTACAACCTTCAAATATTTTTTGTTTTATTCTACATGAAATTGCGCACATTTTCATATATAAAACTCTATGAAATGCCTAATATAAAATGGAGCAAATATTCCGAGAATGGGACGTACGTATTTCGGAGATTTGTGGTGGAGAATCAGCGAGCGGAGGGAAGGAAAGATTTTTTTTTAAATTCACCATAAATCTAAATATTTTGCTAGAGACTTCGAATTTGTTTCACGATGAAGATAAATGACTGAATTTACTAGACTGTAAGAGTTTTGCTTACAATTGCGTTTTTTCGACCATTTCGGTTTAGAGTCAAAGTTGACCGAACGTGGTTTTTTTCTATTTATCGTGATTTATATGCAAATATTTCAAAAATGAGAAAAGCTACAACCTTCAATTATTTTTTGTTGTATTCTACATGAAATTGCGCACATTTTCATATACATAAAACTTTATGTAACGGCTAATTTAAAATGGTGCAAACATTACCACAATCGCACATATGATTTTTTCGGAAGAGTTACATGCGGACGTAAAGAAAATGTTATTTTTTTCATAAATTCACCATAAATCAAAATATTGTGCTAGAGACTTCCAATTAGTTGCAAAATTAAGGTAAAAGATTAAATATTACTAGAATATAAGCGTTTTAGCTTACAATTGCGTTTTTCGACCATTTCGGTAGAGTCAAAGTTGGCCGAAGGTTGAAATTTTGGCAATTATCGTTATTTATATGAAAATATCTCAAAACTGATAAAAGCTACAATCATGAGTATTTTATTGTTGTATTCTACATAAAAATGCGCACATTTTCATATACGTATAATACTTCATGTAACGGCTAATTTACAATGGTACAAAAATTATGTCAAAGTGACAAAATAATTTCCGAGATGTGTCACAGATACTTTTTAGTGCGGCAAGAAAGAAATTCGCGCTTGTGCGCCTGCGTAACGATTGTAAACAAAACAACACCTTGATCCGTGAACTCCCAGCATCCCCCAAGGCGCGTGATTCAAAAGTTTTAGGCTGGTAGGCCTATAAGTATTTTTCCGCGAATTTTAAAAAAAACTTTTGTAAGTCGACGTAAAATACGTCCAGTCGGCACACGGGAGACAAAAAATGTTGACGTAAAATACGTCCAGTCGGCGTAAGAGGGTTAACAGGCTTCAATGATGAGACCAGCTTCAGCAGATGGTAATCCATACTAATATGTCCTGTCATATACTTCAATTTCTCTTAAGTTAGTATAAGTGCTTATGAGCTTCAGCTTAAGATAAAGGGGATTTACAACAATCAACAATCAAAAAACCATCCACCACTTTGAGCTATTCTGTAAAAACTTACAATAATTTTATTCCATCCAGCTTTAATGAATGAATTCTGGTTATGTTTGTCTCTGTTCCCTTTCTTGTAGCCACGGGCCTTATACATCCCTTCACGCCTGAAAAGTAATAGGGAAACAAAAATTACAAATCAACACCTATGAAGCATCTTGGGATTGCAGATTATTTGTATACTTAGGAGTGCATAAACACTACAGTATTACATGTCATAAGCACATGTATAGTAGTACACACCACAAACAAGATCATAAAGAAATGAAAAATTTTCTAAAAGATGTGATGTCCAGGGACTGAAATAAAATTATTTACAAGACTGAACTGGTTTTGGTATGCCATAAGAAGAGGAGAACAATTAGAGAAGATTAGTGGTGGTTATTCAAGTATCATGGATAAAATCAACAAGAAGGCCCAGAAGAAAATAAAAAGCTAGCAGTTATGAAGACTTGGACTGGATGGAAATTAAGCAGAAAATAAACAGAAGCAGAATAAAGTGAAGAGGGCTCATTTTATGCCCAATCCTCTCAAAAGGAAAACCTGATGAAATGACAATAATGATGACAATAAATGGTTTACAGATTTCAATACCCATACAACAAAGTAATGTACTAGTATTAACTGTATTCTATTCAACATGAGATGAGATTAAAATGAGACAAAACAAGCTTAAAAGTAGGAACATCCATAGTAACAAGAAGTACTTATAGGGCACAACAATTCAATTCAGAATCTTTTGTAAAACAATAAAATATACATGAAGAATTTAGAAAGTACTGTCAAAATAAACAAAGAAGTCTTTTAACCATGGCTTTAATAGCTAAGTACCTCAAAAATAAAATTCCACTTTTTTTTTTACATTTTGATAGTGTAATTCACATTCTCCTAATGCATTTAATTTTCAGATACTCTGCAAATTTACTTACCTATTACTATTCCTACCACCATCTTCATCTGTATATCCCTGCCTGTTATTACGGTGGCCACGAAAATTACCTCCTCCACGCCTGTCTTTATCTCCCCGCCAGTGACCCTGAAAATTATTGATGGAATCACATTAACATTCAACATTCACATCATTCCCTAAAAAAGAATGAAAACTAAAACTTTTCTTTTCAACTTACAAGACATAAAAGAAACTCTTTAATTGTCACAAAAAGATTGTTTTATTTTTTTCCTCTTTCCAAATATGATATTTTCATCTACAACTATAACAGCCATTTAGCAAGTACTACTTATGTTAACCCTTAAACGCCGAATGGACGTATTAAACGTCGAGTCAAAATCTCCCCCGATTTCCGAATGGACGTACCATACATCGGCTCAAAAAAGTTTTTTTTTAAATTCGCGGAAAAATACTTATAGGCCTACCAGCCAAAAACTTTTGAATCACGCGCCTTGGGGGATGCTGGGAGTTCACGGATCAAGGCATTGTTTTGTTTACAATCGTTACGCAGGCGCGCAAGCGCGAATTTCTTTCTATCGCACTAAAAGTATCAGTGACATCTCAAAAATTATTTCGTCACTTTGACATAATTTTTGCACCGTGTTAAATTATCCGTTACATGAAGTATTATATATGAAAATGTGCGCAATTTCATTTAGAATACAACAAAAAAGTAGTCATGATTGTAACTTTTATCAGTTTTGAAATATTTCCACATAAATAACGATAAGTGCCAAAATTTCAACCTTCGGTCAACTTTGACTCTACCGAAATGGTCGAAAAACGCAATTGTAAGCTAAAACGCTTATATTGTAGTAATATTCAACTATTTACCTTAATTTTGCAACAAATTGGAAGTCTATAGCACAATATTTCGATTTATGGTGAATTTATGAAAAAACTTTTTCCTTACGTCCGCGCGGTAACTCTTCCGAAAAAAATCATACATGCGATTGTGGTAATGTTTGCACCATTTTAAAATTAGCCGTTACATAAAGTTTTATATATGGAAATGTGCGCAATTTCATGCACAATACAACTAAAAACAACCCATGGTTGTAGCTTTTATCAGTTTTGAAATATTTTCATATAAAAAATGATAACTGACAAATTTTCAACCTTCGGTCAATTTTGACTCTACCGAAATGATCGAAAAATGCAATTGTAAGCTAAAACTCTTATATTTTAGTAATATTCAATCATTTAACTTCATTTTTTAACAAATTGGAAGTCTCTAGCACAATATTTCGATTTATGGTGAATTTATGAAAAAAATAAAATTTTCCTTACGTCCGCGCGGTAACTCTTCCGAAAAAATCATACGTGCGATTGTGGTAATGTTTACACCATTTTAAATTAGCCGTTACATAAAGTTTTATATATGAAAATGTGCGCAATTTCATGTAGAATACAACGAAACATAATTGAAGGTTGTAGCTTTTCTCATTTTTGAAATATTTGCATATAAATCACGATCAATAGAAAAAAAACCATGTTCGGTCAACTTTGACTCTACCGAAATGGTCAAAAAACGCAATTGTAAGCAAAAACTCTTATATTTTAGTAATATTCAATCATTTACCTTCATTTTGCAACAAATTGGAAGTCTCTAGCACAATATTTCGATTTATGGTGAATTTATGAAAAAACTTTCCTTCCCTCCGCGCGCGGATTCTCCGCCATAAATCTCCGAATTGCGTACATCGAATTCTCGGAAAATGTGCTCCGTTTCATATTAGGCATTTCATAGAGTTTTATATATGAAAATGTGTGCAATTTCATGTAAAATAAAAGGAAAAATATTTGAAGGTTGTAGCTTTTCTCATTTTCGAAATATTTGCATATAAATCACGATAAATAGAAAAAAAACCACATTCGGTCAACTTTGACTCTACCGAAATGGTCGAAAAACGCAATTGTAAGCTAAAACACTTACAGTATCGTAATATTCAATCATTTGTATTCATTTTGAAACAAATTGGAAGTCTCTAGAACAATATTGAGATTTACGGTGAATTTTTGAAAAAAATATTTTTTTACGTCCGCACGTTACGAATTCGTACATAATTTTGTGATAATATTTTCCCGGTGTTGCTTTTATTGTTTTACAATGTATTATATATCAAAATGATTGCAATTTAGTGTACAATACAACGAAAAAAAAGAAACTCGTTAGCTTTTACCGTTATTTGCACAGCGTGATTTTAATACAATTATGTATGAATTTTTTTTTTCGCTACCATATTTACATATGATAATGATATTATTTTTCCTTTCTGATGATTGCATACTAAACTTCAGGCAATGACAAAAAAAGGAGCCAAAAATGAACTCTTAATCTTCAAAACTAAGCGCGCTGTGATTTTTTGAAAAAAATATTTTTTCCGCTTCCGCACTCACTCAAAACCGGCTCCGGAATTCGGGGGAGTTTTTTATTTTTACCGCTTCGGCGTTTAAGGGTTAAGATGGTATGGCCACCTGATGAAAAGAGAAGAGCAACACATGGCAAGAGAAGTGATGAACGTGGAGGTGGATGGAACACAAAGGAGAGGAAGACCTGAGACCAGGTGGAGAGATTGCATTAGAGATGATATGAGGGAGAAGGTAGTACAGAAGGAAATGACACAGGACAGAGGTAGATGGAAGAGACTCATTAAAAACGGTGACCCCGAATAGGGATAAAGCTGGGAAGAAGAAGAAAGAAGCAAGTACTCTTTATGACAGAAGTACCCTAAGTGGCACCAATGGTTATTTGCAGTCCACCTGCAGCTCCTGCTGCACTTTTTGTTCTTTATTTCTTTACATCCATTAATTTTAGCCTTTTCCCACTTAGCTAAGATACTTCTTTACCCTGGTCATTCACAAACTTTCAGTCCCTTATCAGCAATTCCTTCTGGCCAGTGACTTGGTTCCCCATAACCACCAACCAATCCTCATGCAAAGCAACTGAAAACATACAATAAAAGGTCTGGGTTCAGGGACTCTGTGGACTTCCCTGCCAGAAGCACTACTATGGACACCCACCAATGAAAGGAAAAGACCAATTCTTGGTTGCATGGCTCCAACTCATGGTCTGACCGAGTCTCTCTCTGTGCCAGCGTCTTTTAAGTGCTAATGCTGCGGTATCATACAAAGTCAAGAACTCGGAACTAACTTCTCATGAGAAGATATGAGACCTAAGCTATATAAACAGCATTAGCAGGCATGCTCCCTGAGGAGGAGAATTCTCTCATAATTAATAACAGATTGTCCACTACAGCTTGTGTGGGAAAATCTTGAACAGAAGAGAATCCAACACCACACTCCAGTAGGTCACTTTTTGTGTAGGTCCAGCGATGCCTTGCAACATTCATCAGTAAGCCTATGGCTTTTACAAGCAGTACAGGCTCTCTTGCCCTCCTCAGGCCAAACCCCTGGACTTCACAAGATAATCCAGTCATCCAAGTAAAAAAAATCTCTTTACAGTGGACCCCACGTAATTGTGTTCTCAGGATTCGCGGATTCACCTATTTGCGGATTTTTCTGTAGAACCTTTCTGAAAATTATTCACAGCTCTCCAATACTGGCAGATGTGATTATTTTCGTACAGCAACATTCTGTATTTTCATACTATTTACTATATAAGTATGACATTAAATATCATAATGATATTAAATCACACGGGTACTTACTGGTGGTGAATATTGATTTTACTACATGAGATTACTGGCCAAAACCCTGGTCCTCCTTATCCTGTCTAAGTAATACCTGAGTGCCCTTCCTGGGCAAAGGACCCTTTCCTCCTCCTCTGGTCCTAGAATGTCCATCAGGTTTTTAATGGAGAAGGAGTGTGGCCAGGGATTAGATGGAGATTCGTTCTTAGCTAGGAAACCAACCTAGGTATAGACAGTGTCTCCCTGAGCAAAACTGAAGCTTCGAACAAGGGGAGAACGGTAGTTAACTGCTTGTCCGATCGTGCGCGCGCCCGTGCGCCCGAGAGGTGAAGAATCACTTTTGCTTTAGGCCCATGCAAAAAGTTGCAGAGTGAGGGGTGGCATGAGGTGGGACTATATGTAAAGGACCTCAGGTTTGTATAGTTAGGAAAAATGCAATTTTCGACAAATTGTCATTTGTTCCGATACGTAATACAAACCCTCGGTCCTTTAACAATAGGAAGACTCACTTCTTGGTGGGAGGAATCTGAGTCTTTTTGGTGAACAGACTGGTGTTCGTCCAACCCTGGAGTACCTCCCTGGTCGTAAGAGCAAGGGAGGGATCCAAACCTCTGTCCGATTGATCGGGGTGTGCACCGCAGGATCAATGGTCAGACCTCTGGGCCAAGTACTAAGGAGGGAGGCAGGCCAAGCGTATCTCTTCGTACCAGCAAGCAAGAACTTGTTCCTGTTTGCAAGAGACAATCATAAAATGATGGGTTGTCTCAAGTTGGCATCCACTTCCTCCCCCTTGTTGGAGGAAGTGGTGGATATTTACTCCTATCCCTACTGAAAGGGATAGGATGGTGCTCTATTGAGTAGCTCACCTGCATCTCGTCCTTACCCAGCAGGGTGATGACCGTGTCCCTCTACCCAGAGGTAGAGGGAAGAAAAAGATGGGAAGAGGAGCCAGTCACACTCTCATTCCTCATCCATTCTTACGGTCACATCCAGGATCGATGCTGTTCAGCCTGCGAGGGTCTGGGTTAACTACACAACGTGTTGAGCAACCACCACGGTTCCCAAGGAAAAAGATCCAAGGAACTGTGGGCAATATCCTGAAGGTAGAAGGAGGTGCATGCGGTCCGGTTGGACTAGGCGCCTGCCTTCATTACCTGCGCCACGGAGAAGTTCTTGCGGAACGCGAGAGAATGATGAAGAGGCGTCCACACTCATCCTGGGTGTCGAGTTTCTTCAGACAGCTCCGTCGCGCCTTCACAGGACAAAGCAGCATAGCCTTCGTATCGGAGGCGGTGAAGTCCATTAGGGAGGGTATTGTGAAGGACTCGAACCAATCGTCAGTTACCGAAGGGTTCTGAGTCTTCGCTACGAAGATCGGTACGAAATCGAGCGTCACAAATCCCCATCCCTTTGTGCTTGACTTCTCAAGAGAAGTCATGCAGTTACCTAAGACGAAAAGAAGGGAATAGTCGTATGACCTATCCCTCTTCTCGACTTTGGTTATGTACAGTACTCATACTGACAAGCTATTAAGACGAAGTAATGTTTGCTCTGGAACAACCGAACTAAGTCCACAGCATAGTTCGTAACTGACTCGGGCGCTCTGACAGCTGCCGACTGACTGTTTCGGAATCGGGCAAGTTGTCCAAAGCATCCGGGTAAGTCACGTGACCTTCGCCCTTTAAAGAGTTATGCTGAGAGACCAAACAAATAAAATATTTGTTAGTCACCGATGCCGGACGGCGCGGCGATGATTCTCTTAATGCATAAGCTCAAAAGGCGAAAGTCAATTGCCTTCAAAAGACCGAGGTCCTCTGATGGCAAGAAAAATCTCATAGACGTTGAATCTCAGCTTAAGGAGAAAACAACACTATGTGACGTTGAAGACGAATGTAGGCAATGAATGCAACCTACGTCTTCCAGCTGAATCGAGAGAAGGAATCTTCAAGATTTCCTAAAACCTGTGCTTACAAAAATGACTGAAAACGCTAACCGCCATTTTCATTGCTGTCCGGTGTTGCAGTGAAAGCGGGCGTTCTTCAGTAATGAAACACAGGGGAGAGCCGCCTGAAGAACTGCTTCTCATGGGCTGAACGTTTGGAAGTAGAGCTGGCAGGTGTGGGAGTAGGCGATGTCTTTCAATACATCTGCTAATCCGGGGTGAACAATGAACAATTGCACACTCCGAATACAAGATATTTTGAGGACAAACTCAGATTCCGCAAAAAAAAAAAAATCATTCGCATTATCGAGATACGATGCAGCAAGAGACTATTACAGAATTCTGTTACCGTGCGGTAAACAGAAAAGATGAGAGTCGAATAGATATCTCTGTTTAAAATTCTCGCAATACCGAAGACGATGAATACTAGCGTCACAGCAGTAGATGGTCATTCATGTATGCGAGAATCCCCATTAATCAGAGACTTAAGTCCGTGATTGTTGGCAGAGATACGGTTGGTATTCAATCAAGCAGGTGAGAAAGACATAACCAACCGTCTATCTCAAAGCGGCAGCTGGTACTGAAATGCCTCGGGCAATTCAATACGCAGTAGCTGTCGCTGACTCCTCCATCCGGGGTGGCCAGTAAATCCTTTCCACGAAGGAATGCGTTCGGCTAGAACCACCGAGCATAAAAAGATATGCTCGAGCATTATATTTATGCGAAACGAATTTCGGTAAATATAAAAGCTTAAATGGTGTTGTTGTGACAACACCATAAGTATATGAAAATGAAACTGGAAACTCCTGGGAGGTTGCAGGCAGCCCGAGTTTTGCAGTTCAATTAGAATACTTTTCGTCTAAGTCGCAATCCGTAGAATAAAACCAGGATATGCGCCTAACCCCTCGGACCATTCAACTGCTTAGCAGAATCATGTCGCGAGGTTAATATACGTAGTATATTTGTAGGATTCTGAACAACGATCTCCATCCTAAATTCTTTCCTTCAAGAAAACAAAATAAGGATTGGAGATCGACCACCTTCGGTCTCTATCAAAGAGAGAGAAGAAGTCTTCCTCGAAGGAAAGCTTCAATGGTGAACAGAATACTAAGACGGTAGTTCAAGCCAAACTGGATATTCCCGTCCGTTCTTCTTATTCCTATTGCCAGGTTGGTCGCCTATTGTGAGATAGTCTTCTTTCAGCAGCCAGTCTTCTTCCTAATGCTAGAAATTCCAGGAATTCGAGCATAGGCGAGGTTCCCGATTATCGTGTAACATATCGGGGCATTCTCGTCTCGCTCACTTTGGACCGTGGTCTCGCCTAAGTGTTTGGAGATCGTAAGAAACTCTAACACTCTGAATGCGCTAGAAATTCCGTAGAATTCTAAGCAGTCTGCGAAACCCCCACCGAATTCGTCAAACGATATCGGCTGGTGGTCCTCTCGATTCCCGTAGAAATCGAGAATGGGGCAGGATCCCTTCTCAACGACCGGGGCTTACGTCAGGTAGGACCCGAAGGTCCCCCCGGTAGCGCAGTCCACAACGTGGAATCCTACAGAGAAATCTCTGTAGGATCCCTCCCCTTTCCCTCGTAGCCGTAAGGAGAGAGGGAATGGGGGAGGAATTGGATACTCGCTCCCGCCCTTCCCAGTGGAACTAGCAGTTGGAGAAGAGTAGGAGCAGCCATCGCCTTGCGGCAGTGGCCTCTCAGAGTCTGGGAAAACGTATCGTCAGGAGAAAACGTTTTCCCGAGGAGGGTTACGAACTCTCACTGTAGGTAAGGGTCTGCCGCCACTGTGAACGTCGTCTGGGTGGGGCTGATCGACACCTGACAGGAGAGAGCCGATACCGTCCTCCGACTCATTCCAGTCCTCGTCGAGGTCGAAACCTCTCAGGAGGACCGAAGGATTACTTAAATACGGTGTCCGAAGACACGTAGAAACGCCGCTGTCGCAGTAGATGGAGGTGGAAGTAGCTTTGATCGACCGGCCAGAACTGAGAGAGCCTTCTTGTCCGGAGACGAGAGACTCTGGTTCAAGACAGAATCGCAAGCTCCGATCGCGGCAAACCCACCGTCGGTTTGGGTTCCCTCTCGGGCCCCAAAACGACTCGAGCAGAGACATGGGCTCTGCTGGTGGGAGCGGCGATCCTTCCCCCAGGTCGTTGTGCTGACGAATCAGTGCAATAACCTGGGCAAAGTTACTCTGAATCTCGGAAGTTACAGCGTCTTGAGGAGTAGGATCGTCCAGTCCCTCCAACAAGAGCAGCTCCCAAGACCCTCCTCCTTCAGAAGAAGGACCAGCAACAGATCCCTGACGGTTGCCTCCAATCACTTGCGCGTACGTCCTGGCTGGTTCTAAGACAATACCTGGCACGTGCGGCGTCGTGACGGGATCGTGAGCGGCGCAATCTCACGATCACTCCTATATACCTCGCTCTTCCTGGCGTATGCCAAGGCAAGTTGAATAAGGTATCGGAGAGACAGAACTGACGCTACCCCCCCCCACCCCCCCCCCCCCCGTGACGGTCGCCTCCAAATCCACTTGCGCGTACGTCCTGGTTGGTCCTAAGACCATATGTGGCACGTGCGGCGTCGTGACGGGATCGTGAGCGGCGCACCTCTCACGATCACTCCTAGCTACCTCGCTCATTCCCGGTGTAGCCCGAGGAAGTTGAAGGTAGTGGAGAGACAGACCTGACGCTCCCCCCCGCTCGCTGGCCAGGACCAGCGTTTACGTGGGGGGCTGCAGCCGATCACCAACCCGCGGTGGGGATCGATCTGCAGGCCTGGCCGTGCCGCTCACTGTGGCGAGCGGCTCGACTGAGCACGTCGACCCCGGTCCCGTGCGTCAGACGAGCTGCTGCTGGTCACCGTATCCGCCCGGTCCCTGTGGGAGCGGCGGTCAGGTGACCTGCAGAGCTCGCTTTCGCGGTGAGACCCCCGCCGGTGAGCGTCCTCGCGGCACGGTCAAAACGTCTGGTTACCACGCCGAGGCTGGTAACCAGTCGGTCGAGGGGACCTGGGGGACCTCTTCCCAGCCTCAACCTGTGGCCGGTCAGAGACCGTCACGTCCACCCGACGGTACGGCTGGTCGCTACGAGAGCGGACCGCTGGCCTGGCGAGAGTCACCTGAGCGGCTCTCGACAGTCTTCTGCTCCGTGCCTCGGTCATGACGCTGAGCGAACTCAGGCGTCTTAACTTTGGCTGCACGGTCACCCGACGCGGAGACCGTACACTCGGAACTTCTCGCGGACGAGAAACCGAGCCGGTACCTGCTTAGCAGCAGAGCTGCCAAGACCAGGCGAGGGTGTTTTTCCACCAGCGGTAGCCAGCACACCCTGGTCCCCGTCTTCTTCTTCTTCTCAGAAGGGGAGACGGGCCCCCGTTCCCGAAGGAACAGGAACAGGAGGACCAGCAGAAGAAAACCCCCCCGTCACACCGGAGTGTGACGAGCCCTTCGAAGTTCCCGAAGGAGTCTTCTTAGGGGGAAAACCCCGGTTACCAGCTGGTCGCTGCGAGAGCGGCGCTGGCCTGGCGCGAGAGTCACCTGAGCGGTTCTCGCCAGCCTTCTGCTCCGTGCCGTGGTCTTGGCGCCGAGCGAACTCTGGCGCTGAACTTTGGCTGCACGGTCTCCCGAGGGAGAGCGTACACTCGGGATCTCCCGCGAACGAGAGACCGAGCCGGAACCTGGCGTAGCGGCATCGCCGCTAGCACCAGGCGAGGAAGTACCAGAGCTAACCGATACTCCTCTGGTCCCCGTCTATCTCTTCCTTACGGAAGGGGAGACGGGCCCCGCTCGCTCCCGAAGGAGCAGGAGGACCAGCAGAAGGACCCCCTACCGTCCACGAGGTGGGACGGGCCCTTAGAAGTTCCCGAAGGAGACTTCTTTAGGGGGGGGAGGCAGCCTTCTTCTTCTTCGGCTTATGGGCTTAGAAGTCGAAGGGGAAGAGGCAGCAGCAGACGAAGACGAAGATGACACCTTCCTCTTCTTCGTCAGCTCACGCAGGACAGTCGTCAGGTCCTCCATCCAGGCCGGAGTCGGGCCTATTGCCGAAGCAACACGGCCCGACTGCACCTGTCCGGAAGGACTGGGACTGGGGAAGACACACCATGGGCAGGACCAGCATGGACAGGCGCAGGAACCAGGAGCGACAGGAACAGCAACCAGCTCAGGAGCGGCAGGAACAGCGGCAGCGGTAAACACAGAAGGGACAGCCAGTAGCGGGAACCACATCAGCGACAGGTACGGCAGGCCCAGCCATCGCCTCGTAGAATCATCGGCAGCCGCGTGACCTGGTGCTGGCGGCCGGTCCAGGGGCGAGCTGCTGGAACAGCGGAAGTCTGGGGCAGGCAACACGAAGAAAACACAGGCTGGCGGCGGCATACCCACCCCTCCTCGGTATGGCGGCGACCGGCCCTAGCGCGGCAGACGGCTGTCACCGACACAGCATGGGGAGTGTAGACCAGCGGGGGGTTGAGGGCAGCATAAGCGGCCGTGAAGGGGTTGTAGTGGAGACCGCTCCAAGGTCACCGCCCCAGACCTCGCTAGACGCTGCAGCAGATCGTGGATGCTAGGCACGCCCTGCAGCCGCAGTGGCCCATACCTGTCCAAGGTCGTCTCCCACGGATGTAGCACCTGCGGTAGCACAGACAGATTAGTAAGAGGGGTTCCCTCACGCACGGGGGGGAGACATGCTCCACCCCGAACGCAAGGAAGACCCCAAATACAAAATACGAGGAAGCTGAGCGGGGGGGCAGGAAAGAAGACGAAGAATCGGATACCAAGGGAGTCGCGGGAGAGCTTTCCGACGACTTCCTGGCAGACCTTCGCTTCCCCTACCCCCGCACAGCAGTGAAAAGTAATATGAAAATGAAACAGAATACTGCACTTGCGATTCACTTCATAGAACTTAAAGGGGGAAAGATCAATTCCCGGGTAAGAGCGGAAACTTGAATACTAATAATAATTGATGCTTATCATAAATATATTATGAAATGAACAATACTGCACTTGCGATTTTTCACTTTCACAGCAATAAATCGTAAGGATTAATTCCCGGGTAGAGCGGAAATTGATCCAAAATTAAATTTGATGCAATTAATAAATGAAAATGAAAAGAAAACTGCATTGCGAATCCACTTTCATTGCATTCTATTCATACAAAATAAGAGGCTCGTGCCGAGCGCAATCAAGCTCTCGGCAACGAACGCACAGGGCAAAAATATAATGAAAAAGAGTACTTACATCTTTCAATTACACACTTTCGCCCAAAATACATGACTCGGCGCGAGTGCGCCCGCCCTCGGCACCGAGACATAATTCAAGTCAATTTCATGAAAAGACGCGAATTCGCCGCCTCTACGGCGATAGCTCCATGTTGATTCATAATTAAGTAATGAAAATGAAAACAGTGTACTTACAGTTTCATTTTCAAGATCAAACAAACCATTAGTAGAAAACACAATATAAACAAAGCATACGACGATGAAACGGGCAGAGAGCGATGACGAAACACGGTCCTTCACAACCCGCGGGCCGAAAGCAAAAGTGATTCTTCACCTCTCGGGCCGCGCGGACGATCTACAAGCGGTTAACTACCATTCTTCCCTGGTTCGAGCTTACTACCGTCCCCAGCTGCCGCTAGTTACCTTCCTATTGTTAAAGGACCGAGGGTTTGTATTACGTATCGGAACAAAGACAAATTTTCCAAAACAATTTGTATTTTTCATAGCTACAAACCTTCAGTCTTAACAATAGGATAATTTCTAAAGCCTAGCTGGATCCAGTTAAATCGCAGATGAAAGCAAGGAATCTTGTGAGATCTGGCAACGTGTGCATATATCGGGTGAAGAGTGGTCAAGGACCATGCACCCACCGCACACGCGTCAGTCTTTCTTAAAAACCACCTGGACGAGAGTTGTGGTTGACCTATCTTAGCCTTTACCCAGTTCATTGCCGCTTCGCTTGTGTTTGAGTGTGTGTGCTGTTATTAAAATGGCTGCTTCTGCTTCTTCTCGGCCTCGTCAACGTGTGCCCTGGAACTCCAGGTATCCATGTTCTTGTTTTTTTTTGCCTTTGGCTGCAACAGACCCACACGTCACTTGTAGTAGGTGCCGCTGTAACGTTTGTACAATAAGGAATCCCTGCACGGAATGCCATGCGTGGCATAGAGAGCAGTGGAAGGTATTTTACAGTAAGAGGGAGCATCGTAGGGTTTCTACTCTTCCTTCGTGGGAGGGTTTTTCTTCTCCGCTTCCTGATGCTTCATCTCCTGTTGCTTTCACACCCCATGCTGGTGTTGTGCCTTTGTCCCTTTCCTTTTCTTCCATCGATTCGTCATTGGAAGTATCGGGAGGCCCTCAGGCTGATTTATGTAATGTCACCCCTTCGTTCCTCCGGAGTTAATTTGATTCCAGAGAGGGAGGGGGCTTTTTCAAAAATGTCTTTTATTTCAGTCGGAGGCGTCCAAAATGGTGGTGCTTTGGGGGATGCTTTTACTACGGGGGTACCATCCTCCTTGGAAGGTTTGCCGACGCATTTCATGGATGCTCGCTAGCCCCCTCCTCCTTATGCTGTTCAAGCCCCTCCCCCCTCCTCCTGGCCTAATCTTCGTGGGTAGCCGAGGTCAGCCATTTTGTATTGCTCCGCCAGTGACAACCGCCACTTCTTCGAGTCAGAGGGGAGCCGTGGCGCCTGCTTCCCGTTCGGATTGAGGGGAAGCTGTGACGTCGTCGCTGCTTATGACATCCCTTCCATCGATGACCTCAATCCCAGTCTTCTCCGCTGCGCTGCCTCACTTGTCTATGTCATCATCGTTTGCTGCCGTGAGCCGCATCACCATGTTGATGGGCCAGAGCCATTTCAAATGTCTGCTCAGTCCAAACATATGGATGCTCCTTCAGCAATTCAATAAAATGTATTGTTGGTCCTTGTCCACTCAAGGGGTTTGGCCGCAGTATAATTTTATTCAACACCACTACTGCATCACGTGGCTGATACATGATGCATAGTGTGTAAGGGGCTTTAGGGTCAATAACTTTAATATTAAGTGACAGGCTCTAAGCTCGGAACCCTACCTTCAGCTCTAGGAGCCACCTTCCTCTTTCTATCCCTCTCCAATTTCTCCAAATGAGACTTCAAAACTTTCCATTTCTTCTCATTCAATCTGTCATATACAACACAATTAAGCTCTTTAGAGCACTCGTCCTCTACATTTCGCATATGACTATCGTAGGTCGCTTTCATCATCCAGGTCTTGCAACCCTCCCTACAATATCTAATACTCAATGAGCTTGATCAGACATAATGAATCACAATCTGCAGTAATTTCCTAACCAAAATTGAGCTGGGTATCTACCTAAACAATTAGTACCTCACCAAATCCTTGGAAAAAGCAATGAAAAATCTTCAAACAAAGCTACCCAAACATTTGATGCTGCGTCGAACAGCAGCATTCCCGATAGAGTTAGGGGTAGTTACCTTAACTTAAAAATCTATGAATCACTACCCAAAATTTCCAATTTTAGCTTTGTAATTAGTTGGTAAGTTACTTATAAGAAACAAAACAATTGTACTTCACCTATAATAAGAAATAACAACTGCAAATTACAACAAAAGCTACAAATGGCCACAATGTTTACACCATGGGTGGCAGAAATGCACTGTTTGACAGTTAACTGTAGTATGCCTTGTAGTGGGCGAGGTCTGTCACCTAGGTATAACAGTTAAGAAGCGCTACCGCGACATTCAAAAAAGTTGCTGCACAAGGTAGATACTTTAGCCATGTAAACAGGCATGGGTCCAAGTACATGAGACGGTACTTGTGGACAAGTACAAGTACTGAGAAAAAGAACAAGTACAAATACGTAAGATTTGCCTGAGACTCAAGTCCAAGTCCAAGTCAAAGTACTTGACAATGCAACTCAAGTAAAAGAACAAATACAGGCAGTCCCCAGGGTTACGACTTTGGGGTTCCGTTCTTGAGACGCGTCGTAAGCCGAAAATCGTCGTAAGCCGGAACGACGCTTGGAAATATGTCTTAAACTAATAAAAAGTTATAAAAACCTTACTTGTAATCCTTTGGTTACACTACATGTTGTTTCCTGTAGTTTTATGTACAACCTGGAGTTATTTTCATAAAAGAATGCTGGTTCTTGAAGGTAAAAAACTATTGTAATCCTCTGGTGACACTACATTCTTGGAAGTTTTATGTACAACCTGGAGTGATTTTGCCAAATCTTGAGGGCTACAAGAACAGCTGATTTACTATTTACGTATCATATAGACTAATTAAAGTAAACGTATCTTTTAAAATAGGCTTATATAGTAGTATCAACAAACATTTCCCGCCATGAGTCATAGGCCGTTTAAATTGAAACGAACACTTCTCTGTCCTATCTGTTCAGAAAATAACGTTACGTCAATCCCTGAGACCATTGTTGCCAAGGCGTCTCTCTCTCTCTCTCGATCAAATACACTGGAACCTTGACATACGATTGCCCTAACATACGAAGGTGTTTGAGATACAACAGAAAATTTGCGAAAATATAAGCTTTGATATACAACGAATATTTGAGATACGATTTTGCGATGAGTGTTAGTTGTATAGGCGACCGATAAATGGCGTTCAGTCTGTTTGTTGGTGCTGCATGTTAACACGTCGTTGTTTAGTTCGTTTATTTATTTGTGCCTATTTTTATCCGTGTTATTTTTGTCCTATTTTATTGTTAACCCATGCGTCCTCCAAAGCTAAAGACAAAGCAGGTGATAAGAAAAAACCCAAGAAAATGATTTCGATGGAAGCAAACATGAAATTATAGCAAAGCATGAACGTGGCGTTCGTATCGTCGATTTGGCAAAAAAACGAGTATGGTCGAAATCCTTCTACAATATCCACGATCATCAAGCAGCAAGGAAGCTATAAAAACCTTCCAAAGGCATCACCATTATTTCTAAACTACGAACTGATTAAAAAAAATAATAAATAAAAAAATTAGTTTAGCAATGTTATTTCATTTGTGTTGTTTATTACGTAGTTATTAGTGTACATACGTAAATAAAAAGAGAACAAATCGTTCCCTGCCACCCTTCCCTACCTCCTCCCCCTGCTGCCTCACGTCATCTTTCGTTGTGGTAAGTAAAATTCCTTTCTTTTTTTAAATTGATTTTATTAACATTTATTATCATTTATCATATTGCTATGTTATTTATCATTATGTGTGTTTTATTCTCGTTTATTTGTGTATTGTGTATATTATATGTAAGCTGTGTTTAGGTGTGGTTTCATAGCGCTAGAACGGATTTACTATTAATACATTATTACATTATTTTTAATGGGAAAAATGCCTTGAGATACAACTGTTTTATATACGACGATGGTAACGGAACAAATTAAATTCGTATGTCAAGGTTCCAGTTACTGGATAATGTCTCTCTTTGGAAACTTCGATTTTGCCAAATCTTGAGGGCTACAAGAACAGTTTGATTACTATTTACGTATCATATAGACTAATTAAAGTAAAACATATCTTTAAATAGGCTTATATTATTAGTATCAACAAAACATTTACTGGCATGAGTCAGAGGCCGTTTAATGAAACGAACACTTCTCTGTCCTTAAACTCGGAGCGTCGGAAAGAACGCCCTCCCCCTCTCTCTCTCTCCTCTCTCTCCTCTCTCTCTCTCTCTCTCTCTCTCTCTCTCTCTCTTCTCCTCTCCTCTCTCTCTCCTCGTCTCTCTCTCTCTCTCTCTCTCTCTCTCCCCCCCCTCTCCCCCTCCTCTCTCTCTCTGATCAAATTACTGGATAATGTCTCTCTTTGGATACTTGGAATTTGCGTTGTAATCTAACCAGAAACTTCGTTTTTGTTATTATTACTGGAAACAAGCAATGATTTTTTTCATTATTTGCGCTTTTGGACTGTTATATGTAAACTTTGCGCACCGCAAGCTAGTATGTATTCATTCGCTCAGAAAACTAGTTCCACATATGAGGCGTCACTAAAAAACATCGAAAAATACGACATAAAAAGTGCGAAAATCTCATAACCTCAAATTTTTGTTGTAATCTAACCAGAAACTTATTTTATTAATATACTGTGCTAAACAATAAAGGAATTTTATAATATAGTATGCGTTTTTTAAAAGCGTCGTTAAGTCGGAGCGTCGGAAGCGTCAGCGTCGTAACCTCGGAACAAGCGTCGTAACCCAGGATGGATTTTTCCATTGAATATTTAAGAAAAAGCGTTGTAACCTCGAAACGTCGTAGCCGGAAACCGTCGTAACCGGGGACCGCCTGTACTTTCAACAGATTTTCTATTATTATTAAGTGAATGTGTTTGATTTAAAATCAGTAGCGAGTATCTAATAAAAATTTGCTTGCAAATATCTAATGGAGGGAAAATGATGTTATACTATAGCAGTCTTTATAAAGAGAAGCCTCCCAAAAGGATATACCTGAGTAGTTCTCACAGTATAAGTCGGTGAACCTTAGTCCATAGGGCCGAAAAGAGGTGAAGAGATATTCATAGGGTTTAATGAACAAGTTATCAAATGGCCAAATAGAAGCGCTTTCAAAAGGAGATCATGAAATTGTTGAAAGTAAAATGGTGAAAAAGAAGAGTAATAATTTATGACACTTATCTTTGAAGACAGAGGTTATAAATGAATGGATGAGGCTCTACACTGAATGTATTTCCTTGTGCATAAGAAATCAGTATAAACTGAAGCTGGCAAATTTGATCCTGAGATTTTATTTAATCATGGTGGCCAGAAGAAAATTGGTCAGGAAACATACACACCCTAACCTAGACTATCATTCCACATGCTTATTGAGGACATTTTGTTTATACCTCTCCAATTTATGGAAAGTTTAGTGTATAAGTATGTTGTATTTATATTATTTTTTTAAATAGGTTTTTCTAGTGCAGTTTTTGTACATGATTAGTTATGCAATACAGCCTACTAAGTATGTAATGTACTTAAAAAAGTACTTAAGTACTTGATTTTTCAAGTACTTTTTGGCCAAGTACATTGAATTTTAAAATCTCAAGTACAAGGCCAAGTCAAAGTTACAAGTACTTGTACATGGACCCATGCCTGCCATGTAATTACGTACTTGGTATATTACTTAGACAGTGGTATCTTGGCTAACAAACAGTACTGTTCACAAACAAATAGGGTTACAAACCAGATATCAAAAATATTTTTGTTCCGGTTCGCGAACAGTGCTTCAAGCCCAACGAACACAAAAACATCCCCAGCCAAACCGGATTCATTGGAAGCACCAAACACTTTTTAAAATAGTTTTTGAAAGTTACTCGGTCTTTTTAATGTTAATTACTTACTCTTTTACTGAAGAAATAGTACATTGAAAAAGGAATAGTATATTGAAAAAGGAATATCGTATTATTTGTTGTGTAAATGCATACAGCCAGAAACAGCTGATTTGCTACGAACAACCATCTTCAATAACAACAGCAGTTTGCTTGCATTCAACCATCATATGATAGTAAAAAATTACCGTAGTTATGTTACAAATGACGCTAAGTAGTATACGCCTGCTATATTTTTACATTACTATATCCTTATTTGCTATGGAAAAAAGATCGGCAAGGGCATATATGTACTGCTAAATTTAAATACAAGTTGTAGCTGAATGTCCATCTGTTAACGACTATTATCATATACTATTGGTACATGATGAAACTTCGCAAACTTCAGTATAGTAGTATACCATTAAACTCAACCATAAACAAAATATGAGAGAAATGTGTTTTAATCAAAATTATTTGGCATGAAAGAACAATTTTACTGTTTTAACTCCAATAAAAGATAAATATGTAAGCTCATAGTATTCTGATGAAATCAAATGAAAATATTGAACGCAATCTGTTAATTTTTTTTCATAATAAACATGCACTCCGCACCATCTACTAATGAAAAAAAAAACTAAATTTCGTTCACAACATGACAAATTTTCAAAGATAATTTGTATTTTTCATAGCTACAAACCTTCGGTCTTAACAATAGTATAATTTCTAGTGCTTAGCTGGATCTGTGGTTTTAAATCGCAGATGAAAAGCAAAGACTCTTGAGAGATTTGGCAACGCCTGAGTATATCGGGTGAAAAGTGGTCAAGGACCACGCACCCACACTACAGCGTTCAGTCTTTTTCTTGACCGCCATGCCGAGAGTCGTGGTTGACCTCTCTCAGGCTTTTACCCAATTCATTGCTCATTTTTGCTTCTGTTTCTGTGTGTGTGTGTGTGTGGTTGTATTAGGCTAAGGCCCCGCCGGATCCGTCGCGGCGCGTCGCGTGCGTCCAACACGGCTATCCGTCTACAAGCGTCTCCGTCTTCTGCGAGTGTGGCCCAACCAGACAAACGAGTGACGGTTATAAGACGGACAATTCAAACTTCACCAGTACTTGCCGTTATGAAGGGAGAGCGCGAGGGTTTTCCTTTGACTCGGTGCTGTCAACAAATTAGAGGCGTTTGAACAGTAGGAAAATCTGGACTTATGACATAACTTTAGATGAGGAAAGAGTGAATATGCAAAACTCTTTCATAAGTTACGATAGCGTCCAGACAAGTTTTTTTTAAATATTGTCGGATGCCGCGGAAAACCTTTGACTTAATTTACGGGGGCATTATATCTTGAATATCAAAATTTGATAACAATTACAGAAGATCCGTATCAACGTAAGAAACTTGTAGTAACTCTGAGGGAAGGATTACTGATTTCGAAATTAAAGATGTTATTGTTATAATACAATTAAGTTTGTTCATACTTACCTGGCAGATATATATATAGCTGTATTCTCTGAAGTCCGACAGAATTCAAAATTCGCGGACACGCAGTGGGCGGCCAGGTGGTAGTACCCATTCCCGCCGCTGGGAGGCGGATATCAGGAACCATTCCCATTTTCTATTCTATATTTTATCAGTGCCACTGTCTCCTGAGGGGTGGGTGGGTGGGCACTTTAATTATATATATCTGCCAGGTAAGTATGAACAAACTTAATTGTATTATAACAATAACATTTTGTTCATGAAACTTACCTGACAGATATATATATAGCTGAATCCCACCTTCGGATGGTGGGAAGAGACAGAATAGGATTTTTAGGAAACTAAATTAAGTAGATGATATACATCTTGGTTCCTCACCTGTTAGCATAGCCCATTTCGTGATTACTGTCACCAAAGTCTGCTTCTGCGTTACTAGAGTTGCCAGCGAGGTAGAGACCTGTAATGCTGGTGCGCTCTAGATGATCTGTCAACGGGGGCGTGACCATAATGTGACTAGACCATATGACCATACTTCTGAGGGCAACGAAGCTAAAACCACCACCTGACCTAACCTATCAAAGTTAGTTCCATAACTTCTAGGCTAAAGAAAAGGAACGCGCCTCAAGCGACCAACCCTTCAAAGTTAAAAGCACACCTATCCCTTTTCTATAGGATAGGATTCGTGTTGCTTCCTGCCCCAATAATATATCTACGGATATGTATGGTCCTAGCGACTTACAGATCTCAAATGTCGTCTTCACATCCCGTCGGGAGTGTGAAGCGAACCCAGAGTTGCTTCGCTAAAGCGTGGCACTCAGGATGTTACTGAGTGTCATCTGTTGAAATGCTTCCGAGGCCACGCCCTTCACCTCTTGAGCATTCATATTAGAAAAAATCTCAAATCTTTATGCAAACATAATGAATGAGACTTCTTAAAAGAACTCCTTGACTATAATGCCAGGGTGTTCTTGGACATGAACCAGTCTGGTCTTTTACGGAACACCGCAGATTGTCCGTTGACCTCGACTTTCTATAGTTTTATCAAGATAAAACTTGAGAGACCCGACAGGGCACAGGACTGAACTCTAATGCCCTTGCCCAATAATTTGTGCCATACCCTTGGTCTCCAAGCCTTCGGGTCAAGGGTTAGACAGGTTTTCGTTCTTATCAAGAACGGAAGGCTTAGAGGACAGACCGCATTATGTCCTTTAAAGCTAAAACCTCTGATGATGGCTAAAACCTCACTAACCCTCTTTGCCGTGGCTGGAGCGGTTAGAATGTTAGCCTTTCTGGTCACATGCATTAAGTTCGCAGAAAGGATAGGTTCGAAACGCTTTTGGCTTTTGCATCAGAAACTCAGACTACGTCTAAGTTCCATGCCGGAACCTACGATCCAGAGAATTTCAAGATCTCCACAGACCTCAAAGATCGTGAAGCTTTGTTGTTTGACAGAACCGAATCTCTGAGCCTAGAGGCCGTCAACAACATATTTGCATATTCTACAATAGTTAGGACTTCTAGCTTATCTCATACTTCAGACGGAAAGATAGAACAATAAAGAAATTCACAGAGGTCGAGGTGGAGGAACAGTCATTTCCCTTCACTATCTCCAGAAACGGCCCCCTCCGATTGAACACTGAAAATAGGCAGCACTGCTTTGCCTTGGTGGCCAAGAGACTGCCATTAATCTTGAAGATCTTATCGCTTCTCGATAGTCTGAACGCCTTCAGACCCTCAGAGAGGATCGATATTAGATACTTCACTAAGTGACGATGTTAGATTACACCGATTCTCTCGGGAAGGGTCTTTGGACAATTCTCTGAATTACATGACCTCTGTGAATCCAACCTCTTAAAGGCCAACATGTGGCGACTAATGCTAATCCTCTAGGATCATGAATAAGGGAACAACTTAAGAGGAAGCTCCTTCGTCTTCAATATTACGAAAAACTTAACGAAAGGACGCCCTCAGTCTCTCCTCAACTTTCGACATACTTCTAAGTGAGGATTACTCAGACGTCAGTAGTTGTTGCCTTCGATCGAGAAGACCCGCACGGACGTGCACTAGTTTAACGAACCTCTTGAGGATCGTTACGTTCCGTGCCCAAGCCCATAACCAACTCTCTCTTCTTGAGCTATGAGAGAGCTGAGAAATATTCCGATTTATGATTGATGGACCACTCGATCAAAACTCACCCTTCGAGGAAACTGGAGAGCCGACCCCAAATTGGCTTCCAATTCTTTCAGACAATGTGCATGGACATCTGTTCCCTCGGTTCGGATGTCTGGCACCCTCTCGCTATCACCCGAGGTGATCCTCAAGCCGTTTGAGGAGAAAAAATTAGAATTATTACTAGATCTTTGATGTTATTCCAATTTCTCCGTGAGGAAAAACTGTAGAGGTCTGAATTGCTGTTTATTCAGGGAAAACAAGCTTCTCCAGCGAGGAAATGGTCCCCAGCAAACTCATCCATTCCCTCACTCAGCCTGCTTCCTTCCCTAAATAAGGCTGCGCTTTGCATAAGCAGGAGAGCATTATTATAGTGCTATGCCGCGGTAGATTCGTACAGAATTCTGTTACCCCGCACTGAACAAGTATAAGAGATATCTTGTTGAAATTTTCTAAGTAAACGGAAGGCATGTTCATTCATGATTACTAGAAATTTCCTCAACCCGAGGCTAAAATCCATGATTGTAGGGCAGAGAGACGGCTTTAGTCAGCCATTCCCTCGCAGGGGAGAGAGACGTAACCAACCGCGCATGTCACAGAGCTAGCCGGTACTGCGTAGATCACAGTAACAGCAGCCTTGTTCATTCATCGTCTCGCACTATCTGCTTGAGTTGCCAGCTACTCCTTTTACGAAGGAATAGGTATGATATTATCGAGCAAAAGAAACTCTCACGCAGGCATATTTAAACGAAACAAAATTCGCTAAATACAGAAGCTGAGTTGGTGTTGTCGTAACAATACCTGAAGAGTGTTCTTACTCCGAAAACTCTTGGAAGGTTGAATGGGAGTGTCAATTAAATACATTAGAACAACAGTTTCTTCGGCTTCTATCCGCAGAGGTAAATACGATATGCGTATATGACTTGACCCATTGCGTTAGCGAAATGACGCAAAGATAAACTACGTAAGTATTGTAGTAATTTGAACATCGAATTCTCTACTACATCTCCTCCGACGAGGAAGAGAGAAAGAAAGGAAACGACTGTCCACGTTCTAATGAATGAGACTTTTAAAAGAACTCCTTGACGTCTTTGCCAAGACTCTTTGCCAAGAGAAGGGAGTAATATTCGAATAGAGATCATCAAGTGAGAACCGAGGATCGAAAAGGACCGTTCAATGTTCTTATGATATTGGACATAAGACTTCCTGGATCTAGTCTACAAGTCTTTTTCTTACTCCCCGGATGAGCCTCTGAAAATGAATGAGAGCTCTTCCGAAATTTGTTAACCCTCTTACGCCGATTGGACGTATTAAACGTCGAGTCAAAATGTCTCCCGTATGCCGATTGGACGTATCATACGTCGGCTCAAAAAAGTTTTTTTAAAATTCGCGGAAAAATACTTATAGGCCTACCAGCCAAAAACTTTTGTATCACGCGCCTTGGGGGATGCTGGGAGTTCACGGATCAAGGCGTTGTTTTGTTTACAATCGCTACGCAGCTGCCGCAAGCGCGAATTCTTTCTTATCGCACTAAAAAGTATCAGTGACACATCTCGGAAATTATTTCGTCACTTTGACATAATTATTGCACCATTTTAAATTATCCTTTACATGAAGTATTATATATTAAAATGTGCGCAATTTCATGCATAAATACAACTAAAAAATACTCATGATTGTAGCTTTTATCAAGTTTTGAAATATTTTCATATAAATAACGATAAGTGCAAAAATTACAACTTACTCGGTCAACTTTGACTCTAGAAATGGTCGAGAAACGCAATTGTAAGCTAAAATTCTTATCTTATAGTAATATTCAATCATTTTGCCTTCATTTTGCAAAACAAATTGGACGTCTCTAGCACAATATTTTCGAAATTTATGGTGAATTTAATGGGAAAAAAAAAAAAAAAAAAAAACTTTTTCCTTACGTTCGTGCGATAAACTCTTCCGATAAATTTTTTCGTGCGATTGTCCTAATGTTTGCACCTTTTAAATTTGCCGTTACATAAAGTTTTATATATGGAAATGTGCGCAATTTCATGCACAATACAAAAAAAAAAACAACCCATGGTTGTAGCTTTTATCAGTTTTTGAAATAGTTTTCATATAAATAACGTTAAGTGCAAAATTTCAACTTTCGGTCAGCTTTGACTCTACCGAAATGGTCGAAAAACGCAATTGTAAGCTAAACTCTTATATTCTAGTAATATTCAATCATTTACCTTCATTTTGCAACGACTTGGAAGTCTCTAGCACAATATTTCGATTTATGGTGAATTTATGAAAAAAAAAAATTACGTTGCGCGGTAATCTCTTCCGAAAAAAAATCAGAATTTTTTTTGTGCGATTGTCGAAATGTTTGCACCATTTAAAATTAGCTGTTACATGAAGTTTTATATATGAAATTGTGCGCAATTTCTTTCATGTAGAATACAACTAAAAAAATGATTGCAAGGTTGTAGCTTTTCTCTCTTTTTTTGAAATATTGCATATAAATCTACGATAAATAGAAAAAAAAACCACGTTCGGTTCAAATTTGACTCACTACCGAAATAGTTGAAAAAACGCAATTGTAAGCTAAAATCTTACGGCCTAGTAATATTCCGTCATTTTCTTCATTTTTGAAAATAAACAAATTTGAAGTCTCTAAAACAATATTGTGATTTATGGTAATTTTTGAAAAATATATTTACCTTCACTCCGCGCGCCGATTCGCGGCTGCAAGTCTCCGAAATACGTTACATGGCCATTATCCTAATATTTGCTTCCTTTTCATATTAGTCCTTTTTATAGAGTTTCATATATCAAAGTGCGCAAATCATGAAGAATACAATAAAATAATTGAAGGTTGTAGCTTTTTCCATCTTCGAAATATGTGCATGAAAAATATATATATTAAAATTTCGACATTCGGTCAAATTTAACTCGTCCGAAATGTCGAAATCGGCAATCTAATCTAAAACTCTTACAGTATCGTGATATTCCATCATTTGTCTTAATTTTGAAACAAATTGAAGTCTCTAGAACATTATTTAGAATTACGGTGAATTTTTGAAAAAAAAAATATTTTTTTGCGTCGCACGTTACGAATTCGTACATCATTTTGTGATAACATTTTTCTGGTGTTGCTTTTATTGTTTTACAATGTATATATATCAAAATGATTGCAATTAGTGTACAATACAACGCAAAAAAAAGTAACTGGTTAGCTTTGACCGTTTTCTGCACAGCGTGATTTGAATACAATTATGTATGAATTTTTTTTTTTTTTCGCTACCATATATCGCATTATTTACATATGATAATGATATTATTTTTCATTCTGATGGTTGCATTCTGAAACTTCAGGCAATGAAAAAAAAAGGAGCCAAAAATGAACTCTTAATCTTCAAAAGTACGCGCGCTGTAACTTTTTTGAAAAAATTATTTTTTTCCCACTTCCAGCGCTCACTTCCAAACCAGGCCCGGCATACGGGAGACGTTTTGATTTTTAGGGCTCCGGCGTAAGAGGGTTATGAGTTTATCGCTTAAACGATAAAAATAAAAAACGATAAAATCTATGTTAAGAGAACTACCCCATTTATGAGGGGTCCCCCACTTAAAATGACAAAAATGACAATTTGTCCAAAATTGCATTTTTTTTTTCCTAACTATACAACCTGAGTCCTTTTACAATAGGAAAGGTACTAAGCGGCAGTGGATAGTCGTAAGCTTTTCGAACAAGGGGTTCGGTAGTTAACTGCTTGTCCGACAGGCGCGCGCGCGGGGGCGCGACTGGGGAGGGTAAACAAATCACTTTTGCTTTTGGCCCAAGCAAAAAACTGCAGAGTGAGTGGCATGAGGTGGGACTATGTAAAAGGACGTCAGGTTTGTATAGTTAGGAAAAATGCAATTTTGGACAAATTGTCATTTGTTCCGACACGGCATACAAACCTTCGGTCCTTTTACAATAGGAAGACTCACTTCTTGGTGGGAGGAATCTGAGTCTTTTGTGAACAGACTGGTGTTCGCCCAACCTTGGAATGCCTCCCTGGTCGTAAGAGCGAGGGAGGGATCCAAGCCTCTGTCCGATTGATCGGGGTGTGCACCGCAGGATCAATGGTCAGACCTCTGGACCAAGTACTAAGAGAGAGGCAAGCGTATCTCTTCGTACCAGCAAACAAGAACAAGTTCCTATTTGCAAGAGGCAACATAAAGTTATGGTTTGTCCTCTTGTTGGCATCCACTTCCCCCCCCTTGTAGGAGGAAGTGGTGGATATTCGCTCCCATCCCTAGTGAAAGGGATAGGATGGGGCTCTGTCGAGTAGCTCACCGGCATCCCAATATATGGGAAAGACAAAAAACAAGGAAAAATATATGAGAAATATAGTAACTCAGAATGTGAACTAATAGCGGTAGAATTTGAATCTGAAAAATTGATGAACATAGTAATATATAGACCTTCCTAATACTAAAGAGTTTGACTTAATAATTGAAAAATTGATATATGTAGAATCACAAGACTGGACTATTCTCCTATCTGGTGACTTCAACTTTCCTTTCGTAGAATGGAAGAACGAATAGGAGAATGTGGTTGTACTATACATATAAAAAGAGAGTAATAGTAGTGCAGAAGATAAGAGGCAATTTGAAAAGCTATTAGATATGCTACTAGAATACAACATTCAACAAATAAATACCTGCCAACAAGAAAGGGGAAAATACTTTAGACCCTAGTATTTGTGAACGAGATGAAATTATGTTAAAGAAAAAATAATAGTTTATAATGCGAATATTTCAGACCATAATGTCATAGAATTAACAGTTCATTCCAAAGCAAGTGAAAATAGAGATAAGCAAGAAATGAAAAAGTGGGAAGGATATGGAAAATACAAACTTCTACAGTAAAAATATAAAATGGTCAGAAATTAATGAAGAATTAACAAAGATTGGGATAACATTTTCGTAAGTGATGACATAAGGGTAAATACGGAGATCTTATTATAAAAATATTGGAGAAAACATAGTGGAAAAATATATACCGAAGAAGAAAAGTAAACATCATTCATGCATACCAAGAGACAGAAGGATCTTGTTCCAGAAAATCAGAAAGTGGAAAAAAGTTCTTGCAAAAGAAAAAAATGCATGGAAAGTTTATGAACTAAAAAGTAAGATAGAAAATGCAGAACAAAAGATTATACAATCAAAAGAAAATGAAAAACGGGACTTGGAAGAAAAACCCTATTAAATATCAAGCAAAACCCCAAGCTATTATACTCATATGCGAAGAGATGAATAAAAGAAGAATAAATAGGCCCTCTGAGAATTGAAGGGAGATTAACGAATGAAAAAAGGAAATTTGCAACATACTGGCAGAACGATATAAGAGAGAATTCCACACCCTAGAATAGATAATGAAGATAATGATATAGAAGTAAGGGATGAAAATAGTGAATATTTTAGCTGACATAGTATTAATGAAGCTGATATTGTGCAGGCTATTAATGAAATTAAAAATGGAGCTGCTGCAGGGCCTGATGGAATTCCTGCTATTTTGTTAAAGAAAGTAGTTCATTCTATCGCAAAGCCACTTGCAATATTATTAAGACAAAGTGTAGATACAGGCAAGATTTATGAGGAGCACAAATTAGCATATATTACCCCTACTTTCAAAAGTGGATCAAGACTAGAGGCAAGTAATTATAGGCCTGTGAGTCTAACATCACTATTATGAAAGTGTATGAAAGGGTAATGAAGAAAAATATTATGAAACATTTAATAAAAAATAATTTGTTTAATAAAGGACAACATGGTTTTCGTACCCGGAAAAGTACACAACCCAACTGTTAGTCCACCGTGAGAACATATTCAAAAATAGCGGAAATGAACAGGATGTGTGGTTTATTTAGACTTTGCAAAGCTTTTGATAAATAAGATAATAAATATTAGCGAAGAAAAATTAGAAAACTACAATATCGTGGGATAAAGTAGGAAGATGGTTAAAAGAATTTTTACACAACAGAAAACAGATAGTTATTGCAAACGACGAGAAATCGGATGAAGTCAAGTAATATCCGGTGTGCCGCAAGGTACGGTGTTAGCTGCAATACTGTTTGTTATTATGATTGAAGACATAGACAATAATGTGAAGGATTCGTAGTGAGTAGTTTCGCAGATGACACAAGAATAAGTAGAGAAATTACTTGTGATGAAGATAGGAACGCTCTACAAAGAGACCTTAACAAAGTATATGATTGGGCAGAGGTAAATAGGATGGTATTTAACTCTGATAAATTTGAATCAATAAATTATGGAAGACAGAGAAAGAAAGCTATATGCATATAAGGGACCTAATAATGAGACCATCACAAATAAGGAAGCAGTTAAAGACCTTGGTGTGATGATGAATAGGAACATGTTATGCAATGATCAAATAGCAACTCTGTTGGCAAAATGTAAAGCAAAATGGAATGTTGTTACGGCACTTCAAAACAAGAAAAGCTGAACACATGATTATGCTTTATAAAACTTATGTTCGTAGTCCACTTGAATATTGCAATATGATATGGTACCCACACTATCAAAAGGATATTGCACAAATAGAGAGTGTACAAAGGTCCTTTACAGCTAGAATAGAAGAAGTTAAGGACCTAGACTACTGGGAAAGACTACAATTCTTAAAATTATATAGTCTAGAAAGGAGAAGAGAAACGCTACATGATAATTCAGGCATGGAAACAGATAGAAGGAATAGCAGAAAATATCATGGAACTAAAAATATCAGAAAGAGCAAGCAGAGGTAGATTAATAGTGCCCAAAACTATACAGGAAAAATAGGAAAGCACACAGGACATTAATCCACTACGCACCAGCATCGATAATGCAGCGTTCTATTCAATGCGTTGCCAGCTCATCTGAGGAATATATCAGGAGTGAGCGTAGATGTGTTTAAGAATAAGCTCGACAAATATCTAAACTGCATCCCAGACCATCCAAGATTGGAAGATGCAAAATATACCGGAAGATGTACTAGCAACTCTCTGGTAGACATTAGAGGTGCCTCACACTGAGGGACCTGGGGCAACCCGAACAAGATGTAAGGTCTGTAAGGTAAGGTCTTATCCAGCAAGGTGATGACCGTATCCCTCTACCCACAGGTAGAGGGGGAGAAAAAGATAGGAAGAGAAGCCAGTCACTCTCTCATTTACTTATCTATTCTTACAGTCACACCAGGACTCGATGCTGTTCAGCCTGCTAGGGTCTGGGTTAGCTACACACGTGTTGAGCAGCCACCACACGGGTCCTAAGGAAAACGATCCAAGGACCTGTGGGCAATATCCAAAAGGTAGAAGGAGGTGCCATGTGGTCTGGTTGTACCAGACCCCTGCCTTCAGTACCTGCGCCACGGAGAAGTTCTTGTGTAACTCGAGGGAGTGTATTCTAGGTCATCTTGGTGCTTGACAAGAGGTCTTCAACACTCAGCCTGGGATGTCGAGTTCTTCAGAAAGCGCGGTCGCGCTTTCACAGGACAAAGCAGCATCTCCTTCGCATCGAAGGCGGTGAAGTCCATTAGGGAGGGATTGTGAAGGACTCTAAACCGATCGTCAGGAACCGAAGGGTTCAGTCTCTTCGCTACGAATTCGGTACGAAATCGAGCGGTCACGAATCCCCATCCCCTGGATGCTTGACTTCGCAGGAAAAGTCATGCAATTACCTCAGAGGAAAAGAAGGGAATGGTCGTATGACCTATCCCTCTTCTCGACTTCGGTGATGTCCTGTACCCATACTGGTCTATCCGTCTGCAGCGAAGTTGTTCTTCTCGGTAGTGGATAGGACACCGACACTCAATGGTGGGTGTCGATGGTATGGGTAGTGTGACAAGCCGTTAGGACGAAGAAAAGACTGTTATGGAACAACCGAACTAAGTCCACAGCGAAGTTCGTAACAGACTTGGGCGCTCTGACAGCTGCCGACTGACTGCGTTTGGTAGGAGGCAAGTTGTCCAAGCACGAGCAAGTCACGTGACCTTCGCCTTAAAAGGGTTATGCCAAGAGACTAAACAAATAATTTGTTCGTCACCGATGCCAGAAGGCAAGGTGATGACTCTCTTAAGGCATGTGCCCAACAGCGAAAGTCAATTGCCTTCTAGAGACCGAGGTCCCTGATGGCAAGATATCTCATAGTATAGTTGATTCTCGGCTAAGGAGAAACAACACTATGTGTCGTTGAAGACGAGGGTGTACAGAAAATGCAACCTACGTCTTCACAGCTGAACCGAGAGAAGGATTCTCAAGATTCTGAACCTGTGCTACAAAGACTGAGAAACGCTAACCGCTATTCATTGCTGTCCGGTGAGGATCGTAGTTGCAATAAAAGCGGAGCGCTTTTCAGTAATGAAGACAGGGAAATACTGCCTGAAGAACTGCTTCTCATGGGCTGAACATTTGGAAGTAGAGCTGTCAGGTCGGAGAGTAGGCGATGTCTTCTGACATATCTGTTAATTCGGGCGAGCAATGAATAATTGCACACCTACGAATACGAGATATTTTGAAGACAAACTCAGATGTCTGCAAAAATCATTCGCAATTATCGCGGTGCGATGCAGCGGGTGACTAGTACAGACTTCTGTTACCGTGCGGTAAACAGAAAGATGAAAGAGTCCAAGAGATATCTCTGTTGAAAATTCTCGCAATGTCGAAGGCGATGAAATCGAGCGTCACAGCAGTAGATGGTCCTTCATTACTGCGAGAATCCCCGTTAATCAGAGACCTAAGTCCATGATTGTTGGGCAGAGATACGGTTCGGTAGTCAATCAAACCAGGGGAGAGAGACGTAACCGACCGTGCATCTCCGAGACCTAGCTGATACTGAGCCGCTATCAGGCAGTTCAATACGCAGTAGCTCTCGGTGACTCGTCATCCTGAGTTGCCAGGTAATCCATTATTCCACGAAGGAATGCGTTCGGCTAGAACCATCGACATAAAGAATACGCTCGAGCATTATATTTAACCGAAACGGATTTCGTAAATACAAAAGCTGATTTTGGTGTTGTCATTGACAATACCAAGTATCTAAATCGAAACTGATAACTGTTTGGGAGGTTGCAGGCAACCCCGAGTTTGCAGTTCAATTAAGATACATTCGTCTCGGTCACAAACCGTAGAGTTAACTACGGTATTTCTACCCCCCGGACAATTCAACTGTTAAAAGAATCATGTCGCGAGGGTAATATACGTAGTATATTTGTAGGTTCTGTACCACGACCTCCATCCTAAAGTTCGTTTCCTCTCGAGGAATGAGAATAAGGATTGGAGATCGACCGCCTTCGTTCTCTAGTCAAGAGAGTGAAGGAGAAGTCTTTCCCAAAGGAAAGCTTCAATGGTGAACAGATACCGAAGACGATAGTTCAAGCCAAACTGGAAGTTCCCGTCCGTTCTTCTCTATTCCAGGTTAATCGCCTACTGTGAGATACTCTTCTTTCAGCAGCAGTTCTTCTTCCAAATGCTAGAAATTACAGGAATTCGAGCATAAGCGCAGGTTCCCGATTATCGTGTAACAATTCTCGGGGATTCTCGCTCACTTTGGACCGTGGTCTCGCCTAAGTGTTTGGAGATCGTAAAAAACTCGAACACTCTGAGTGCGCTAGAAATTCCGTAGAATTCTAAGCACTCTGCGAAACCCCCCACCGAATTCGTCAAACGATATCGGTCTGGTGATCCTCCCTTCCGATTCCCCGTAGAAATCGAGAAGGGGCCGGGAGGATCCCTCCTCAACGACCGGGGCTTACGTTCAGGTAGGACCCGAAGGTCCCCCCGTAGCGCAGCCCCTAACGTGGGATCTTACAGAGAAATCTCTGTAGGATCCCTCCCCTTTCCCTCGTAGCCGTAAGGAGAGAGGGAATGGGGAGGAATTGGATACTGGCTCGCCTTCCCCAGCGGAACTAGCAGTTTGGAGAAGAAAAGGAGCAGCCATCGCCTTACGGCGATGGCCTCTCAGAGCCTGGGAAAACGTATCGGTCAGGAGAAAACGTTTTCCCGAGGAGGGTTACGAACTCTCACTGTAGGTAAGGGTCTGCCGCCACTGTGAACGTCGTCTGGGTGGGGCTGATCGACACCTGACAGGAGAGAGCCGATACCGTCCTCCGACTCATTCCAGTCCTCGTCGAGGTCGAAACCTCAGGAGGACCGAAGGGGTATTCAAATACGGTGTCCGAAGACACGTAGAAACGACCCCTCTGTCGCAGTAGAGGAGGTGAAGTAGCTTGTTCGACCGGCCAGAACTGAGAGAGCCTTCTTGTCCGGAGACGAGAGACTACCTGGTTCAACACAGTCGGCAAGCTCCGATCGCGGCAGACCCACCGTCGATTTGGGTTCCCTCTCGGGCAAAAACGACTCGAGCCGAGACGTGGCTCTGCTGGTGGGAGCGGCGATCCTTCCCCGAGGTCGTTTGTGCTGACGAATCAGCGCCATAACCTCGGCAAAGTTCCTCTGGATCTCGGAAGTCACAGCATCTTGCAGAGTGGGACCGTTAAGCCCTTCGAACAAGAGCATATTCCGAGAACCTTCCTCCTAAGAAGGGGGAACAGCGACAGCCCTCTCGGTCTTGTCCATCCACTTGCGCATACGTCCTGGCCGGTCCAAGAACCGTGCCTGGCACGTAGGGCGTCGTGGTGGGATCATGAGGGGCGCACCCCTCACGATCACTCCTCAATACCTCGCTCCTCCCGGTGTAACCCGAGGAGGTTGAAGGTACGGGAGAGGCAGACCTGACGCTCCCTCCTCTCTCGCTGGCAGAACCAGCAGGCTTGGAGGGCTGCAGGCGATCGTCAACCCGCAGTGGCGATCGAGCTGCAGGCCTGGTCGAACCGTCTCGCTGTGGAGAACGGCTGGACTGAGCACAGCGGCCCCGATCTCGAGTGTCAGAAGAGCTGGTGCTGGTTGCCGTACCCGATCGCTCTCTGTGAGAGTGACGGTCAGGCGACCTGCAGGCTCCACTGTCACAGTGAGACCGGTGCTTGTCCTCACGGCAACGTCACGTCGCTGGTTCCAGCCGTGGCTGGCACCGGCGAACGGGAGGACCTCTTACCAGCCTCAGCCCGTGGCCGGTCGTGGACCGTCACGTCCCGGGTAGCCAGCTGGTCGCCGAGAGCGAGAGCTGGTCTGGTGAGAAGTCGCGTGAGCGGCTGTCACCAGTCTTCCGCCCCGTGCCGTGAACCTGACGCTGAGCGGACTCAGAGGTCTGGTTCCTGGCTGCACGGTCGCTGGTAGGCGACCGTACACTCGGTACCATCCCGTCCCGAACGAGAGGCCGAGACGGACCCTGATGCAGTGGCATAACCACTGACACCAGGCGAGGAAGTACCGGTGTTAGCCGGTACCCTCTCGGTCCCCGTAGTCTTCTTCTTGCGGAAGAAGAGACGGGCCCCGCTCCCGAAGGAGCAGGAGGACCAGCGGAAGGAACCCTCCCGTCCCACCGAGGTGAGACGGGTCCCGAGAAGCTCCCGAGGGAGACTTCTTAGGAGGGAGGAGGCAACCTCCTTCTTCCTCGGCTGTGAAGCCTTAGAAGTCGAAGGGGAAGAGGCGGCAGCCGACGACGATGAAGAGATGAAGACGACGACGACGACACCTTCCTCCTCTTCTTCTTCGTCAGCTTCCTCAGGACAGACGTAAGATCTGCTATCCAGGCGGAGCCGGGGCTGCTGTAGCCGAAGCCACAGGGCCCGGACGCACCTGTACAGACAGACCAAAGTCTGGGTAGTACCACCACGAACAGGACGATGTCAGCAGGTATGGGCATCTCAGGAACAGCAGGCACAGCCAGCACAGCATCGGTAGGGACAGCCAGCGCAGCAACGGCAGGGACAGCCAGCGCAGCAACGGCAGGGACAGCCAGCGCAGCAACTGCATGGACAGTCAGCCCAGAATCGGCAGGTACGGCAGGCAGCACCGGAAACAACACGGAAGTGGAGCAGCAGCCAGCAACATCCTGGTACCGGCGGCAGGTCCAGGGGCGAGCTCTAGGCGAGCGGAAGTGTGGTCGCGGCAGCGCGGCAACCACGAGCGGCGGCGGCACGCCCCCCTCTCGGTACGGCGAACGGCACTTCACAGCGGCTGTAGCAAGACTGTTACCACGTGAGGCGAGTACACCAGGTGAGGAGGGACGTCGTCACCTGGAGCGTGGTCACCACTCCATGGGTGACCGCAGTAGGCCCAGACATAGAACCGCAGCCCCTGGACACTAGCACGCCCTGCAAATGGAAGGACGCCCATACCTCACCAAGGTCCACCCTCGTGGCAGTAGCACCTGCGGAAATAACAGTAGTAGCGATTAGTGGGGGGTAAGTCCCCTCGCGCGGGGGGTGTGAGCCCTCTCCGAACGAGTGGAAGACCCCGAATACAATTGTACATCGGGCACCGAGCGCCCTCCCCCGCGCTCTCGACGGATCGGGCGAGGATAGAACGCAGATAACCTCCCCCCCCCCCCCCCCACCAAGGGGAAGGGCCATCTGTGGGAGCTGAGCGGGGGGGGGGGGGGGGGGGGTCTCGTTCCCCTCCCCACGCACAGCACCCATGTACCCGAACAATAATAATAAGAGCCCGAGAGCAATCGTGCCCTCGGCCCGAATGCAAGGGCATAAGGATCAATTCCCTGACTGAGCGGAACTTGAACCAAATAATATTGATGCAATCAATAATAAAAAGGAATAAAATGAAAAAGAATCTTGCATTACGATTCACTTCAACAATGAATAAGGGCTCGGATCGAGCGCATTTGCGCCCTCGGTACCGAGCGCAAGGGTAAAAGGATCCATTCCTGATTATGAATGGAAACCTTGATCCATAATGAATTGATGCAATCAAAATATATATATGAAAATGAAAAAGAATACTGCGCTTGCGATTTCACTTCATACAAATAAAAAGGGAAGGATCAATTCCCGGGAAATAGCGGAAACATTGATCCAAGTAAACAATGCAATCTCAATAAAATATGAAAATGAAAAAGAACTGCACTTGCGATTTCACTCATTCAAATAAAAAGGGGGGGGGGAAAGGAGGATCAATTTCCGGGTAAGCTCGGAAACTGATCCAAAATGAGTATTGCTACAATCAAAATAATATATATGAAAATGAAAAAGAATACTGTACTTGCGATTCCACTTCCATACAGAATAAGTTTTTGTGCCGAGCGCATTCGCTCGGCAACGAGCATACAGGTCAAAAAAAAAATATAAATGAAAAGAGCACTTACTTACGATTTTCATCTACACATTTCCAACCAAAATATACGGTCGGAGCGAGCGCTCTCCCGCCCTCGGCACCGAGCATACACAATACGAGGATCATTTCTGGGAAAATGAATTCCCGCACTTACGCCCTTCAGTCCCGGCACTCGGGTAATCGGAGGGCGTGGTGAAACCAAGATCCTTTAATTCACAATTGAATTCAATGGAAATAAATATGAAATGATTGTACTTACAATTCAGTTTCACTAGTATAATAGAAAAAGAAAAACACAACATGCGAAAGCAACGACGATGAAGCGGGCAGAGAGCGATGATACACGTCCACACGCCAGCAGGCCGAAAGCAAAAGTGATTTGTTTACCTCCCAGTCGCGCGCGCGGCCTGTCGGACAAGCGTTAACTACCGAACCCCTTGTTCGAAAGCTTACGACCTATCCAGCTGCCGCTAGTACCTTCCTATTGTAAAAGGACCGAAGGTTTGTATGCCGTGTCGGAACAAACGTTTAGTATCTTGACAATGGGGAAAACGTCCTTACTTGACAAAACTATTAGCACTTTGCTAATAGGGGAAAACCCTTTAACATGACCGAAAGTCACCCAGGAATCCGAGTATATAATCTTCCCGATTCTCAGAGAAATCGATGAAGAGGCAAGAGGGATCGAAGAAAAAATTCGGGTTTTCTGTAAAGGAATGTCCTGTGGAGAGTCCTGAAAAAAACTCCTCTTGACGAGCGTTTAGAAAGCGTCAAGCGTCCTAAGAAACGTCCTGAACAGCAAATAAGACGCCTTCTACAAGTCTTTTCTCTCGCAAAGCGTCCTGCCGAGCTTCCACCGAAGCGTCCTGGCGAATGTCCACAAAAGCGTCCTCATAAGCGTCCTGCTTAGCGTCCTGGAAAGCGTCCTGCTGAGCGTCCTCAAAAAACGTCCTGCTTAGCTGCGAGCGTGTCTGAGCAGAGAAAACCAACCAAGTCTTCTGAACGACATTTCAGAGAGGATCTCGTTGAGCGCCCTGATGCATGCAAGGCCCGCTAAGAGGCGTCCTGGCGAGCGACCTTGCCAACATCTCAATGTTATGACGAACCGACCGCGTTTTGCGTATGACGTTGAATATTTTCAAGGGACGTCCTCATGCGAGTCTCCATGGAGAGCCGCACGCTGCTCCTGAAGTGTGTGAACACTAAAGGAAGACGTCTGGCTTTCGTCTTCAAGACGGGCCTTAAAGACCTTCATACCTTCTTACAAAAGACAGTGGCCGCCTGTGCGACAACTTGGGTCTTAGTAATGCAAAAGAACATCTCCAGAAACGCACTCAGCAAAGGAACGCCGAGCGTCCGAAAGAACACCCTCGCAAGGTGCTTGCCGAGCGTCCTGGAGAATGTCTCTACTTCTTATAGGACGTCGTGCACTCCAAAAGCTTCCTCACGTCTAAATTGCCCTTCTTATGCCGAACCAGAGACATAAGTTGTTTGACTGTGCAAAGCAGCTTGCCGGACGTCAACTTATCAGCTTGCTTTTTCGAAGTAAAGCGAAAACGTTATATAACGATCGATATACGGAGCGCCATGAGGAGAGGAGGACGAATACTGAGTTTGCTCCTCCAAAAGGTGGAATCAAGAATGTCCTTGATTACCAAATTCTTTTGGAATGCTACCGAGGTTGAAACAGCTCTAACTTCATGAGCGTTCGACTCGCAGGAGGCTCAAATCACTCTTCTGGCCAGATGAATGAGCCTCCTTAATATGTCCCTTAGGAAAAGAGCCAGTGCATTCTTCGAAAAGGGTAATGTGGTCTTCATTCCTGAGCACCATAAATTACCCGACAAAGGAGGACCTCTTACTTCCTTCGTTTATGTAAATAAATTTGAGAGCCCTGACATGGGCACAGGACTCTTTCATCCTCTCGTGACGAGAGAGAGGACGTGAAGCGTCCTCTTCTCTAAAGCTTCTTTAGGGGGCGCGAGTCCTTCCGAGAGCTCCAACCCCCCGTGAGGGGAGGACGCCTCGGATGGACGAGAAGCAATCCTTCAAGATTCGTGCACTGTGCTTGATCTTCGGCAGCCTGGGAAGCGACAACAGGACCTGCCGAAAGGAAGCCAGATCAGCATGAAAAACCCGTAACCCTCCTTCGGCTTTTGACATGCCCTCTCCCTGGTTTCCTGGGAGTCCGACAGAGGTCCTATGCCTAGAGGCGTTATGGGGTCTATCTGACGTTCCCTCCTGACGAGAGTAGAGGACGTGAAGCGTCCTCTTCTCTAAAGCTTCTTAGAGGGCGCGAGTCCTTCCGAGAGCTCCAACCCTTGCGCGGGGAGGACGCCTCGGAGGAACGAGAAGCAAAAAAAAAAAATCTTCAAGATTCGTGCACGTGCACGATCTTTAGCAGCCTGGGAATCGTCAACGAGTCCTGCCGAAGGGACGCCAGATCGGTGGGGAGCCCCCGTAACCCTCTTGCGGCTTTCTACATGCCCTCGGTCCCTGAGTCCTGGGAGTCCGACAGAGGTCCAGGCCTAGAGGCATTATGGGGCGATCTGACGCCCCCTCCACAACACAAGGGGCACTACCCACTTCACAACACTGATTGGAGAGCGAGCACTTTAGTCTAAGATTACTTGATGTAATCCTCTAGCAGACACTTCTTCTAGGCCCGTAAGCCATACCACAGGGTTAGGCAAAATAAATTCTACAGAAGGTTAGAAGGTTCATTATTTCTAACTTCTGTTTACTGTGGAGGAAAACTCCTGATTCTAACACGCTCTAAAATGCGTACATGAATCCTACTACTTCCGTAATCAGTCACACATTACACTAATTACATTGAACTTATGCAAAGAAAACATGTAAACGTCATATATACTAAGCGAGTGTCTACCGAAAGTTCCGGTAGCCTCACCTTACCCCATGCAGACAACAAAGTCTGAAACTAGGCTAACTAGCTTCAGACATCAAATGCAATGAAAAAATTTACGATAGCGTATGCCTAGCCACAAATCCAAGTCAATAATCGAAAGAATAATTAGGATACTTAAGCAGCTAATGAAGTTTCAAAATCCTAGGCGGAGGTCTGTAAACAGTTGTTTTACCGACGGCGACAGAAAAATATGAATAGAAATGGGAATGGTTCCTGATATCCGCCTCCCAACGGCGGGAATGGGGTTACTACCACTGGCCGCCCACTGCGTGTGCCGCGAATTTTGAAATTCTGTCGGACTTCAGAGAATACAGCTATATATATATCTGTCAGGTAAGTTTCATGAACAAATTGCAATTTATTTTATTTAATACAAAAATTAAGATACGTAGAATTGTGTGTGAACTGAACACTTTGATACAGGAACTTCTGAAACAAAGATATTTACATAAATGTATCCATTAGAATATAATAAAAAAAAATACTTTAATCCTTTATCATAACCACAATTCATCACATTTGATTATAACTCAAAGTTGGGCTGGTGGTTCAAATGCAGGTTGTTGTAGGTCTACCACAATTTCTTCCTTCATGCGGACCCCAGCTCGGAGACGCACGTCCACGTGTGGCTAAAAACAAAATGTTTTGTTCCTTGTGCGTCTAGTCCGGTAACGCACCTGACGCCACGCACGCTCATGCGCCGTGTGGGGCCACTCGTGTTTGAACTATGACAGTTGATCGAAATGCACAAAACGCGTAGCCGTGTTGGACGCACGCGACGCGCCGCGCCGGATTCGGTGGGGCCTTAGCCTTAGGCTTCTTCTGCTCCTTCTCGGCCTCGACAATGTGTGTGTGCGCCCAGGTTCTCAAGGTTTCCTGTGTTCTCGTTTTTTGGCTTCTTCAATGACTGACCCCCACAGAACTTGTAGTAGGTGTCGTTCTAATGTTTGTACCATAACAAATCCCTGCACAGAATGTCGTGCGTGGTGTAAAGAGCAGTGGAAGTTATTTTACAGTAAGAGGGAGCATCAGAGTTTCTACCTTTCCTTCGTGGGAGGGATTTTCTTCTCCTCTTCCAGATGCTTCGTCTCCTACTGCAGTCACACCTCATGCTAGTGTTGTGCTTTTGTCTGCTTCCTTTTCTTCCACCGATTCGTCATTGGAAGTATCCGGAGGCCCCCAAGCTGATTTACATAATGTTGCCCCTCTCCCTCAGGAGTTAATTTGATTCCCAAGAGGGAGGAGTCTTTTTCATCAGTTTCTTTCGTTTCAGAGTTGGAGGCATCCAAAATGGCGGTGCTCTGGGGGTCACTTGGGCTACGGGTCCACCCTCCTTGGAGGGTTTGCTGACTCACTTCTTGGATGCTCGCCTCCCCCTCCTCAGGGTGCCCAGGCTCTCCCCCCCTCCTCCTGGCCTCATCTTCCTGCCGAGGTCAGCCATATTGTATTGCTCTGCCAGTGACAATTTCCGCTTCTTCGAGTCAGAGGAAAGCCGTGGCATCTGTGCCGCTGGTGATGTCACAGGGTCAGCCATTTTGTATCCCTCCGCCAGCGGCATCTGCTTCCTCCTCGGATCGAGGGGAAGCTGTGACTTCAGCGCTGTTAGCGACATCAATGACGTCACTCCCAGTTTCCTGCAGTGCGCTGCCTCGCTCATCTGTGTCATCATCGTTTATATTTTGACTTGAAAACACTTTATAAATAAGAGTATCTAGAGATTCATTTAGGCTGACTAGAAGCAAGAAAATCACTCTGATTTGAGTTCAATACAGCAAATAAACTTAACTTGCAATCGCTTCAGCTGATTTCCAACCAAAACATTGATTCCTGTTTGTATTTTATAATACAATAGTAATACAAAAATAAATACAATACTATTGGATGCAGTAAAATTAAGCATAACTTTGTGCCAGAAAAACATGAAAAAATGTAAAGAAAATAGTTTCTGAAGTTTGATAGAACTATTTGTTTATACATTATTTTAAATGGGGAAAGCTGATTCAGGTTATGAATTTTTCGAGTCACGAACAGCATCCTCAAACAAATTGAGTCCGTGAACCGAGATACCACTGTATATGAAACATAAGCAAAGTGAAAGTAAAAGAACTTCATGGACAAGTACAGGCAATCGTCGGTTATCGGCATGACGATAAACAAAAATCAGGGCTTATTGGTGCCTCTGTTAGATACCTATAAGCAATGATAAGTGGAAATCAGTCAGTGCATTTCGGCACCAAAATTCACTGTTATTCGTCGATAGACAATCGCCATAAAACCAGATCGCTGATAACCGAGGCTCCCAATAACCAGGAACTGCCTGTAACCACTTAGCATAAGAAACATGTATAATACTTAAAAACAATACTTAGTTTATGTATACTTTACCAAAAAGTATAGTAGTACATCATTATGAAAGGGGCACACAACAGCATGCAACCTCGCCAGTTAATGATACACATTTGTTTAAATTCTGCCAATGGTTTGTACACAATACAGAGAAAGCAATTTGCAATGAACATTATGGCTTACACTCCTGTCTCAATACATTTAAATTTACAGACTGCTGCTGTACTTACATCCGGTACTCTAGCTGATCGATCATTTTGCCTGTAAATGGTGAAGTTTCTATAATGGTTCTTCATGTTATTACCTCCAGAGCTTTCTCTGTCATCATGTTCTGCAAAGAAAAAACAAATTTATAATACACATATACACATACAAAAATTGCAAATTTTAAAATAATCTGTATTTTTCTTAACATATAAACCCTAAAGGCATTTACATAAGATTTTCCTTGTGAACATGAGCTGGAATGCTCGTTAACTTCAAACAGGGTTTTTAACAACAGACTGTATGGGGAGAAGTCCGGCCCACTTATAAGTCTGCATTCCACTTTGCCTTTTGGCCCAGGTACCAGAATTTGGGGTGGCTGAGGCAGGCCATAATGTAACCACCTTCAGTTGTATCATTAGCAAACATGACATTTTTATAATAAAATAAAGTTTTATACATTAACACTCACCATGTAAATCCATAGCTAATGTTTATAACTTACAAGGCAGGTTAAATTTGAAATTCGTGGTTACACTTCTATTATTTTAGTGTAAGTGACATGGCCCCACCCACTTTCAGGGAAGGATAGGTACCACAGTTGTGCCTTATGTCCATGAGAGGGCAGGAGATAGGGCTTCAATTCTGTACAGGCGGCCCCCGGTTAATGGCGCAATTGCTTAGCGGTGAATCAGTTTTACGGCTGTCGTCAAAAATATTCATTAAAAAAATATGGTATTTTAAGGTATTTTTACGGCACAATTTTTGGTTAACAGCGCCGCTAGTGCCATTTTGTCTAACGAGTACATAGATTTGTAGAAATACCGTTCAGACCATAAAGGCTATGCAAATGATATTAAAAATTTTTATTGAGAGTTATTACATAGGTATTTGGGTAAAATATATGCCTCTGACGCTGTTCTATGCTGAAAATATTGAGTTAAATAAGTGCAAATTTAGCTATGGATGTGTCGATTTATAAATGTTCATACTTTTATGTTTAAAATGTGTATGAAAATGTATTCCGTATAGGGTATTTTTATTTCTGCACAGAAATATGATACAAAGGCAGCTTTTGAAACTGCCCTTCACGTTATCAAATAGGATGTTTTTTCATGTTCGTTCTTGTGAGCCGCCGCCTGCCAATCTTCCGAAAATGATATTGTTCTTGTACAATAAAGTTTTGTACATACTTACCTGGCAGATATATACTTAGCTATAGACTCCGTCGTCCCCGACAGAAATTCTAATTTCGCGGCACACGCTACAGGTAGGTCAGGTGATCTACCGCCCTGCCGCTGGGTGGCAGGAATAGGAACCATTACCGTTTTCTAATCAGATTTTCTCTTCCACTTGTCTCCTGAGGGGAGGCTGGGTGGGCCATTTAATCGTATATATCTGCCAGGTAAGTATGTACAAAACTTTATTGTACAATAACAATATTATTTTTGTACATTCAACTTCCCTGTCAGATATATACTTAGCTGATTGGCACCCTTGGTGGTGGGTAAGAGACAGCTATTTACTGAATAGACAGGTAAACAACATACGTTGTAGGTAATAAATAAAACCTTGGTTCCTACTTGTTTAGGCGGAAGACTTCATAGCTACTGCTTAGGAGTCTGCTTCGCCTCAAGAGCCTCAGCGAGGATGTGACCTATGGCTAAGAGTTCTTGTGGGTCTGTCAATGGGGTCTTATCCACTTACTTGACAGAGCCTGATGGCATTTGTCAATGGGGTCTTATCCACTTACATGACAACACACCTTGCCTAATGGCACAATTAAGGAGAACAACACCGATCCCGATCACCTGATCCTAACACGAGGGTTAGTACTGATATTGAAAAGAGTTATCCCCGAACTCCTTTCAAACAACCCTAAAAACTCGACGTTAAATAAAATTTAACTCACTAGTTAAGGATCAGTATCGGCTCCCTATCCCAGCAACGTATCCGCAGACACGTATAAACCAAGAGAGAAGGGTCTCTCATAGGTTATCTTGACATCCTTCCGGTAATGGGAAGTCAACACAGAGTTGCATCTCCCGTATGTGACAGCTAATATGTCCTTTATTGACATATTCTTTTGGAAAGAAAAAGTATTCGCAAAAGCTCACACTTCATGCGCTTTAATTCTCAGCTGTTTGAAGGAATCATCAAGGCACTTATCATGTGCTTTGGAGATCACACTTGTTACAAAGAAGGCCAGGGGATTCTTTGATATGGATCTCTTCTGGATGAAGCTGGAGATCCTGGCGCCTCGCTTCGCCTGCCTCGCGCCAGGTTGGAGCCTCGCGCCTGGCTGGCGCCTCGCACCTGGCTGGTGCCTCGCGCATGGCTGGCGCCTCACGCCTAGCTGGCGCATCTCTTGGCTGACGCCTGGCGCCCGGCTGGCGCCTGGCTGGAGCCTGGCTGGTGCTTCTGGCGCCCGGCTGGTGCCTCCCCTCTCGCTGGAGCTTCAAGCCTGGCTGGAGTTTCGAGGATGGCTGGAGATGTCCACATCGGACACTCTCGCCTGTCCGGTCTGTCCACCTCTGGCGCGGTTAGGTTGGAGGCCCGCGCATTGTCCGCATCGGACAATAAACGTGCTCGTCCGAGCTGTCTGCCTCTGGCGCTTTTCGCCTGGTTTGCACTTGGTGCCTGGCTGGCGCTTCGTTGTCCAAGGATCCTGAACAAAACAGACAATAGTTTGTCCGGAGACTGGAGAAGGGTGGAAGGTTCTCTTCTACCTGGAGCCTCTGGCCTAGGACGAGGGGAGGCGCTTGGAGCCAGTTACGTCCCGTAGACGACAGGATATCTTAATAGGACGAGAGAGAAGAGTCTTCCTCAGAGGAGGATCCTTCATGAGTACTTCCGTTGCTGACAATATCTATTCCTGCATGTTCAGGAGGTTTCTTGTTGCAGTATCTTCCCTCTCCTTGCCCGAAGGAGGGGAAGGAGGTCTGGAAGTCGAAGATGACTCAGAGCCGAATGTGGGCGAACTCAGGGCTTTCTTGGCTCTTGTCGTATCCCTCTGAGTACCTTCTGGGAAGCGCTTCGGGCCCTCATCGCACCCCAAAGACTCTGTAGGAGGCCCTTAAGCCATTTCTTCTACTGAAGATAAAGCTTAAGCGCCCTGACTGGGCAAAGAGACCCTTCTATCTCTTCCCCTCTTAAATGGGAAGTCCCTTGACTTCAAAGCTCTGAGCCAGGGTTAGAAGGGTTTTAGTTCTTTGCCAGAAATAATGTGCTGGCAAGAACCAATAGCAGTCTCCATTGAATCCGATGCGAGACTCCATACATGAAATTCACTTGTCTTCTTGGTAGTTGCTAGGGCCAAGAGAAAAAATGAATTTTCTCCTAATATTTCTAAAAGAAGCTTGATGAGGAGGTTCCAACTTGTCGGAACAAGGAATCTGCGGGCCACGAAAAGATTCCAACTCGAAGTACATGATGACCTACTCTTGGTTGTCTCGAGTTACCGTTATAAGATCCCGAAGATCTTAGTCCTCTGCTATCTTTAGTTCCTTTGTAAAGACAGAGTATAGTCTGCTACTGTATTCTTTGCTAGCAGATACTATATCCAAAAGTGATTCTTCTCTCAGAAAGGGAAGAAAACAGCCCTGTAGGTCACAGAGGTATTGGAAGAGGACAGTTTCTTCATTCAACCCAGCAAGATCTGCAGCACTTCTTTGTCTTGACCATGAAACTTGCCATTCACCTTGAAAAAATCCTCTCATTCATGGCAACTTTTCGTCAGTCTGCCCGCAGACAGAACTCAGAGTGGAGAGGTTTTGAGGTCCCTTTCTAAAGTGAGGCTGATAGAGTAGACAGACTCATCCCTTGTGGGAAGGCCTTTGGAAAGTAGCTGTATGGAAGGACGGTGACGTCTGTGAATCCAGCCACTCGAAAGCCAAAAATGGGGCTGAAAAGCATCATCCTCTCTCCCTCTGACGCCAGTAATTATCTTAATACATCTGTTAAGAATTTGTATAGGGGAAAAAGACTAATATTTATTCCCCTTCCAAACTAAAGGATGGCGTATATTGCTACCGCTCTTGGATCGAGAATAAGGAAGCAGTCTAGAGGAAGCCTCTTCGTCTTCAACATTGCGAAGAGATCTACGAACAAGACGTCACCCAGGTTTCCACAACTCTCTTTCCAACGAAGATTAGTCAGCCGTCAATAGTTATTATCGTCGATCGAGACGATTCTCACGGACGTGCAACATCGTGCAGCGAACCTCTTGAGGATCGTTACGTTCCGTGCCTGTGCTCCAAACAGGTTCTCTCTTGTTAACGCGAACAGGGGCGAAGAGAGAGATTCTCGATGCTCCTTGAGATATGAGAGAGCTGTGGAATTGGCCTAATTGATTTAAAAATAATTTCGTCCCTCCGTCTCGCAGTGTTCTTCCTGAGTTGCCAGCTACTCCATTCAATGAACGTTCGCCGTCTCGCAATATTCTTCCTGAGTTGCCAGCTACTCCATTCAATGAAGGAATAGGTTTATTAATATTATCGAGCCGAAAACCTGGTGCGAGGCTTCGGAAGAGCTCTCCTTCATTGGTTAGAGGCTCTTCCAGGAAAAAAAACAAAAAAATTGGAGACTAAGTACCATGAAGTCTTATATCCAATAGCAATAAGGAACTAGAGCTTTCCCTCTTCAAAAAGGATCCTCTGTTCTCACTTGAGGATCTCCTTCGGCTAACACTAATTCTCTTTCTTTTTGTCGAAGGGAACGAAGACAGTCGATATCCCTTCTCTCTCTTCCTCATCGAGGAAAGAATGTAGTAGAGAATTAGCTGTTCCAATGACTACAATACTCTATGTATTTTACCTTTGCGTTATTTTTTTACTGTATGGTTCCAGTCATATAAGCGTACCGAAGATTCCTCTACAGATGGCAACCGAAAGGACCCTTACTCTAAGTGTAATTAATCAGTACTCCTTGCGACATTCCAGGAGTTTCCGGTGTAGGGACAACGCTTAAAGGTATTATTACGACAACGTCTACTCAGCTTCTGTATTTAGCGAATCCTGTTTCGGTTAAATATATTTGCTTGCGAGTTTCCTATGCTTACACAATAAAATGTTATCAAGATCTTTGTCAATGAGAACAAACTCCTTTTCGAGACAAAGAGTAAATATTTTTGTCAATGATGTGTTACACACTTGCTTGACAAAACTTGTACTATGTCACTAATGAGGGAAAAATGATATTGTAATGATACAATTAAGTTTGTTCATACATACCTGGCAGATATATATATAGCTGTATTTTTCCGAATCCGACAGAAATTTAAACACTTACTACACACGCAGTGGGAGTCAGGTGGTTAGTACCCATTCCCGCCGCTGGGAGGCGGGTATCAGGAACCATTCCCACATCTATTCATAATTTTATTTCCACTGTCTCCTGAGGGGAGGTGGGTGGGTACTTGATTATATATATCTGCCAGGTAAGTATGAACAAACTTAATTGTATCATTACAATATCATTTTGTTCATGTAACTTACCTGTCAGATATATATATAGCTGAATCCCACCTTTGGTGGTGGGAGTAGACAGAATAGAAGATTTTAGGAAACATATATATGCAGATAATTGATATCTTGGTTCCTTACCTGTTAGCATAGCCGACTTCGTGGTTACTGCCGCGTAAGTCTGCTTGTGCTACTAGAGTTGCCAGCAAGGTAGAGACCTATAAAGCTGGTGCACTCCCAGATTTGATCTGTCAACAGGGGCGAGACCACGACGTGACTAGACCATTGACCATACAAATGAGGGCAACGAAGTAAAACCAAACCACCTGGCGTAGCCTACCAAAAGTATCCCACTTAGACTAAGCTAATGGAAGGGAGATCCGCCGCAGGCGGTCAACCCCACAACCATAACACCTGCGGCGGATAACCCCACAACCATAACACAAGTTAAAAACTCCCCTAACCATTAAAGGATAGGATGAGCACTACCTCCTGCCCCCAAAACAGTGTCTGCAGCGACGTATGGTCCGAGCGAGTAACAATTTTCGTATGTTGCTTTCACCTCCCGCAGGTAGTGTGAAGCGAACACCGAATTGCTTCGCCAATAAGTGGCGCCCAAAATATCTTTGATTGCCATATTTTTGTGAAAAGCCACCGAAGTAGCAATAGCCCTCAACTCGTGGGCTTTCACTTTCTGAAGCTCCATGTCACTTTCACTATACTTTTCATGGGCTTCCTTAACCGTACTTCTTAAGAAGAACGCCAGTGCGTTCTTCGACATCGGAAGATCTGGTTTTTTCACAGAGCACCACAAGTTCTCCGAAGAGCCTCTGCATGCTCTGGTTCTCTGCAAATAAAACTTGAGAGCCCTGACAGGACACAGGACTCTCTCAGCTTCAGGTCCCACTAGCTCCGACAACCCTTTGATCTCGAACGTCCTCGGCCAAGGGTTGGAGGGTTGGGTTCTCGTTCTTTGCTAAGAACGTAGGACTTAAGGAACAAACTGCACTATGATCCTTGAACCCAATGTGCTTGCTTATGACTTGAATTTCGCTAACCCTCTTCGCCGTCGCCAGAGCGGTTAGGAAAATGGTCTTCTTAGTAAGATTCCTAAGCGAGGCTAAATGGAGCGGTTCAAATTGACTCGACATGAGAAACTTAAGTACCACGTCTAAGTTCCACGATGGTACTTTCGGTTGGAGAACTTTCACAGTCTCAAATGATCTAATGAGATCATGAATGTCTCTATCATTCGCTAAGTCGAGTCCTCTATGCCTGAAGACCACAGAAAGCACGCTTCTGTAGCCTTTAATCGTGATAACTGCTAGTTTCGCTTCTTTCCTAAGGTGAAGAAGGAAATCTGCTATCTGGCTCACAGAGGTTGAGGTGGAGGAAATGCCCTTCTTTCTGCACCAACTTCTAAAGACAGCCCACTTTGATGGTAAACTGCGATTGAGGAGGGCCTCCTTGCGGTGGCAATCGCCGTTGCCACAGGTCTTGAAAACCCCTCGCTCTGGCCAACTTCTTGATAGTCTGAACGCAGTCAGACTCAGAGCGGGGAGGTTTTTGTGGTACCTCTCGAATGGGCTGTCTGAGTAGATCTTTCCTTAGGGGCAGAGCCTGAAAGTCTACCAGGAAGGTTGACATCACCTCCGTTGAACATTCGACGCTGGCAGAAGGGGGGCGATGAGGGTCATCCTCGCTCCTTCTGATGCAGCGAACTTCCTCATCACTTCCCCGAGGATTTTGAATGGGGGAAAAGCGTAAATGTCTAGTCCCGACCAATTCCACAGTAGGGCGTCTACTGCCACTGCTCCCGGGTCCAGAACTGGGGAGCAATACAGCGGAAGTCTCTTCGTTCGGGAAGTTGCGAAAACGTCCACATGAGGACCTCCCCACAGCTTCCATAGCGCCTGGCATACCTCCTGATGAAGGGTCCATTCCGTCGGCAGAAGCTGTCCTTGCCGACTGAGAAGGTCCGCTCGCACGTTTTCCACTCCTGACACAAATCTTGTCAGAATCGTGACGTTTTGTGACTTCGCCCAAATCAGGATATTCTTCGCGATGGCGAACAGAGAAGGAGAGTGAGTTCCCCCCTGTTTCCTGAGGTATGCCAAGGCTGTGGTGTTGTCCGAGTTTATCTGAACCACTTTGTTGGAGACTTCCTCTTGAAGAACCTTAGAGCAAGGTAAACCGCTGAAGTTCTTTTAGATTGATGTGCCAGGACACCTGTTTCCCCCTCTCCAGGTGCCTGACACTTCTTTCTCCCTCCCAGTGTTGCTCCCCAACCCGTGGAGGAGGCGTCGGAGAACAACACTAGGTCGGGGTTCCGAAGCTTGAGCGAAAGTCCTTCCGCAAGCTTCTTTGGAGCCAACCACCATTTGAGGTGCTTTTTCACTTCTTCCGTCAAAAACAAGACCTCTTCTAGATCCTGTTTGCGTGACCAATTGCTTGAGAGGAAGAACTGAAGTGGTCGGAGGTGCAACCTTCCCAGAGAAACAAACTTCTCCAGTGAGGAAATGGTCCCCAGCAGACTCATCCATTCCCTCACCAAGCATGTTTCCTTCCCTAGAAAGGCTGACACTTTGTCTAGGCATTGAAGTTGTCGCCCCTGGGACGGAAAAGCCCGAAAAGCCACTGAGTCCATCTGAATCCCCAGATAGACTAAGGATTGAGAAGGAGTCAGATGCGACTTTTCGAGATTCACCAGAAGTCCCAGGGACCTCGCTAACGACAGTCGTGTGAAGGTCCTTCAGACACCGGTCTTGCGATGAGGCTCGAATAAGCCAGTCGTCTAGGTAGAGAGAGATCCTTATTTCCACAAGATGGAGCCACCTCACAACGTTCTTCATAAGAACGGTGAACACCATCAGTGCCGTGCTGAGACCGAAGCAGAGTGCCCTGAATTGGAAAACCTTCCCTTTCAGGACAAACCGCAGGTATTTTCTTGATCGGGGATGGATGGGGACGTGAAAGTATACGTCCTGAAGGTCTAAAGAGACCATCCAATCCCCCGGTCTTAAGGCTGCAAGCACGGATTGAGGTGTCTCCATCTTGAACTTCTGCTTGGTAACGAAGCGATTTAGACTGCTGACATCCAGAACGGGGCGCCACCCCCCTGACTGCTTCGGCACTAGGAACAGACGGTTGTAAAACCCTGGAGAACTCCGGTCGAAGACCTGTTCTACCGCCTGCTTCTCGATCATTTGATCTAGTAGATCGTGAAGCACTTTCTGCTTTTCTCCCTGATACGAAGGAGACAAATCCTTTGGTGTCGAAGACAGCGGGGGTAACTTCAGGAAAGGAATTCTGTACCCCTTCTTGACGATGTCCAGAGACCAAGCGTCGGCACCTCTCTCTTCCCAGGCTCTCGCGAACTGTAGAAGTCTGGCTCCTACCGGTGGCTGAAGGACTTCCCTCTCACTTCTTGCTCTTGGAGGGAGCGGGAGTCTTGCCTCTGAAAGAGCCTCTTCCTCGAGGGGCTGGCTTCGAGGAAGAAGCAGATCGAAAGGGCTTCGATTTCTTCAAAGCAGAGGACCCAGAAGACGAAGTAGTTGTAGGCTCCTAGAAGACTGTGCCAGAAGGTCTTGGGTTCGCACTCCTGGAGACTGGCAGCTATGTCCTTTACCATAGACTGGGGGAAGAGATGTTCTGAGAAAGGAGCGAAAAGAAGATCCGCTTTTTGCGCTGCTGAGAAAACCGACTTTGCAGTAAAATTGCAAAAAGTGCTCTCTTCTAAGCAGTCCCGTGCTGAAATGAGCAGCCAATTCCTCAGAACCATCCCTGACGGCCTTGTCCATGCAAGACAATACACTGGACAGCTCCCCCAGACTGATGGAATCAGAACTCCTGGACCTGGCATCCAAAACTCCTAGGCACCAGTCAAGAAAATTAAAGACCTCTAGTGTCCTGAAGAGGCCTTTAAGGTGAAAGTCTAACTCACCATGCGTCCAAGAGACCTTAGAGGAAGACAGAAAAGATCTTCTGGCGGCATCCACAATACTACCAAAGTCTCCTTGAGCCGAGGCTGGAAGCTTAACTCCGACGTTTTCTCCCGTCTCATACCAAATACCAGCTTTGCCACAAAGTCTTGAAGGTGGTAAAGCGAAAGAAGTCTTGCCTGAAGCTTTCTTCTTTTCCATCCAATCATGGACCTTGCGAAAAGCTTGCTTCGTAGAAAGCAACTTCTTCATTTTCACAAAGCCCGAGATCTTAGTAGCTTTGGATGACGAAAACTGAGAGGGAGGAGTACGTGGAGCTTCAGGTTGGAAAGTGTCTGCAAAGACTGACTGTAGCAAACGAGTCAAAACTTTGTAGTCCGTCGAAACTGGAGCCAACTGCTGTTCTTCTTCCCTCCACTTCGACGAAAGCGTCACTAATTTCCTCTTCAGACCACTGGAGAAGTCGGAGGAAGTAAGGAAGAGTCACGAGCTTTCTCAAAAGAGAAAGAGCGGCGAACAGGAAGAGTTCCCGCTTCCGCTTGCGCTTGCGGAGGAGGTAAACTGACGTCCGTAGGGGCGCGCTTGGCGTTCGAAGCCAATCTACTGGCGCCGACTGAAGCGCGCTCGACAGCAACAGGTGTCCACCTGGCGTCCACTGGCACGCGCCGAGCGTCCACTGGCGCTCGCTTACCTTGCACCAAATCACGCTCGGCGTCCACTAAAGCGCGCTTGACTTTCACAGAAGCGCGCTCAGCATCTAAAGAAACGCGCTTCTTATCAACAAGTTTCGTAGCAGCTGAAACAACCGCTTCACGAGAGCGAGAAACGAATTTCTCGCCTCCTCTAGAAAGTTGCTGGGGAGCAGAACGAACTCTAGAGGGAGACTCAAACGGAGAGAGAGACGAGCGAGGAGAGGGAGAGGGAGAGGGAGAACGCCTCGACCTCTTCACAGGAAGATTGTCATCCTTCTTACGGCGACGTGGAACAGTCTCTCTCGAAGAAAAAACATCTCGAAGTTGCTGCTGAAGACACTGGAGAATCTTGCTGTGAAGCCTCCTTTTCTGGGGAGGGGCTGATCCTGTGAGCAGGCGAGTGGCGAGGGGACGCCTTCTTCCTACTCCCAGGAACCGCCACTTCACGCACCTTAGAGCGACTGCGGCGCTCGAAAGAAACATCTAGGAAAGACTCCGCCTCCAAATAATCCTTACGCTTCTTCTGCGGAGGAAAAGCAGCAAACGCACTATCAGGCGACGAGCAAAGTTCCGGAGAACAACTTGGACGTGAATCGTCCCGAACGCGAGCCGTCCTTTTCAGCGGACGTGATGCGGTATGAGAGCTCCACCCCTTGCGCGGGGAGGAAGCTTCAGAAGAAGAAAAGCACTCCTTGAGAAGACGTGCACGCGCACGCTCCTTGGCAGTCTGGGTAGGTTTGTCAGAAGCTGCCGAAGGCACGCCAGATCGGTAGGGGTTCCTCGTAACCCTCCTTCGACTTTCGACATGCTCTCTCCCCGTAACCTGGGAGTCAAGCAGAGGTCTAGGTCTAGAGGCGGAATGAGGCCAATCTGACGCACCCTCCACTACACAAGGGGCACTTTCACTGCACTTCTCTTCACTTTTGCTCTCCAGAGCTAACACTTTTGATTCTACGTTACGAATCGATTCAAGAATTAGCGATAAAGTATTACCTTCTACCGACACTGCTTCAGGGGCCAGAGGCAACACTACAGGGGTAGGAGCATAATCTACAGAAGGAGGGTTAGCAGGAGAATCATTAAAATCTTGCCTACCTGAAACACTCCTGGAGGAAGACCTCCTTAACCTATCTCGCTCAAGTTTCTTAAGATAGGTTTCATACGCCTTCCACTCAGACTCTGTTAATCTTTCACACTCCTTACAACGACTTTCAAACGTACATTCATTCCCCCTGCAAACCTTACAAACAGAATGTGGGTCTACTAAAGCTTTCAGTAGCCTACCTCTACATTCAGACATAGAACAAAATCTAGCGCTAGCAGAACTAGACCCTGACATCTTGATCAAAGAAAAATCAATACCAAATTCAAATCAATCCAAAGTCAACGTGTGCCAAGCCACCGATCCAATTCAGATACCAAAGAAAAAACCAAAAGGGATACTCAAGTAGCTAGTAAGTTTCCAAAATCTGGATGGAGGTGCTGCAAACAGGTGTTTCCAGCACCGGCGACAGAAAAATTATGAATAGAAAATGGGAATGGTTCCTGATACCCGCCTCCCAGCGGCGGGAATGGGTACTAACCACCTGACTCCCACTGTGTGTGTCGTAAGTGTTTAAATTTCTGTTGGATTCGGAAAAATACAGCTATATATATATCTGACAGGTAAGTTTCATGAACAAAACGCACTTATATGAGGGTAAGTAATCTAGGAATTCGAGCATATAGTTTTTCTGATAACCGCCAAAATCGAGGAAGGGGCAGGATTCCTGTTCCAAGATTGGGCTTACGGTAGGGAGAACCTTAAAGTTCCCCTTCTGCAGCACCGTCTCGAACGCAGCGCCGTCTCGAACGCAGAAGAGAAGAGCTTCTTATCATACTAGTATCATCCTGACAAAGGTGACGGCCGCCTGTGCGACATCTTGCGCCTTTGCCAGGAGAAGGCTAATCCTGATAAAAAACTAATAAGAGGAGCCTCGCGGCTGACCTCTCTCTCATAAGGCGATGCAGGAGATCCTGGAGCCTGGCGCTTGGCTGGCGCCTCTCGCCTGGCTGGCGCCTCACGCCTGGCTGCTGGAACGCGGCTCGCGCCTGGTTGCTGGAACGCGGCTCGCGCCTGGTTGCTGGAACGTGGCTCGCGCCTGGTTGCTGGAACGCGGCTCTCGCCTGGCTGGCGCTTCTCTTATCTCTCTTCATTTCAAAGCGGGAGTTTTCCAACTTTTATATCTTGTAAGATGAAGAATCGGACTCAGAGACGCACTTTATGAGGATGCCTTTCCAATGGCGATCCTTGGCAGTCTAGGTCGCCACAGATCCTGCCGAGGGGACGCCTGATCGGTGGGGATTCTCCGTAACCTAAGGCTGTCGACATTCCTTCTCCTCTGGGCCTGGGAGCTTGGAAGATGTCTAGGCCTGGGAGCAAGACAGAGCCGATCAGACGCACCCTCCACTCTTTTGAGGATGCTTTTCCTATAGCTATCCTTGGCAGTCTGGGACGCAAAAGATACTGCCGAGGGGACACCTGATCGGTGGGGATTCTCCATAACCTCCGTAAGGCTGTCGACATTCCTTCTCCTCTGGGCCTGGGAGCTTGGAAGAGGTCTAGGCCTGGGAGCGAGACAGAGCTGATCAGACACACCCTCCACTACACTGGGAACACTATATTCACTTCTTACCTTTTAAGAGCTCGCCTTTTGAGCTCCCTCCATTTATTCTTCAAATTTGCAAAAGATGAATTTGTAGTTTCTGTGAGATAAGAAGGTGATGAGGATGCAACAACTACTAGTACTGTTAATACTCTAACTGCTCGTTAGCACGAGACTTATTAAAGCTTCTAAAGGAAGCGTTCCTAGTCATATGCTTTTCTGACTTCCTTATGTAGGAAGATGACAATTTGTCCAAAATTGCATTTTTCCTAACTATACAAACCTGAGGTCCTTTTACAATAGGAAGGTACTAGCGGCAGCTGGATAGGTCGTAAGCGTTTCGAACAAGGGTTCGGTAGGTTAACTGCTTGTCCGACAGGCGCGCGCGCGACTGGGAGGTAAACAAATCACTTTTGCTTTTGGCCCAAGCAAAAACTGCAGAGTGAGGGGTGGCATGAGGTGGGGCTATGTGTAAAAGGACCTCAGGTTTGTATAGTTAGGAAAAATGCAATTTTGGACAAATTGTCATTTGTTCCGACACGGCATACAAACCTTCGGTCCTTTTACAATAGGAAGACTCACTTCTTGGTGGGTGGAATCTGAGTCTTTTGTGAACAGACTGGTGTTCGCCCAACCTTGGAAGCCTCCCTGGTCGTAAGAGCGAGGGAGGGATCCAAGCCTCGGTCCGATTGATCGGGGTGTGCACCGCAGGATCAATGGTCAGACCTCTGGACCGAGTACTAGGAGAGAGGCAAGCGTATCTCTTCGTACCAGCAATGTAAGAACTTGTTCCCTGTACAGGAGCAAATATAAAGTCATGGGTTTGTCTCTTGTAGGCATCCACTTCCCCCCCACTTGTAGGAGGAAGTGGTGGATATTCTGCTCCTATCCCTAGTGAAAGGGATAGGATGGGGGCTCTGTCATATAGCTCACCTGCATCTCGTCCTCATCAGCGTAGTGACGACCGTGGCCCTCTGCCCACAGGTAGAGGAGGAGGAAAAGAGGGAAAGAGGGAGCCAGTCACTCACTCACTCACACATCCATCCACACAGTCACACCAGGACTCGATGCTGTTTCAGCCTGCGAGGGTCTGGGTTAGCTACACAACTTGTTGAGCAGCCACACGGGTCCCCCCAAGGAAAAGGTATCCAAGGACCTGTGGGCAATATCCCGAAGGTAGAAGACGTAAAGGTAGTCTGGTTAGACCAGACCCCTGCCTTCTGGACCTGCGCCACGGAGAAGTTCTTACGAAACGCCAACGAGGGGCCAATACTTCTGACTTCGTGAGCTCTCGGACGGGACGTACGGATGTCGTCACTACCATCAGCCTCATACGCCCTCCTGATGACCTCACGCAGCCAGAATGAAAGAGTGTTCTTGGATACTTCTTTCTTGGTTACCCCAGTGCTAACGAAGAGGCGTCGACACTCAGGCCTGAGGTGTCGAGTTTTTCTTCAGATAGCGCCGTAGCGCCCTCACAGGACAAAGCAGCATCTCATCCGCATCATTATCGGTGAAGTCCATTAGGGAGGGAATCGTGAACGACTCGAACCTGTCCGTCAGGGACCGACGGTTTCTGAGTCTTCGCAACGAAGTTCGGGACGAAATCGAGCGTCACAGATCCCCATCCCCTGGAGTGTCGTACATCATAGGAAAGACCATGAAGTTCCCCTACTCTCTTCGCCGATGCCAGGGCCAGCGAAGAAGAGGGTCTTGAGGTTCAGATCCCTGTCTGACGACTCTCGGAGTGGCTCGAATGGTGGTTCGAGTCAAACTCCTAAGGACGAGAGTCACATCCCCACACGGGGGCCTGAGTTCCTGGGTGGCAAGACCTTTCGAAGCTCCTCATAAGCAAGGAGATCTCGAACGAGTTCAAGATGTCCAATCCCCTCAGTTTCAGGACGAGAGCCAGGGCGGCTCTGTATCCTTTGACTGTGGGGACTGAGAGGAGCTTCTCTTGGCGAAGAAACACGAGGAAATCCGCTACCTGCTGAAGAGTGGCTCTGAGAGGAGATAGACCCCGTCTACGACACCAACCACAGAAGACGGCCCACTTCCCTGGTACACAGCTGCAGAGGACTGACGGACGTTTCCAGCCATCTCTGTTGCTGCGCTACGAGAAAAGCCTCTCGTTCGCAAGAGATGGTGGATAACAGCCAGCCGTGAAGTCGTAGGGACTGGACTGCTCGGTGTCCCCCGCTCGACGTGTGGCTGGGCGAGAAGGTTGTTGCCAAGGGGGAATCTCTCTCGGTTTCTCCTGCGAGAAGAGCCAGCAGGTCCGGATACCAAATGGTGGCCTGTGGCCATTTGGGAGCCACCAGGATCATCCTGAGATTCGGGTGACTAGTGCTCGACTGATCACCTTGCGAATCAGGCTGAACGGGGGAAAGGCATAGACGAAGAGGTTGTCCCACGGGTGTTGAAGAGCGTCCGGTTCACGGCTGAGAAGAAAACCTGAAGCTTTCTGTTGTGCCGGGGTGGCGAACAGATCCACGACTGTCGCCCCCCACAGGTCGAAGAGCCTTTCCGCCACGTCCTGGTGTAGAGACCACTCGGTCCCTATCACCTGATCCCGACGGCTGAGCGTGTCTGCTACTACTTCCTCTTCCCTGGAATGTAGCGTGCCGACAGCTCTATTGAGTGTGCCTCGGCCCACTCGTGCACGCTGCCGAGTCAACTGGTACAACGGGAGAGACACTAGGCCCCCCTGTTTTGTTGACGTAGGCCACTACCGTGGTGTTGTCGCACATCAACACCACTGATGTCCCATCAAGCGGTCCTGGAACTCTTGGAGAGCGAGAAACGCTGCCCTTGAGTTCCAGCACATTGATGTGAAGGTGCTTGTCGTTCTCGTCCCACACTCCTGAAGTCAGCAACTCCTCCAGTGTGAGCCCCATCCCTCGGTCGATGCGTCTGAGAACAGCTGCATGTCCGGGGGGGAGTGGCGCAGAGGCACTCCTCTTTTAAGAGGTTCCTGTCGTCCAGCCACCAGCTAGGTCCTGCCTCACCTCCGGTGTCAGTGACACTGGAAAGCTTGGGGGATCCGTCGCCTGTGACCAACTCTCCTTTAGTCTCCACTGAAGAGACCGACAGGTGAAGACGCCCGTGAGGGACTAACTTCTCGAGTGACGACAGGTGTCCGATCACGACTTGCCATCGCTGAGCTACCTGTTCCTGCCGAGACAGGACTGGTTGGCTGCCTCCCTGAATCTGCTGATCCGCGAGTCTGCGGGGAAGACTCGCCCTGCTACCTGCTACCGTCGATCAGCATACCCAGGTACTTCATCCTCTGCTTGGCTCGAGATCGGACTTCTCGAAGTTCACAACGATCCCCAGATCGCGACAGAACTCGAGTAGTCGATCCCTGTCCTGTAGCAACTGCGAGCGGGAGCTCGCCAGGACTAACCAATCGTCGAGATACCTCATCAGACGTATCCCGTGCGAATGGGCCCAAGCACACACCAGAGTGAACACTCGCGTGAACACCTGTGGGGCGGTTGAGAGACCGAAACAAGTGCCCTGAACTGGTACACCGTCCCGTCGAGGATGAAGCGGAGGTACTTTCTTGAGGACTGATGAATGGGTATTTGGAAATACCGCATCCTTCAAGTCCACTGAAAGCATGAAATCGTTCTCCCTGATGGAGTCGGAGCACAGAACGTGCCGTCTCCATCGTGAAATCGGGTCCTGGCGAACGAAACCGATTCAGGGGAGAGAGATCTATCACCGGGCGCCAGCCTCCCGTAGACTTTTCCACCAGGAAGAGTCGACTGTAAAAGCCTCCGGTGACTGATCCGTGACGATTTCTACAGCTCTCTTGCTCAGCATGGTCTTGATCTCCTGTCTCAATGCTACGTCCTTCGATGACCCTGGAACGTACGACTGCTGTTGGACCGGGTTGGAGGTGAGGGGTGGCCGAGATTCGAAGGGTAAGTAGATATCCTTCCCGAAGTACATCTACAATCCAGGTCTCGGCGCCGTAGCGCTGCCAAGTTGCCCAATGGCTGGCCATCACCCCCCCACTTCCGGCAGCAGGTGAGGGGGAACGCCGTCCCTAGCGTTTCCCCCCTTTCTTCGACTTCTTCCCAGAGCCTCCTCGGGAGAAGGAGGGCTGGGAGGAGGGCTGGTACGCTCCCTTTGCAGAAGTCGAAGAAGACAGAGTCTTTCCCCGGGGCTTCGACGCGACTACCGTCTTAGCCACCGTGGAAGCACTAGCCGAGCTCTTTGGCTTGGCCGCAGTCCGAGGCTGCCCAGAAGCCTTCGAGACTGGCCTGAACCAGACGGTCACTGTCGTCAGTGCGCCGTCTGTCCACCGCAGCGTCCACCATCTCTCCTGGAAGAGAGACGTGGAACTCCGTAAAAAGGTCCGTTGCGGAGTCCCAATGCCGCTTCACGCCCAGCCGCCCTGGAAACTCGAGTAAGAACAGCGTCCCTACGTCGAGAACCAGTTGGCCCACAGGTTCACCGTCTGGTGGGCAAGGAAGGAGATGGCTCTTCCCCCAGACTGGCAAAGTCTCCTAAAGGCCGAGTCATCTTCGGGAGAAATTCCCCCGGAGTTGGCTGCGACCTTAGATACTGTGCGGAACCACAGATCTATCCAGAGACGGCCTGGAAAGCTGCCATGGCAGTGGATTCCAGGCCGAGTGCCTCTTGCTGTGAGAACCATAGGTTCTCGGACAGGAGCTGCTGCAGAGACACACCCGGCGTTAGCCTGGCTAACTCCGGGTTCATCACCTGTTTGGGCGGCATCGGGTCCTCAGATGGCACGTAAAAACGCCGCTGTCGCAGCAGAGGAGGTGGAAGCAGCTTGCTCGACCTGCCAGACTTGAGAGAATCCTCTTGCCCGGAGACAAGAGATTCTACCTGGTCCAGCACTGAGTCGGCGAGCTCAGAACGCGGCAAACCCACCGTCGGTCTGGGTTCCCTCTTCGGGCCCCAGAACGACTCGAGCCGGGACGTGGGCTCGGATGGTGGGAGCGGCGATCCTTCCCCGAGGTCGTTGTGCTGACGATCAGCGCAATTACCTCGCAAAGTTCCTCTGAATCTCAGGAGTGATTGCATCCTGCGGAGTAGACCGTCCAGTCCCTCGAACAGGAGCAGCTCCGAGACCCTCCCCCTCGAGGGGGGGAACAGCGACAGACCCCTCTCGGTCTCCTCCAGCCACTTGTGCATACGACCTGGCCGGTCCGAGAACCGTGCCTGGTACGTAGGACGACGTGGTGGGATCCTGAGGGGCGCACCCCTCACGATCACTCCTCAATACCTCGCCCCTCCCGGTGTAACCCGAGGAGGTTGAAGGTATGGGAGAGGTAGACCTAACGCTCCTGTCCTCGCTCGCTGGCAGAACCAGTGGGCTTGGAAGACTGCAGGCGATCGTCAACCCGCGGTGGCGATCGAGCTGCGGCCTGGTCGAGCCGTCTCGCTGTGGAGAACGGCTGGACTGAGAACAGCGGCCCCGGTCTCGTGTGTCAGAAGAGCTGGTGCTGGTCGCCGTACCCGATCGCTCTCTGCGAGAGTGACGGTCAGGCGACCGGCGAGCTCCACTGTCACGGTGAGACCGGTGCGTATCCTCACGGCGCGTCACGTCGCTGGTGCCGGCGAACGGGGGGACCTCTTCCCAGCCTCAGCCCGTGGCCGGTCGTGGACCGTCACGTCAGCCCGGGTAGCCAGCTGCTCGCCGACGTAGCCCGGGTAGCCATCTGCCGAGAGCGAGAGCTGGTCTGGTGAGAGTCGCGTGAGCGGCTGTCACCAGTCTTCCGCCTCCGTGCCGTGAACCTGACGCTGAGCTGGCTCAGAGGTTCTGGTTCCTAGCTGCACGGTCGCTGGTAGGCGACCGTACACTCGGTACTTCTCGCGAACGAGAGGCCGAGACGGATCCTGCTGCCGTGTCGAACCACTAACAGCAGGCGAGGAAGTGCCGGTGTTAGCCGGCACTCCTCTGGTCCCCGTAGTCTTCTTCCTTACGGAAGAAGAGACGGGTCCTGCCCCCGAAGGAGCAGGGTGACCAGCGGAAGAACCCCCCGTCTCACCGGAGCGAGACGGGCCCTTAGAAGCTCCCGAAGGAGACTTCTTAGGGGGGGAGGAGGCGACCTTCTTCTTCTTAGGCGGGGGAGCCTTAGAAGAAGAAGGGGAGCGCAGACGACGACGACGACGAAGAAGACGATGAAGACGACGACGACGACACCTTCCTCCTCTTCTTCTTCTTCTTCGTCAGCTTCCTCAGGACCGATGTCAGATCTGTCATCCAGGGCGGAGCCGGGGCTGCTGTTGCCGAAGCAACAGGGCCCGGACGCACCTGTCCGAACAGATCGGCATCGGGAGCAGCGGCGCCACGAACAGGAACAACGTCAGCAGGTGCAGGCATCACAGGAACAGCAGTGGAGACGGCAGGAACAGATACAGGAACGGCAGCAGTGGTCGGCAACATCACGCCCGTGAACAGCGGCTGGACAGGTACGGCAGGCTGTACAGGCGGCCCAGGTGGACGGACCAGCGGCACAGACATCCTAGGTACTGGTGGGAGGTCCAGGGGCGAGCTCTTCGGGCACACGAAGTCCGGTCGAGGCAGCACGGCAAACCCAGGCGGCGGCATCACACTCCCCCGTGGTAAGGCGACTGGCCCCTGCAGCGATGTAGTTGGTCTAACAGAGACCGCGTGCGGGGTGTACACCAGGTGAGGAGGTGAAGCATAGCCAGGAGTTGAAAGGGTCGTGGTGGTGGTCGTCACCGTAGCATGCATGACCGCCACAGAGCCAGCGAGATGGTAGAGCAGCCCCTGGACACTCGGCACGCCCTCCCGCAGACCCAACCGATGCCCACACCTGTCCGAGGTCGTCCTTCGTCGGCAACAGCACCTGAGGAAGCAAAGGTCGGGTGATTAGCAGGATCCTCTACCCGTCCGTGCGATGTAGACGAACGGATAGAGGACCCAGAGTACAACTCAACATCGGGGTATCTCGCGCCCTCCTCCACACTCGACAGATCGGGTGAGGAGAAGGACCTAGAAACCCCCCCCGAAGGGGAAGGCGCCAAACGTGGGAGCTGAGCGGGCGGCAGGAAAGAAGACGAAGTGTCCGTAACCAAAGGAGTCGCGGGAGAGGTAGGAAGTCGCGGCCTTCGCTTCTTCCTACCTTCGTACAAGCCCCACTGCGCCTCCGACCAAGACATACACACTTCACAGGGCTCGGCTCGGGTACATTCGCGGCCCCGACACCGAGCGCACAAAATATGTGGATCAATTTCAGGAAACGAGCGGAACTTACCGCATTTACGCCCTTCGGTACCCGGGCACAATTAATAAAGAGGAAATGATTGTACTTACAATGATAAATCATACACAAACACAACCATATACTACTCAGGGAAAGCAAACGACGAGAAGCGGGCAGAGAGCGTCGAACACACACGTCTACTCGCTGTGAGGCCGAAAGCAAAAGTGATTTGTTTACCTCCCAGTCGCGCGCGCGCGCCTGTCGGACAAGCAGTTAACTACCGAACCCCTTGTTCGAAAGCTTACGACCTATCCAGCTGCCGCTAGTACCTTCCTATTGTAAAAGGACCGAAGGTTTGTATGCCGTGTCGGAACAATTAGTGTTTATATTTCCTCAATCAAGTTTTAACACTTCTTACACGTATTAGTGAATAAATATTATTTCCCTTTATTGCAAAATATGTGTGTGTCTACCAAAAAACTTGGTAGTTTCATGTAAAATTTTCTTTGAAAATTCGAAGCCAAATTCATTAAAAAGCGTATGCCAAACCAAAGACCCAGTACTTCCCTGCAAAAGACAGGCCAGAAGATCGATGGCGATAAAAAACGAAAATCAAGTCAGGAGGTACCAACAATGATGTTGACAGTACCGCGACAGAGAAAATCTGATTAGAAAACGGGAATGGTTCCTATTCCTGCCACCCAGCGGCAGGGCGGTAGATCACCTGACCTACCTGTAGCGTGTGCCGCGAAATTCAAATTTCTGTCGGGGACGACGGAGTCTATAGCTAAGTATATATCTGACAGGGAAGTTGAATGTACAAAAATGATATTGTTAAGATACAATAAAGTTTTATACATACTTACCTGGCAGATATATACTTAGCTATAGACTCCGTCGTCCCGACAGAATTCAAAACTCGCGGCACGCTACCGGTAGGTCAGGTGATCTACCATTCCCGCCGCTGGGTGGCGGAATCCCAACCATTCCCGTTTTCTGAGCCAGATTTTCTCTTACACCTGTCTCCTGAGGGGAGGCTGGGTGGGCCCTTAATCGTATATATCTGCCAGGTAAGTATGTATAAAACTTTATTGTATCTTAACAATATCATTTTTATACATGCGACTTACCAGGCAGATACATACTTAGCTGATTGACACCCTTGGTGGAGGGCGAGAGACAGCTATATATATAAACAAAATTCTAATAACCGGAAACAACAATTGTTGTAGGATATCAATCCTTGGTTCTTACCTGTTTGGGCTGAAGACTTCATGATTACTGTCATTTAGTCTGCCTGCCTCAAGAGCTTCAGTGAGGTAAACCACCTATGACCGAACAGCCCTTCTGGATCATGTCAATGGGGGCTAGCCCGCTTACGCGACAGAACCTGCATGGATCGTACCAATGGGGCTTACCCGCTTACACGGCAGAGCCTGACCTGTATCTTATCAATGGGGGCTAGCCCTCTTACATGACAGAGCTTTAGGCTTTACATAATGCACAACGAGGAGACCAAAAGTTAATCCCGACCACCTGACCTTCCTAACCATGTTAAATCTAAGAACTGAAAAGGGTTCTTCCTATACCCTCTTTCTTTAGTCAACCATAAAAACCGAACACCATAATGTTGAAAATTACATAACCTAACTAATTAGGATTAACCTCAGCTCCTCCTCCCAGCACTAAATCCGCGGACACATATGCTCCCAGTGAAAAGCACTTCTCATAAGTAACTCTCACATCCTTTAGATAGTGAGAGGCGAACACTGAGTTACACTTCCAATACGTGGATTCAATTAGATTTTGAAGGGACCACGTTTTATGAAAAGCCATTGAGGTTGCTATGGCCCTCACTTCGTGTGCTTTTACCCTGAGGAGTTTAAATTGTTCTTCACCACATTTAAGATGCGCTTCCTTAATAACGTCTTTAATGAAAAACGTAAGGGCGTTTTTTGATATTGTCTGTAGGATCCTTGACCGAACACCAAAAAGACTTTTCCTGCGTACCTCCCAAAAGAGACTTTCTTTGTAAATAAAATTTTAGCGCTCTTACTGGACAAAGGGTCTTCTCCTTTCTTCCCCCATAAGAGAAGAGAGTGCCTTCACTTCGAAGCTTCTAGGCCACGGTTTTGATGGGTTTTTTCGTTCTTGGCTAAGAAGAGAGGCTTAAAAGAGCAAATTGCAGCCTCCTTCTTAAACCCCACTCTGCCCTCTAACGCTTGAAGTTCACTCACCCTTTTTGCCGTGGCTAAGGCGAACAGGAATAGAGATTTCCTCGTCAAATCCCTAAAAGAAGAATTATTGGAAGGTACGAATCTTTCAGACATCAAATTTATAATGCAGCACTATATCCAAGTTCCAACTGGGATTTTTATTATTCTGACTTTTTGAGGTCTCGAAAGACCTAATAAGGTCATGTAGATCCTTATTGTCCGACACCTCCAGACCCCATGCCTAAACACCGAGGCCAGCATACTTCTATACCCCTTGATCGTAGATACCGCTAGGCCACACTTTCTTCTAAGGTAAAGAAGAAAATTTGCAATGTCGGTTATAGAGGTACTGGAAGAGGATAGCTCATGCGTCCTGCACCATCTTCTAAACACTTCCCACTTCGACTGGTACACCCGTAATGTGGATGGTCTCCTGGCTCTTACGATTGCTTTTGAAGCTTCGCGAGAAAACCCCTCGCTCTAACGAGTCCTTCGATAGTCTGAAAGGCAGTCAAGGATTAGAGCGGGGAGGTTGTGTGATACCTGTCGAAGTGGGGTTGTTTGAGAAGATCGCTCCTTAGTGGGAGAAAAAAAAGCGATCTGGGAAGATCCACTATCCACTCCAGCAACTCTGTCACCCAATCTAGGGCTCGGCCAAAAGGGAGCGATCAAAAGTTAATTTCGTTCCCTCTGAGGAGGCAAACTTTCTTATTACTTCCCCTACCAGTTTGGGAAGGGGGGCGGGGAAAAGCGTACCCGTCTATTCCCTTCCAATCCATGAGGAGACCGTCTATCGCTATTGCTCTTGGATCGCGATGGGGAGCAATAATTCTCCAACCTCTTGTTCCAGTTGGTTGCGAACAAGTCTACGTTCGGCCGTTCCCCATAACCCCCCCATAACTGATCGCACACTTGAGGGTGGAGAGTCCATTCGGTGGGGGAGCACTTGGTCTCTTCTGCTTAGCAGATCCGCTCGAACATTTTCTCTCTCCCTGAATAAATCTCGTTAGAAGAGAGATCTGCTTCTCTTGCGCCCAAAGCAACAACTCCCTCGCTGTCTCGTAAAGAGAGAATGAATGAGTTCCCCCTTGCTTCCTGATATATGCTAGGGCTGTCGTGTTTGTCTGAATTGACCTGAATGATTGATCCTAATATCTGTTCTTGAAAGTGCAAGAGAGCTAGGTGAATGGCTTTCAGTTCCTTTTGTTTATGTGCCAGGACACCTGAGCTCCTTCCCAGGTTCCCGACACTTCTTGTGAATCCAACGTTTGCTCCCCACCCTACGTCCGATGCGTCTGCAAACAACGCTTGGAGAGGGCTCTTTATGTGCAAGGATTCCCATTCCGTGACCGAGTTTCTTCGGGTCAACCACCACCGAAGATCTTGTTTGACCTTGTCCGTTATCCTGAATGACTCTTCGAGGTCCTGGGCAACTTTGATCCCAGTTCTCCTTCAGATATTACTGAAGGGGTCTTAGGTGCAGTCTCCCTAGGGAAACGAACTGCTCCAACGAGGAAATGGTTCCCAGCAAACTCATCCACTCCCTCGCGGAACAATGTTCTTTCCCTAGAAATCCTGACACCTTTGTAAGGCAGCGCTCTATTCTCTCTGTTGACGGAGACGCTAGAAAACCCCGAGAATCCATCCGAATCCCCAGATAACTATGTTCTGCTGGGGAGGATCCAGCTCGGGACTTCCCGAGGTTGACTAGGAGTCCCAATGACTGCGTCATCTTTAATGTTACCGAAAGGTCCTCCAGACACTGTTGCTTCGACTTTGCTCGTATTAGCCAGTCGTCCAAATACATCGAGATTCTGATCCCCTCTAACTGTAGCCAATGCGCCACATTCCTTAGGATACCCGTGAAGACTTGCGGGGCCGTCGAAAGTCCGAAGCAAAGCGCTCGAAATTGAAATACTCTTCCCTGTGACATGAATCTTAGGTATTTCCTTGATGCCGGATGAATTGGCACATGGAAATATGCATCTTGAAGGTCCAGGGATACCATCCAGTCCCTGGACGAAGAGCAGAAAGTACAGAGGAAGAGGTCTCCATCGAGAACTTCTTCTTGATCACAAAGACGTTCAGCGCACTTACGTCCAAAACCGGCCTCCACCCGCCCGAGGCTTTTGGTACCAGGAATAGACGGTTGTAGAAACCTGGTGAATGGAGATCTTGAACCGGTTCTATTGCCCTTTTCTGCAACATAGTTCTACTGCTTGCAGAGAGCTTGACTCTTGACAGGATCGTTGTATCTCGCTGTTAACTCCCTTGGAGTTCTTGTTAAGGGAGGATATTCCCTGAAGGGGATGAGGTATCCTCTCTCGAGGATCGAGAGGGTCCAGCTGTCCGCCCCTCTCTTCGCCCAGACTCTGGCAAAGTTCGACAGTCTGGCGCCTACCGCTATCTGGAGGACTTCTTCTTCATTTTGCCTTCCCTGCAGGTCTCCTGGAAGGTCTTCCTCTGGTATCCGGTCTTCTACCTCTAAAAGGGGTTCTTGAGGAGGAAGAGGCTCCTCGAAAAAGGGCTGCTGAAGAGGTGTTTTTATCCTTCTTTTGAAAAGGAAGAACCGCAGGCTTGAACCTCTTTGCTGACTGTGTCAGTAAATCCTGTGTGGCTTTTCCAGCTAATGATTTTGCTACATCCCTCACCGTGTCCTGTGGGAAAAGGTGGTTCGAAAGCGGCGAATATAGCAAGGCCGACCTCTGTAGAGGAGATACTGACTTGGACAGGAAAGACCCATACACTGCTCTCTTTTTCAAAACTCCCGATCCAAAAAGAGCAGCCACTTCCACCGAACCGTCCATCACCGCTCTGTCCAGACACGATAACACACTCGATAATTCTTCCAATCGTGACAAATTCGGGATCTTGGGCTCTCTTCGCAAGGGCTCCCAAAGCCCAGTCCATAAAAATTAAATACTTCGAGCGTCCTAAATAGTCCCTTTAGTAGATGGTCCAGTTCACACATCCCCCAAGTAGCTTTTGCTGATAGTAGAGCGCGCCTCCTTGAAGAATCTACTAAGGAAGCGTAATCTGCGTCTGCCGATGAAGGCAGTCCTAAGCCCATAGGTTCCTGGGTATCGTACCATCTTCCAGGTTTACCCGTCAACTTTGAAGGAGGGCATGAAAAAACAGTCTTGCCCGCCTCTCTTTTATTCTTAAGCCCCATTCTCCAAATCCTTTGAACGCTTTTTTCATACTAAGGGCTGGACGCATCTTTACAAATGAGGATGCCTTTGGAGACTTCGTGCTCGATAGCAAAGATCCTGGAGAGGCGGATCCGCTGTTGAAGCTTATCTCCGAACTCCTGCAACAACAACAAGTACAATCTCTTATAATCAGAGACTACTACATCCACAGGTAATTCTTCATCCGAGACTTCTTCTAAGTCTCCGCTGCCGGGGATCCTTTCGGAGAAGAGCGTTCTTAGTTTGTCGAGGACTTCTGTCAAACGAAGAAAGAACGTCGTCCGTGTGACCAAATCCTTGCTACTACAAGGCGCAAACAGAGTTCTTAAACGCACGAGATCTTCTCTCAGGCACCTGTTTCCTACCAGGTGAAGGGCTTCTACTCTCCGAAGAACTCATAAAGTGACGAAGGGTCTTACTCTGACCTAAGCTCGTACAAGGCGCCTGGCGCCTACTCGACTCCTGACGCCTGCTCGACTCCTGGCGTCTGTTAGACTCCTGGCGCCTACCCGACTCCTGACGCCTGCTCGACTCCTGAAGCCTGCTTGATTCCTGGCGCCTGCTTGACTCCTGGGCGCTTGTCGTGACTCCTTGTAGGCTCTTGACGCCTCTCACAGACTCCTGGCGGTCTGTAAGGCTCTATACGCTGTAATATTCTTTGGCGCCTACTAGGCTCTGTCAACTCTATGTTTCTCACAAGCTCCTGCTTCTTAGGCTCTTGACGCCTATCCTGATCCTCAGAAGAGGAGTCCGACTCCTGACTTCTCCTAAGAGACGTAGCTGACCGCTTGCTCTGCGAGCGGCTACCGCTGGAAGTTTCTTCCTATAGATTAGGAGAGGATCGTTTAAAGGGAGAACGAGAGAGTCTCTCCGGAGACGAGCGCCTGCTAGAGTGAGAAACTTCTCTCCTACCAGGAGAAGACAATTTTGATCTCTTCACTGGAAGGGAGGAGTCTTCCTTCGAGACGAATCCTTATGTAGAGCGCCTACCAAGGAGGATATTTGCTCCTGTAGATTAAGCAGGAAAAGCTTTGTCGGATCTTGAGGCGCGGAGACGGTCTTCTCGCCCTCTTACTAGTCGAAGGAAAATCCTCTGGAAATCGCTCTGGGCTTGAATCAAAAGCGTCTCCTTTCGGCGCTACCCACGATCTCTTCAGAGGACGAGACTTCGAAGCAGAGCTCCATCCACGCTGGACGAGGAGAGTCCGACGCAGAAAAACACTCTTCCAGGATGCCTTTTCTACGGCTATCCAAGGCAGCCTGGGTCGTTACTTCAGGGTCTGCCGAAGGGACGCCTGATCGTTGGGGATGCTCCACATCCTCCCTGCGGCTTTTGACATTCCTCCTCCCCTGGTCCTGGGAGTTTGGAAGCGGTCTAGGCCTAGGAGCAATGCAGAGCCGATCAGACGCCCCCTCCACTGCACTGGGGTCACTGTATTCACTGACACTCCTACCTTGTGTTTCCATGGCTTTAAGCTGCTCCTGAAGCTCCCTGATCGAGGATCTCATTTTTTCCATTTCTGAAAATGAACCCTTAGATTCAACACAGGGAGAAGGGGCTGAGGTTATGGGAGAAACATCATCTAGTTTGTTAATTTCTGATTCAGGCTCAAAAGAACAAGATCTACTCGAGCTTCTAGCTGACGCTTTCCTAGCTCTATCCTTCTCTCTTTTCTTAATATAAGAAGCTAATTCCTTCCATCCTTGCTCCGAAAGCCCTTCACATTCAGCACAAGTTCTATCAACCGCACATTCAGAACCTCTACATTTACTACAAAGCGTATGAGGATCTACCTCTGCTTTAAACAACCTAGTTCTGCATTCTTCCCTTGCACAAACCCTAAACTTAGGTGTTACTTTAGCTTCAGCCATCTTAATAGAAAAAACCAAATCCAAATCCTAATCCAGTCCAAAATAAGCATATGCCAATCCCGAGAATAAACAAGAGTACTTCACCAAATGAGTCCAACCAATTCTCGGCAAATGAGCAGAATTCCAATCAGGAGAGACCAAACAACAGTTGTTGCCGGCCTCAGCGACAGAGAAAATCTGGCTCAGAAAACGGGAATGGTTGGGATTCCGCCACCCAGCGGCGGGAATGGTAGATCACCTGACCTACCGGTAGCGTGTGCCGCGAGTTTTGAATTCTGTCGGGACGACGGAGTCTATAGCTAAGTATATATCTGCCTGGTAAGTCGCATGTATAAAAATACAGTTTACTTTAAAAATCTGTGATTTGTTCCTATGCAATATACAAACCCTCGATCCTTTACGATAGGAAGACTCAATGAATGGTAGGCAGAATCTGAATGATCTCCAGTGAACCGACTGGGGTTCAGCCTACCTGAGATTTCCTTCCTATTCATAAGAACAAGGAAGGGAATCCAGCCACTGACTTCTGATCGGAGTTAAAGAACTGCAAGCTCGTAGTCAGTCTTCTAGGTTTACTTATAAGGGGGAGGATGTGTCCCCCTTAAGAGAAAGCTAAGACCCACGTGGCGGGGACAATAAGGAAAATACAAGTTATGGGTTTGTCTTCTGTCCAGGTCCCTCTTCCTTGCCTTGTGAAGGGAAGGGGCAGATATTTGCTTCTATTAACTAATCACAGAAAATAGATAGGTTACTCCATGGAATGTCTTACCTGTATCGGCCTCTTGGTCCAGCATGTAACAGTCTGCATTACTCTCTACCAGAAGGGAAAGAGTATGATGAAAAAGATGAAAAGAGAGCCAGCCACTCCATAGTCATGCTCATTCATACCATACAACAAGGCGAGATGCAATTCTGTCCAGTTAGAGGAGCTGGGTAAGTTACGCAAATTGTTGAGCAGCCACCACTGGTCCCAAGGAAAAAGTGTCCCAGGACATGTGGGCAATATACCAAAGGTAAACAGAGGTAAAGGTGGTCTGGCATGACCAGACCCCTGCCTTCAAAACCTGATGAACCCACAGGTTCTTAAAGAATGCAAGGGATGGAACAATAATAGCCTTGACCTTGTGAGCTCTCGGATGAAGTGTACCGGTGTTGCCGTCAGCAGCAAAGTTTGGACGCCTTCCTGATTGTATCACGAAGCCAGAAAGATATAGTTCTTGGACACCTTTTTCTTGGAACCTCCAGTGCTAACGAAGAGTCGTCGACACTCAGACTGGAGACAAGTTCTCTTCAGGTAGCACCGCAGTGCTCTAACGGGACAAAGCTGCATTTCATCTGGTTATCATCAACAAAGTCCCTCAGGGAGGGGCATGGTAAAGGACTCAAATCTGGTGTCAGGGACCGATGGATTCTAGTGTCTTTGACAGCAGCAAAGTACGTCTTCCTGATTGTCTCACGAAGCCAGAAATGATATTGTTATGATACAATAAAGTTTCATACATACTTACCTGGCAGATATATACTTAGCTAAGACTCCGTCGTCCCCGACAGAAATTAAAATTTCGCGCCACTCGCTACAGGTAGTCAGGTGATCTACCGGCCTGCCCTGGGCGGCAGGACTAGGAACCATTCCCGTTTTCTATCATATTTTCTCTTTTTCCACCGTCTCCTGCGGGGAGGCTGGGTGGGCCATAATCGTATATATCTGCCAGGTAAGTATGTATGAAACTTTATTGTATCATAACAATATCATTTTCATACAATCAACTTACCTGTCAGATATATACTTAGCTGATTGGCACCCTTTGATGGAGGGTAAGAGACAGCTAATTCTGGAATAGACAGGTAAACAACATATGTTGTAGGTATAAATAAAACCTTGGTTCCTACCTGATAGGTGGTAGACTTCGTGGGTGTTTGCCCAGTAGTCTGCATCACCTCAAGAAACTTTAGCGAGATATATGATCTATGGCCAAGAGTTCTTGTGGGTCTGCCGATGGGGTCTTATCCGCTTACTCGGCAGAGCCTGAAAGGACTTTGTCAATGGGTGCTGATCCACTTAATGATAATACACCTTATGAAGGAGCATACAACCAATCCTGACCACCTGATCCTAACCACATGTTAGAAATAAAGATTGTTCCGAGTTATCCCCCGAACTCTTCACAACAACCATAACTCAACACAATACGCACACATACATAAATTTCAAAAAAAAAAAAATTTTATACTCATCTAATAAGATATCACAAGAGTTTCTTACCGACAACAGTGACTGGCCGCCTGTGCGGCACCAAGTCCTTTTTGTTAGAAGAGACTCTAGAACATATCTACAAAGAATGTAAGTATATACTTAAGGATTGGTGTTGGCTCCCATACCCAGGATCGTATCCGCCGACACGAAAGGACCCAGAGAAAAACATTTCTCATATGTCACACGAACGTCTCTCAAGTAATGAGATGCAAATATGACAATTTGTCCAAAATTGCATTTTTCCTAACTATACAAACCTGAGGTCCTTTTACAATAGGAAGGTACTAGCGGCAGCTGGATAGGTCGTAAGCTTTCGAACAAGGGGTTCGGTAGTTAACTGCTTGTCCGACAGGCGCGCGCGCGCGACTGGGAGGTAAACAAATCACTTTTGCTTTTGGCCCAAGCAAAAACTGCAGAGTGAGGGGTGGCATGAGGTGGGACTATGTGTAAAAGGACCTCAGGTTTGTATAGTTAGGAAAAATGCAATTTTGGACAAATTGTCATTTGTTCCAACACGGCATACAAACCTTCGGTCCTTTTACAATAGGAAGACTCACTTCTTGGTGGGAGGAATCTGAGTCTTTTGTGAACAGACTGGTGTTCGCCCAACCTTGGAATGCCTCCCTGGTCGTAAGAGCGAGGGAGGGATCCAAGCCTCTGTCCGATTGATCGGGGTGTGCACCGCAGGATCAATGGTCAGACCTCTGGACCAAGTACTAAGAGAGAGGCAAGCGTATCTCTTCGTACCAGCAAACAAGAACAAGTTCCTATTTGCAAGAGGCAACATAAAGTTATGGTTTGTCTCTTGTTGGCATCCACTTCCCCCCCCTTGTAGGAGGAAGTGGTGGATATTCGCTCCCATCCCTAGTGAAAGGGATAGGATGGGGCTCTGTCGAGTAGCTCACCGGGCATTTCGTCCTTATCCAGCAAGGTGATGACCGTATCCCTCTACCCACAGGTAGAGGGGGAGAAAAAGATAGGAGAGAAGCCAGTCACTCTCTCATTCACTTATCTATTCTTACAGTCACACCAGACTCGATGCTGTTCAGCCTGCTAGGGTCTGGGTTAGCTACACAACGTGTTGAGCAGCACCACGGGTCCCAAGGAAAACGATCCAAGGACCTGTGGGCAATATCCAAAGGTAGAAGGAGGTGCCAGTGGTCTGGTTGTACCAGACCCCTGCCTTCAGTACCTGCGCCACGGAGAAGTTCTTGTGTAACTCGAGGGAGTTGTACTTCTAGGTCATCTTGGTGCTGACGAAGAGTCTTCAACACTCAGCCTGGGTGATTTCGAGTTTCTTCAGAAAGCGCGGTCGCGCTTTCACAGGACAAAGCAGCATCTCCTTCGCATCGAAGGCGGTGAAGTCCATTAGGGAGGGGATTGTGAAGGACTCTAACCGATCGTCAGGAACCGAAGGGTTCAGAGTCTTCGCTACGAATTCGGTACGAAATCGAGCGTCACGAATCCCATCCCCTGGATGCTTGACTTCGCAGGAAAAGTCATGCAATTACCTCAGAGGAAAAGAAGGGAATGGTCGTATGACCTATCCCTCTTCTCGACTTCGGTGATGTCCTGTACCCATACTGGTCTATCCGTCTGCAGCGAAGTTGTTCTTCTCGGTAGTGGATAGGACACCGACACTCAATGGTGGTGTCGATGGTATGGGTACTGTGACAAGCCGTTAGGACGAAGAAAGACTGTTATGGAACAACCGAACTAAGTCCACAGCGAAGTTCGTAACAGACTTTGGGCGCTCTGACAGCTGCCGACTGACTGCGTTCGGTAGGAGGCAAGTTGTCCAAGCACCCGAGCAAGTCACGTGACCTTCGCCTTAAAAGGGTTATGCCAAGAGACTAAACAAATAATTTGTTCGTCAACCGATGCCAGAAGGCAAGGTGATGACTCTCTTAAGGCATGTGCCCAACAGGCGAAAGTCAATTGCCTTCTAGAGACCGAGGTCCCTGATGGCAAGATATCTCATAGTATAGTTGATTCTCGGCTAAGGAGAAACAACACTATGTGTCCGTTGAAGACGAAGGTGTACAGAAAATGCAACCTACGTCTTCACAGCTGAACCGAGAGAAGGATTCTCAAGATTCTGAACCTGTGCTACAAGACTGAGAACGCTAACCGCTATTCATTGCTGTCCGGTGAGGATCGTAGTTGCAATAAAAGCGGAGCGCTTTTCAGTAATGAAGACAGGGAAATACTGCCTGAAGAACTGCTTCTCATGGGCTGAACATTTGAAGTAGAGCTGTCAGGGTCGGAGAGTAGGCGATGTCTTTCTGACAATATCTGTTAATTCGGGGCGAGCAATGAATAATTGCACACCTACGATACGAGATATTTTGAAGACCAAACTCAGATGTCTGCAAAAATCATTCGCATTATCGCGGTGCGATGCAGCGGGTGACTAGTACAGACTTTCTGTTACCGTGCGGTAAACAGAAAGATGAAAGAGTCCAGAGATATCTCTGTTGAAAATTCTCGCAATGTCGAAGGCGATGAAATCGAGCGTCACAGCAGTAGATGGTCCTTCATTATTGCGAGAATCCCCGTTAATCAGAGACCTAAGTCCATGATTGTTGGGCAGGAGATACGGTTCGGTAGTCAATCAAACCAGGGGAGAGAGAGACGTAACCGACCGTGCATCTCCGAGACCTAGCTGATACTGAGCCGCTATCAGGCAGTTCAATACGCAGTAGCTCTCGGTGACTCGTCATCCTGAGTTTGCCAGGTAATCCATTATTCCACGAAGGAATGCGTTCGGCTAGAACCATCGAGCATAAAGAATACGCTCGAGCAATTATATTTAACCGAAACGAAAGGATTTCGGTAAATACAAAAGCTGATTTGGTGTTGTCATGACAATACCAGTATCTAAAATCGAAACTGATAACTGCTGGGAGGTTGCAGGCAACCCGAGTTGCAGTTCAATTAAGATACAATTCGTCTCGGTCACAAA